>NW_022900948.1:25366788-25550274 GCF_012274545.1 Fukomys damarensis | reverse complement strand
TCTTGTTTTCACACCAGAGTGATGTCCCAAACTTTCAGCATCAGGCAATAGTCTACTGCCATTGCCCCAACTGTGGTAGTTCTCACTAGGGTATAGGTTTTAGAAATAGGATCTTAATGAACCTGTATGAAATGAGGGTTTCTGTAGCACAATCCCTATGGAAATGTGTACCCGTGGTTCTTCTGTTCTCTTCATAGCCCTTGAAGTGACCAACTACCTATTTCCAGTAATGGCTTCCTCCATTAGGATATTGATGCCAAGACTGTTGGCCACAGCATCTTTTATTATCCCCTCAATGTAACATACTGTCAAAGGTCTTCACCACTCTCTTGACTAATCACTGTTTTCCTCAATAGAGGATTTTATTGCTTTATGAATGATTAAAAGTCCATATAAGATAGAGCACTGGTGTTCTGATATGGGCAGTATGGTGTTTGAGGGCTGCAGAAAGGGAAATGAAGGAAAAAGTGACCAAAGGGAAATGTCCAGGATGGGATGCTCAATAAGCTGGCTTTTTCCCCCTCTCATCTTCTGGAATGGTCCAAAGAAGAGGAGAAAACCAAAGAATTTAGCCCTTGTTACCATTCTGGGACACTCCAATCTCCCCCAAATTATCAATTTCATGATAATTTCATACAGAGATGTGTTAGGAAGCCAACAAAAGTCAAGAGTTAGAATGAGAGACTCAAACTTGAAGATGGCAGGACCCAGAGATATCACCTCTGGGTCAAACCTTCATTTCATGGATGAGAAATCTGTACAGAGACCTAGAGAGGGGAGGGAATGTGCCCAAGGCCATTGCTCAACAGAATAAGAACAGAGCTGAGAGGAGAACTCAGCACTCTCATTTTCAGAGCAAGGTTCTTCCCAGGGTAACATCTTCAGGAACGATGTGACACAAAACAGTTGAGAGAAACAGTATATTTTGACCAGCATCCACCAAAAGTCATCTTAGAGAAGAAACTGCTTAGATAATTGCACAGAAGATGTATGGCACACTGGAATCCCATTATTCTGAAAATTGCACATTTTTTTCTCATATTACCATTTAAATTTATGGTATGGTTACTGGTCTGGCAGGCAGCAAGATGTATGGTTGTTTTGATAGGTTGTTAAATACCTCTCTCCACTCCCTCTTGAAGAGAATGTTCTGCTATTCCTCTGTGGAATGTTTTTGTCATTTGTTATAAAAGGCAGGTACATGGAATTGCAGAATCTCAAGCAAACTTCTCTGGTTTCATTAAAAATTTCGGTAATAATACTTCACCCAGGGGATTGTGAAGCAGTTCATGCATGCACTGGGGAATGGGTCTTAGCCTCCTCATTTGAGGTCTGTGCAAAGCAGACGCTCAGGTAGAGAGTTAACATATTCTGAACACTTGTGTATTTTCAGGAGGTCAGATTTCCCAAGATACCGATAGAACCATGGGACTCCACTTATCCCCACATGCTATGCTCCCATTCGGAGCCTTTTCGAAATGACACTTACTCTTCCTTCCCTCATCTCTTTGTTAGTTTAGCAAACCTAACCATTTCAACTTCCCATGCATGCTCCACTTTAGTAGTCCAGGTGAACTGAGAGAGCTTGGGCTACCCCACAGGTTTGACCAACTTCATTTTACACTTGTATAAACTGTGTGTGATTAACCAGGGCCATAGCATTCTGTAATTTGTATCAGCCGTTTGAATACTGAATTGTTTTTTGTATTTTCCCTCTTAGTTTTTGAAATGAAAGTCTCTCCCATTTTATAAAGCATTTATTATTCTAACACATACATGCCACGTTCACATCAGTTTTTATGACATGGTATTTGAGGTTTGAAGATGTGATTTTATTTCTCATCTCTTCCTCTATTCAGAGATATGACATGAGCTAAGTAGAGTCTTTATTTTTTGGGCTTTGGTTTCTTCACCTCTGTAATATAAGCGTGTTGGGCTAGAAGAAATTTAGGGGGCCATAATGATCTGAAATGCTCTGTATTTTTTCTCATTTTTGTCAATACTAACTTTATAAAATAAGGTTGATGGCCAGGTCTTTTGGTCTAGGAATTTTTAGCATAATTTGACGGACTTCCAAATTTAAAGATATGAAAAGCAGATCACACTAGGATGGTCTCAGTTTGGGATAATCTCTATCTGGTGTCCATGTTTCTTAGAAATTGTCCAGGCAAAGCCCTCTTGGCTCCAGAACCCTGCTGACATGTGTCAAATATTGTGAGCACCTGAGCTGTTCAGTGTCATATTTGACATGCTGGGAATGTGGATGCTTTCAAGGTTTTACAAAACCCTTAGCGAACTGTCAACAGGCAAAACTGCAGCCTTTTATTCTGGTTGTTTCTGAAGAAAACAAAAAAAAACCCTCAAATATGCTTTCAAGCTTTATAGAGGATGAAGTCCCTGAGGAAAATGTCATATCTTCATTTCACAGAGAATGAAGGAAAGCAAGGTTCAGAGAGTAAGTGAGGAGTTTGGGAGAAGGAGGTACTCACTGGGCCTGATTCCATTTCTCTTTCTCTGTTTGAAACTTGTAAGTTAGGGTTAAGTATATGGAAGTGATCCAACTGTGTGCTAAGACTTAGAAGTCACATCACTGCCTTTCCCAGTACTGAAGGCAGAGACAGAGTTCAAGTTCAATTCCTGTTGATATGAGAAGTGACACCACTCTTCTTGGTTTTGCGTCATGCTGTGCTTCATTTGGGGGAAGTTAATTAACCTCAGGTGCCATGGAGTCCTTTACCTTTGACTTACTGCACAGTGTCTGAATTCCACAGCGTGGCATTCAAGGCATTTCAAATTTTAGTTGACAGCCTGTTTGCCTTAGCCCTGTTTCATCCTGGCTAGCTCAGACTTCTGTGTGTGTGAGTGTGTGTGAGTGTGTGTGTGTGTGTGTGTGTGTGTGTGTGTGTTTGCCTCTGTTTCCCAGAATGGTCCCACCCTAACATTTTACACTCTGTGTAAGTACTTGGTGTCTTCAGTTTGGATTTTCAGCTCTGTCTTAGGGACTTGGCCTGGGGTGTTCCTCATATTCTTGAGCTTCTTTTCCAGGGCAAGATGCTCACTCTTGTCAGTTTCTGGGAGTTACCCTCTAGCTTTGAGTTGCATGTCTGGCCAACCTTTCAGGTCACCTTTTGGAGTGGGCCTGAAGTAGGAAATGCAGGACAACTCTCAAATTCAAATTTCCTGGGTGCTTCCTCTGTGCCAGGTCTTAGCTAAGCTCTGGTGACACAGCGATGATTAAGACACTTTCCTGCTTGAAAAGAGCTCACAGTTTAGTAGGGAAGAAAACTGGACAGAAAATAAAGATAGTAGTATGTCACAAGTATTGTGTGAGATGCTTATGTGGGGTGAGCGAGGGATATGTTAGTTGTGCTGCAGTCTTGGGGTTGTTTAGGGAAGCCTCAGAAATAAGGTGCCAGATCACTGGGGGTGTCACACAGGAGAATAGTGCCTGATGCAGAATTGGAATTTCCTCTCTGAGTCTAAGGAAATAGTCTTTGGAAACAAGAAGACCCTGGTTTGTTAATTATGGCTTTTCAGACAGCGATGTGAGAAAAAGATTGGAGCCTCTTGGATAGGAATATTTGACATTCAGAATCTAGGGTGCTCCACAGACTACTGGAATGCATACGGGTCTAATTCTGTCTCCTTCAGAGAGGGAAAATTCCCAGCAGCACGTACAGGTAAAGTGCTAACTGTAGAAGCGGATAGAACAGACTCTCATTTTTATCTGGCTGAAATGAGGAATAGTGGCTCTTGATGTGACCTTTCTTCTTAATGAGTTTGCCTTTTGGTCAGAGTTTGGTCAGAAAGTTTTGGTCAGAAAGAAAATGTCAGTTAAATGATAAGCCCAGAGCATCAGAGGACAGTAGTTTCTCCAAAACCATCTCTCTCCTGAGCATGCCCCGGTCAAGTGTCCAGCCCAGGAATGGTATGCAGGAGGGTTTGGGAAGACGATGGTGGTAGCTCCTTGGTACCCATCAGTTGACCGTGGAGCTGTACCGTCTGGCAGGACAGGAGTGAAGCAGAAAGGAAAGGGACAGGGCTGCAATGCCGAGGTGGTCCCCTTCAGATACAGAGGTGCTGAACTCCTGGCTCACGGAGAGGAGAGTTTCATCTCACACATTTTTCCATGGTGATGTTAAGGGCAGTGCCCGGCATCCCTGTAGGAAGTGGGGTAGTGAAAAGAATGGAAAAGAACAATGTTTTCCAGTAGAACCATTACATGATGGAAACCATGACAGTGTTTTGCAAATGTCTCTTTCCTCTTGGGAAGCTTTAGGGAGGTTGTTGACTCCAGACTACTTGGGGCTTTTTTTTATTGAGTTTATTGGTACATTTTAGGTATACAGTACAGTTACATTCATTATTGGGATCCTGTACCTTTACATGACAGGTCTTGGTTCTCATTTTTTCCCCTTGTCCCTGCCCTCCCTTCACCCCCCCTTACCCTCCCCATTTACAAACACTTTATTTCCATTTTTTCATTTTCTCATATTTTTTTCTTTCCCTTATTACCCTTCCCCTACCCCTCCCACTTTCCCCAGACCTTTAGCCCCTTTCTTCCTATTTCACATTGTCAATTATCTCATTAGGATCTTACGTAGTATTATAGTTTTTTACACCAGAGAAACTATTCAATATTTACACATGTGTGACTTACTTATTTCACATAGGAGTATATCCTCAATTTGTATGCATTTTCCTATGAATGAATCTAATTTCTCATTCTTTATGGCTTAGTTACTTGGGGCTTTTATGAACATCAGATGCCATGGTACTTATCATTTGGAGTTGACAAAATCAATCTTCCTTCAATCAAATGCCTGTGAGTTAATCTCAGGATTATATTGCTGAGTGAAAAAGAAGCAACAGAAGAATACATGCAAGAATGATTTTCCTGGTCAAAAACATATATGGTCATGTATGTGTGTGCACATGTGTCTGGTTAAAGGATGCAGACTTATGTGCATAATTATGAAGTTAAACAAGGAAACAAAATTGGAGGTTACAGATTTTGAGGGGGAAATGTTTGGAATGGAGTAGGGTACTCAGGAGAGATTTCAAGGTAATGGTGTTCTCCTGTCCGAATGGATAGTGAGAACAGAGGTATTCATTGTATGGTAAATCTTTACATGTTACATCTATTTTTGTGAATACAATTTGTATTGAGCATATTTAGCAAAACAATCAAACTGAACTTTTCTAACCATCGGTGTAAGATGTGTTGGGGCACATGATCAGTATAAGTATATCTGATGGCCACACAATCATACATTTGAAGGAAAGACCCTGTGTCACTTACCAAATTCTTATGAGTTCTCCTGACCTTATCTTTCCTTACATCAACAATTGATTTATAGTATGAATAAAAATGCAAGTGTATAAATGGGTCCCATGAACACTTGTTGAACCATAAGTTTATTTCTCTTCCTGTCATGGGCAATGTGAAGGAAATATAGTCATCACTCTATGTACAGGTTCTACATTTGTGGGTTCAACCAACCATAGCTCCTGCATTACGTAGTCAGGCCTACAATGGTTGTATCTGCCCTGAACATGCGCACACTTTTTTCCCCATCATGATTCCCTAAACAATACAGTATAGCAACTATTTACCTCACATTTATATTGTATTAATTATTATACATATCTAGAGATGATTTAAAGTATACAGGAGGGTGTGTGCAGATTTTGTGTAAATACTGGCTAATTTTCTATAGAGGACTTGAGCATCTGAAGATTATCTACCAAAGGAGCTGAAAGCATTCCCACCAAGTCCATCCAAAATCCTTCACTCCTGAAGTGGCATCCAAGTTGCACATTACAACATTTGCTGCAGCTAGGTGTTTCAATTGGAATTTTTTTATATTAAAATGTAAAATTGTTCAAGGTGATATACTTTCAAGCACTAGACCAAGGCTTGAATAGAGCCATCTGATCCCAGGAGTCTCCCTCCACCTAACACACATACTGATGTAATTCAGTGCATTTAATAGACATTTGCCTATTAGAGGGGAAAAACACTTTTGGAGAATTGATTGGGCTCTTTTAGAAGAAAGGACACAGAAGTCATCTTATAAAGCAGGAAATGCTGCTTTTCTGATATTCTGTCTGTAAATGCAAAAATTGAATTGTGTCTGTGTGTGATTTCTAGAACTATGAGATAGTGAGGAGTGTGTTAAGAGAGATTATGAGACGCTCACCTTAAAACACTATGAAACATTAAAATGTAATGAAACAGTCTTGCATTTCCATTACATAGTGTTATTACTAGGAGAATACTATTGATAATTGTACTACTGAAAGAGAGTATATCACCATAATAATTTCTCTGTGCTGCCTACTGTGCTGTGTGGATTCTATACATCATCCCACTGAATCCCCACAGCAGCCTGGTGAGATGGATGTAATTATCGGAGGCCCTGTGATACAGAAATCTTGCCCTTTGATGTTTATATGAGAGGAATTAAAAGCCTGCAGAAATACTTGCCTAAGAGTATTAATACTAGTCTCATTCAAGAATGTAAAAACCGAAAATAATCCAGATGTCCATTAATTGGAGACACATTGAACAGTCTGGAACTTAGAATTAGTCTCAAAGTCATTATGCTGATTGAAGCATACATACTTTCACAAAACGTACACACAATATTATTCCGTTTAAATGAAAAAATTGTTTTGGTTGTAAACCATGGGAACAGTGGTTACCTTCAGGATGTATGGCTGGGAAGGACAAAAGAACTTTCTGGGGCCATGTCCTACCTATTGCTGAGAGCCTGAACCACACAGGTGGATGATGGAAACACATGGGAAGATATATTTAAGGCTTATTTTTTCATGGTATGCAAATTATACCTAAAACTGTGCAAATCTTTAAAATGTTTAGAAGTAAAATGTAGTGATATTGGCTACTTATTTTGAAATGCATGAAAGGAAGATGGTTTGATAGGTGGAGGGAGGAATGGATAGATGGCTATGTCTGTGATCAGTCAAGTGTAGGAAATGTCAATGCAGAATCCAAGTGAGTATGACGAGTGCTCATGACGAAATTCTTCAAGTTTTCTGTATGCTTGAAAACTCTCATTAAAGATGTTGGAAAAAGGAGTAATAGACACTCCCAGAGGTAATATAAGCAGAATAAATTAGAAGGACATGAACTAAAATAAAGTATCTTGTTTGGTCCTCTCAGATAGAAAAGAAACTTTCATTCAGCAAAGCTCAGAGAACTCTCCATTTACCTCCACACAGAGTCAAAAGTCTATCACATCTGAGATTCTTCTCTTGTTGGTCCCATCTAAGGTTCAGGCCGTCTTCTGCTGCCTCCTGACATATCTCACTCTGGCTGCATGAACTTCTCTTTCCCTGAATTCTCTATGTGTCATCAGGCTCCTGGGCCTTTCTTGTATGCTACTTCCTGTACTGACATTTTTTCATCCTTGTTAAAGCTTTATTTGTCCTATGGGTCCAACTTGCAGATCCCCCTATTGCTAAATGTTTCCCTCCATCTGCCCCTCAGTACTTAGAGGTCCACTAGGATGGCACAGCCTTCCATCTGGAGGCATCGCATGAAACTTGGTGTAGAGAGCAAAGTCAAGAACTGCAAGGGCACAGAATAGAATAGAACCATCGTTGAAAAGCCCTTGAGTCACTCATGTGCCACTTGTATCAGATCCTTTTCCCACCCACCCTTTGCTTGCTCTGCATCACTGGAATTTGATTCCTGGTTCTCTTACCAGCTGGTTCCTGGCTAAATTTAGCCACTAGAAGGTGCTGCTGAGAGGTTGGCCGGTGAAGACCAGGAGAAATGAGGATATTTTTCCCCACTTCTGTGCTCAGGAAATTGTCTCTAACAGGTATTCTGCACAATGGTAGCTGCCTTCAGATCAACCCTCTCTCCTTGGTCCCTAATTTTGGCAGGCATCCTTGCCTTTTGGTGGCCCTCACTGGGGCTGTGGTAATACCTACCTGTCCTTTTGTCCTGTTAATCTTTGGGAGGGGAGTGGTTGTAAGCCCTTGTATCTCTGTTCTCTATTTGGCTTTAGGCTCTTCTGAAGCCTTTGTGATTACTCTCATATAGCTAGCCTGGGCTCTCTTTTCTTAATTGGTCTTCACCTTATAGTCTTCATACTTCAGTTTCTGGATTTTAAAAATGAGATTACTTATTTACCTCCTTGCTAAAGATCACCAGTTTTCTCCTTGATAAAATTCAGGTGAAAGAGAAGATATGCTTTAACATGCTATTCACATTATTCTATTTTGAATTTCAAAATGAGAAAGCCAGGAAGAACTCCTAACACGCCCCCTTAGCATCTTCTGTCCTTAATGCAGTAGTCAGCCAGGGTTCATCAATGATGCAGAGGAGTTAGAGTCACCTGGAGAGCAGCATGCTGATCGAAATGCTGCCTGTGAAGTGCCAATGTCAAGACGCTGATCCAAGAGTGGCCAGAGGTCAGCAAGAAGCAGCAGGAGCTGGTACTGAGGGAGGGAGGTGATTAGGCTCAGTGCCCTTCCATCAACTCTGGCACCTCCTGGGATCCTAGGTTCAGTGTGGGGCTGGAAAGAAGTCCAGAGAGGATGGGCTGGTTCTCTGCTGCTGCCTGCTAGTTTATGGTCATCAGTTACCAACTAATATTTTACCTACTCGTCTCTAGCTCTCCAGCCACTTTCTACCTCATCAGGCTTTGCAATGCATACAGTGTTATTTTATGTGTGAGAACAGAGACAAAAATGAATGATACCTAATCCCTTTAGGAGTACTCCATCAAGGGAGGGGCATTTCAATATAGTGTATTTACCATTTAATGGCTCAGACAGAGCGAGGATGCAAGAACCCTGGTCTCAGTTAGCTGATGGCTGAACCCCATGACGCTGACTGACCTCAGGCTGCAAGGCCCAGATTGAGTTCCCCAACCTTCTGAATGTTTGAACTCCACAACCTTCTATTACAGGTTTCCCATGCCCCTTTTTTTTTTAAAGATGTTCAAAGTTGGGAACTCAGAAAAATACCCTTGATGACCACCTCTGCCTCTGCAGAGTGGGTCCAAAGACTGGCACAGTCAGGAGGTCTGATAGTGCGCACACGGTGGGGGGGGGCGCTTATGCGGGTTCACCCACGCGGCTGCCTTCCTGGCACTGGAGCGATGGCGGCTGGATCGGGAGAAGGCGTGACTCTCCTTCCCGCGGTGGATCGGGGCCCAGGCTACCAAGGGAGGGGCATTAATGCGTATATGATTCTCATTCATAAAAAATAATGTCAACACAGCATATTTGGCAACAGCAGCTGCAGTAAGTGCAAATCAGACATTTGGGGAACACCACAGAGCAGACGGTATTCTACGAGGAGTGTTTTGGAAAGAATTTATGGAAGCTGATGTGTTGAATCAGGTCTTGAAAAATGATGGCCAGATTGAAACAAGAAGGAAAGGTTGTGGTAGGTAGAGGTATTATCAACAGCAGAGCCGGGTGGAAGGAAGAACAGGGAGCAGGGGTCTCTTCTGTATCAGTGTGAGATGAGGGGTTTAGAATCTATTAGGTTACTGGGAGTCAGTGAAGGTTTTGGAGCAGGGATGTGAAAAAAAACCTTTGTTATGTGAAGATTGCCTTTGTAGCCAAAGAAAAAGAATGAAAGGTGCCTAAGGGAACCATTGCAGGTGCCAATTCTGTACTAGCTGGGCAGGCCCTTGTAGCCATAGCTTCCTTTAGGAAAATTAGGACAAAGTTACAATGAGTTGAGCTTGCATATTTTTTTTACAGGCCTACAGGTACTTGGAAGAATAACCAGCATATAGGTTTATACTTGTGAAGTCTCCTCTGTGGGCTGGGGGAGGGCAAGTTATGAAAAGATGCCAATGAGAGCTCAGTGGAAATCACTGATGGTGAAGCCCAGTACAACAAGGAAGGGCATTAGATAGAGGGCCAGAAGGGAGAAGGCGGCATCCCTAGTGCTCAACTGCAGAATAAGTAAGAAAGGAAAAGGTAGACATCTAAGAGGATTCTGAAGGCCCAGTGGTTAGTTCTCCTACTCCATATTATTTGATGCATCTGTGGTGAGAACTGGATTTTTGCCGGACTTGTTCTCCCAAGAATTCATGGCGAGAGACAGAGGGTAGCAGGCGCGGCATAGGATCTTGAGTAAGGGATCACAGATTAAATTCCAGATGTGCTTGTGCTAACCTGTAATGTCAGAGTGAATCTTCACCACTCTGCGTCACCCCTCATCACCCCTGTAATGGGCCTGGGTCAAGGCTCCACACGGTGGCACAACCTTCTATATGATTGTGTGCGACTGACCTCACTCTTCAGGGGAGAGTCTCAGTTTCTTCCCCTGTGGAACAGGGATAATAACACTTCCTACCACCTGGAATTGTGAGGGTTGAATAAGATAACACAAGCTGAGATTTTTAGCCAAATGCTTGGAACAGTAACCAATTACTAATGTAATGAGATTATTGCTATGTTATTAACACATAAGAATAAATATCATTTACACAAAATGGGAGGAGAATCTTCTTCTGAGAGTTTCTCCGAGGAGCAAACTTAAGGTGAACTTAGGGTACTTTTAAAACTGTAAGATGCTGTGAGATGGTGCGATACTAATTATGATGATAACTGTGACTCATTTGAAGAGAGACACTGTCCGGGCACTTGTGCAGAGCTGCTGGTGCCTGATTGCTAAGGGAGCAGCTGATTCTTGTTGGAGAGCTGAGCTGATACGTCTGCCCCAGCTCCTCTCTCTACCCGGAATCATCTGATTACTGGGCATCAGCCCACTCTCCCCTGAATGCTGCAGCTGTTTTTCAGTGCTGCTGGTGACACGAATGCTGCTGGCATAAGCACATGTTGGATGGCACCAGGATTCACTCTGAATGCAGCCTGGGATGCTCACAGAAGCCGTTTACACCCTGCCCTTTGATGGTGGGGAACATAAAGCCCGGGGGCCATTTGTAGTGTCCACACCTCTAGACCTTGAGAAAATTGCCCCTAGCCCCACAGCTGGGCCTGTAGGAATCACCTTGAGGGGTCTTCCCTGTCTGACTCTAAAGCCTGTGTTCTTTTTCCTGCCTCGCATTGCCTCCTTGGGGGTGAGGGAAAAGGGATTAGAATGAGATGGAAGAAATTGGCAGAAATGTGGTGATGAGCTTGAAAGTCCCTGCGGATACTGATAATAGAGTGAGTCCCTGGGAGGAGTGAGTAATTTCCTAGAAGGATCTTACAAAAGCAAAGCTCTTTCCCGGTTATGTCGTCTCTCACAGCAGTTAATGGTATCCGTGTAGCCTGCAGTGTGAAGCTCAAGTTCACGGGGAAGGGGCGGTCAAGACCCTTCAAGGCCAGGCATACTTCCTCACTTTCTTGTACTTATCCTTCAAGATTCAATTTAGAAACCATCTTCTTTTGTTTTCACGAACTTTTTTATTCCCTCAATCAGAAATAGTTGGTTCTTCCTGTGCATCCT
Source organism: Fukomys damarensis (assembly GCF_012274545.1). Classification (NCBI taxonomy): domain Eukaryota; kingdom Metazoa; phylum Chordata; class Mammalia; order Rodentia; family Bathyergidae; genus Fukomys; species Fukomys damarensis. The sequence goes on along the minus strand of NW_022900948.1, from coordinate 25,538,822 downwards.
ATCAGTCCAGGTTTGGATGTTCTTATTTCACATTGCTTGATGTCTCTGGACTTTGGCCCATATTCAGATCCCTGCTGTTTCCCCTCACCACTGTGGATAGCACACACTGGTCGTCCCATCTCAGGCACTGGGCTACAGAAGAGGCTTAGCAGATGCTTAGCCACTCAGAGCCTGTGGACTGCAACGCCTGCCCAGCCAGATTTAAAACCCAAACCGTGTTCATCCCGTTAGTCCATGTATAGAAGGCTTCTGCATTCTCTCTACATTCACAATGATGTCTGTTTTTCCATCTTGATTAGGCAGCTGTCCATATGCGAAACAAGACTAAGCTAGAAAGGGACCAAGCTGGAAATTCGAGTATTTCTTATCAGATGCTTTTTCACTGGATTAAAATAAAAGGCACTAGCAACTATGTAAATAAACACAAAATAGTAAAGCAAACATTAACTGTACTGTTGGGATTGTGCTTTGTTTTATAGCATAGGAACCAGGTGGTTCCGACACCCATCAATTACTGAATTCCCTGAAACCCAGCAGTTATATTTCCTGTAAAACAGTAGTGCGACGATATAGGGCCATTCTCATGTCACAGAATCAGAAATATACTTTCTGAGAGTTAGGAAGGGAGTTTAAAATCATCTTATTAAGGTATGTAAAAATTCACTGATGCTATTAAATAATTTCACTAGTGTGGCACAGCCTGTCAAATTCCCCTAGTGCCAGTGATCTCTTTATTCCTAAAAAATCTCTGATCAAGAAAGAATTTGGCTCCTGTTTGCACTTAAGCTGTCAGTAGAAGCATAATGGAAAACAATGATTTGAAAATGTATGCTATAGTTTCCTTTTGGTAGTAAACATGTATTTCATCTTAATCCCTATAATACTCAAGAATGATGACACTTCTCCGTTCACTTTCACAGTCGCGGTCCGTGTAGCCACTCTTAACTATTTCTTTTTACTTTTTACTGAGTTGTTCTATGCTTGTACAGTATTCCACTTTGTGAAGATGAAACATTGTATGCACTCTGTTATAAATGCTAGTTTATTTTTATTATTGTATGAGCAGATATTTTCCTATTTGTCTATATAAACATACTTAATCATTTTTCAGTTCTATAGTATTCCATTTTATAAATCTTAATGACTTGCCCATGGAAAAGTATATAGAGTATTTACAGTCATTTGTTTTCTGTTGTAACAAACATCCCCGTAATACACAAAAGACTGTAGAACCTAGGTTTCTAGAACTCACTTATTTATTTATTTATTTTTTGGACAGGATCTCACTATATAGTGCAGGCTGACCTTGAACTCTCCATGTAGCCCAAGCTGGCCTCAAACATGCAGCAATTTTCCTGCCTCAGCCTTCCAAGTGAGTGCTGGAATTACAGGTGTGCATTGCCACACCTAGCTTAGAATTCACATTTCTGAGGCATAGGATATCCATTTTGATATTATTACAATGAGCAGGTTGTTGTGGTTACTGTAAATCTAGCTAGCAGCTGGGAAGTGAAATGATATATCTTGAGCAATATAAACCATTTTGTCCGTATGTTCCTAAAATAAAAACCTGAAGAGAACAGAAAGCTTTAGTTTTCAGAGATCCCATTTTAGCACACTTTGTGGTACTCCTGTAGCTTCCACACTGTACTCTGCCTCTTAGTGAGACTGCACAAAAGATCTCTTTGTCCCACAGTGACAGTACACCAGAGAGTTGGAGGTGCTGGCCACGCAGTGCTGGAATCTTGTCTTTTCTAGGTGCACAGTTCCTGAATCTTCAGACATTCCTTGCAGGGCTGTTTTGAGTTGTGCTGCACTTGGTCCACTCTCTTTTGGATAGTTTTGGTCTCTATTTCCCTTGAAGGGTGTAGGATAGAATGGGATGCCCTTCTTCCAGAGGCTAGTGAGATGCTATCATCTCCCTCATTCATGCCGTAGCTCTTCTACTAGTGCGTGCTAAATTTGCAACAGGTTTCTGTTAGCAGTAACAATCAGTGCCAATGGCTGACACGGTCTGTGAAAATTCGGTCTCTAACTCCCTTCCTGTGTGTGCTTGAAAGTTGACTTTAGGAGGCATGCACATTTGTGTTTATTAAATTTCAAGTTGCATTGTTGAGCATTCTTCCAGCTTGTTCTGGAAATTTTAAATTCTGATTGTCATCCAAATTATTTATTTTCCCTTCCAATTTCATATACTCCAAAACAATGCACAGTGGAGTACAGTCCTTGCTCAAGTTCCTGAGCTGCCTTTGGGAATGGTGGTCTTGCCACATACGAGCCAACCATAGAATACGCTTACTGTAATCCACAGGGAGACTGAAAACCTCCTATGCCCCAAATCGCTCCCTATTATTCTGCTTTGTTTTTCCTTAGCATTTGCCCTCTCCAAATGTGCTATATTGCTTGTTTCCTTAGTTGTTATCTGTGTGTCTCAACTAAACTGTTAGCCTCATGAAGGAAGGATGCGTTTTTCTCACCAATCCAGCCTCACCACCTCTAATAGTTCCTTGCACGTAGTAGGCATGGAGCTGAGCATTTGTCAGTAAATGAATGAATTACTTCAGAGAATCTGTGCAGTGGCCACTGTATTTCCTCTACCTAAAATGACAGCATGTTCTTTTGATTCAGTTCCAATGGAGAAGAAGTGGTGCCCTGGCTCACATCCATAACTCTTCACACTGACTTTAAGATTAAATGTCTGTATCACCATGAATTCTCACAGCCCACTTACCCAGTGTCCTAAAGAATTCTCCTATTTTTCATTTTTTTTTCTGAGTAATAACATGCATAAGCAGCTTTAACAATGCAGGGGTTAGGCTATTACAGATAATATCATGTTATCGATATGTCACATAATGTAAAACAATCAACAAGCAAAGCTTCACTTGGTAGAAATTCTAAGGTCCTCTTCCGTGAGGTCTCAAATCGAGAGATACGGTTTGGATTCTGGGGCCTTCATTTACCGAGCGCATGTTCAGTCTCAGCTTTCTCATTTATGAGACAGGGAGGTCCGTATTCTCTCACGTGAATGCGAAGATTAAATGAGATAATGCTAAGTGCCAAGTACACTAAGTGCGAGTTTCTTTCCTGTTTCCCTAACAAAGGAGTTTAAAATGAATTGGAAAGGTTATCTAAAGCCTTTCAGAATAATTTCTCATTTAGTGGAGAAACAAATTACTGTTCAAAACAGAAGTAGACAAACCACCAGGTAAGATCAGACGTGATATCACTAGGACAACTTTTGGTAAAGCCAATTACATACTCACCCAAATTCTTAATGCTTTTAATAGGAGGATCCCTGAAAACTTTCCTCATATCATCAGGTGGCTAGTCCGAAAAAAAGCAGATCTCATGACCTGATTATGCTTAAAAATCACAGGAAAAAGAGATGTTCATGCTTAAAATCAACAGCACCACATGAAAGGAAGGAAAGCAAGGCCAGGAGACTTCCCTCTGTCTGTTGGCAGCTAATCCTGCTGTCAGCACCATCGCAGGTGGTGGCTGTTCCATTTATTTGCTCATGTTATGCATTTTGAGCTCTTCTCTTCCCTCTTACATTACAGAAGTCTCTGAATCGGGATTAAATTGTGTATGCTGTACAAATACAGTGTTAAAATGGCGGCTTCAGGATATTCCACGGTTAACCAAATTCACGAAGCAATCGAGATATTAAAATAAATCTGTGTCTACCTTATGGGGGGAAAGAAAGACACAATGAACCAGGAATGATGAGGGATTGGTAGAAGAAGGCGGAAAACAGATGGATTTGGACTGAAGATGAAAGAGCAGCTGAGATGTGTGTGAGAGAACTGCACTACAAAGCAAGAGGAGCACACAGAATACAGTGGGGCTGGGGGTGGGGGGAAGCTCAGTAAGCAGGTATCGGAGGTTCCAGAGGGAGAGCGGTAAGGAGCCTACTTGTTGGGTAGAGGAGGGGACATCTTCTTCCAGGCAAAAGTAGCCATGCAGTCTTTTGAGCCAGAGAGATGAGCCTGAGGTCCAGGTGTTTGGCAATGCTGGGAGCTACGCTTTAGACAAATTGTCCTTACAGTAAGAAAGAAACAACTGCACAGGATGTAAGAGTGACTGTTGTACAGTTTCCTAGGCCCTTTGGGTTAGAAAGAAAATAAAGTCAGAGAACTGGTACTTCAGCGCCAAGCTCTCACTATTTAGGGTGACAGATACTTCTGTTTGTTTAGGACTTAGGGGACCCTAAGGTCACAGGACTTGCAGTGCTAAAACCAGAAATGTTTCAGGCAGATAGGGATAAGTCCGTCACCCCACCACTGCCTGCCCCTGTCATCCCAGAGAAGGGGCCCAGGGTCACCTCAGGCCTCTTGCTTCAGGAGCTGCCCTGGCTATTCAGAGGCTCACTTTTCAGCTCTTCCTAATGGTGATTGTGTGGACCTCAGGTCACTTAGGTGACACATCCTGGTACCCTCGAGAGAGGTCAATGGCTTGTTTTCACTGAAAGGATTTACAATAATATTTGACCTACATTGAATGAGATGTATAATGATTCTGATTCATGGGAACCTGGGCATAGACATATTTAACAGTATTTTTTCAATGGCCAAATCAAGTTTCAGTCTCTACATTTTATTTTAAATTCTCCATGATCCAAAACTAGTGTCCTCTTCTATTCCATGAATCTTCCGATCAGCTCCAGAATTGAATTCTCTTTGTGTGAGTACAGTTAAGGAGGCGGAGGTTCTCCCTAGTGGTTGGAGATGTCCTGCACCTACTTGCCTCTGCATGTCCAAGTCTGAGAAGATGCCTGTATACTTTTTCTGGATATTCATGCAGTCAGACATTTTGGTGTGTTAAGGGTTCAGCAGCTGTGTTGGTGACCCATCCTCAAGCCAAGGTCTTTAAGCATGAATAGCTTTCATTTATTTGTTCAATCATCAAATATTTATTGAGAGACTACTATATTCTAGAGCATTCTAGTATTAAGAATTTAATAGTAACTAATAGACAATGTTCCCAGTTCAGGAGATATGCCTTAGGGGAGGGGAGGCAGATGATAAAAGAATGAACAAACAAAAATCACAAAACTTGCAATAACCAGGAAATAAGAAAGTGATCAGACAGTGTTGGTATTAAGAGACAATTAAGGTTAAATGTTTTGCTGAAAAGTTCCTAGATGGCAACTTCTTCTTGGTGGTCAGGAAGGTGACATTTTCTAAGCAGATGGAATTTAGGGAGAAATCCAAATGACAGAGGAGTCAGTCATGAAGAGATGGGTGAAAAAAAAAAAAAAAGCATGAGCTAGGGACAAGTCCTAAGGGGAAAAGAAAATACTTGAAGTATGTGAGGAACAGAAAACACAAGAACAAAAGGACATCTTGAAAATCATATAGCATAGGGCAGGAGAAGGGCAAGGGGACGATAGGCTAGAGATTAGGGTCACTGGTAAGGGGCCAGGTCAGTGGGTCCCAGGAAGCTATAGTGAGGGATTTCAGCTTTTGTCTAAATTTGTGATAAGCTGTCGGAAGGTTTTAACTAAAGGAGTAAAGAGAATAGGTGGAAAGGCGTGGAATTCAGTCAGGTTGGCAATGAGTGGTCTAGGGAGATGGTGGTGATGAGGATGGAGACAAAGGAAGACAGAGGTGATGCTACCTGGAGAGAGCGTAGAGCCGACGGCACTGGCGACTGACTGACTAGTGTGAGTGAGTTGAACTGCAACCTCCAAAACATACATCAACATGGAACCTCAGAATATGACCTTATTAGGAATAAGAGTCTTTGAAGGTGTAAACAAGATGAGATCATTCTAGATTCGGTTGGGCCCTGAATCCACTGATATATTTCCTCAAAACAGAAGAGAGGTGCAGAGACCAGAGGGGAAGATCGTGCACAGACAAAGGCAGAGAAAGGAAGGAAACAGGTCTCAGTGGAGTGCAGCACTGCCCATGGGCACTGGAGCTGGCCTATCCTTCAGAGCACCCCTTCCCCAAGGAGCCAACACCAGAAGCACCCAGCTTCAGAGGTGCGGTCCTGGGACTGTGAAAGAATACGTTTATGTTGTTTTCAGCTAAGTTTGTGGCAAATTTGCTATAGCAGCCATAGGACACTAATAGAAGAGAGGAGGGAAATCAAGAATAATACCTAAGCTTTTTCGTTTTAGCTGCTTAATGAATAATGGTACTAAAAAGAGGAAGATCGAGGGGAGAGCCAGATTCCCTAGGTTGGCCATCTTCTGGTGGCCAGGTGGAAGGCAATTCCATATGAAGCAGGACTTGGCTCTGGGCACAGGTGGGGATAAAGCCAAGTGGCTCTAGGAGGGAAGCCTGGCCCAAAGCATTGTTCGAATGGAGAAAGTCCGAAGGAGGAACGAATGCCTGCTCACTTTAACATTCCTTTCCTTATCTGGTGCTGCAGATTGCAGTGTTCTCCTAGAACTCATGTATTGAAATTGAAATGGGATCTTTGGGAGGTGATCAGGTCATGAGGGTGGAGACCTCATAAATAGGATCGGTGCCCTTACAAAAGAGATTGCGAAGAGCGCCTTCGTTCCTTCTGCCGTTCAAAGACAGCAAAAAAGATGACAGCAGTGAACCGAGAAGTGGGTCCGCTCCAGGAACCAAATCTGCTGGTGCCTTGATCTTGGACTTCCAGCCTCCAGAACTGTGAAAAATAAATTTCTGTTATTTATAAGCCACCTTTCTTGTGGTATTCAGTTATAGCATCTCAGAAAGATGATGATGCAGTGCATAAATTTGGGTCATTTACTTAATTTCTCTGAGTCACCTTTACTTCATTTTAAAATAAAGGTTAAAAAAAGAAGCACTTCTGTATCAGAATCCAGAAAGTGTTCTTCATGTTATTGTTTTCCTCAGATCTTTCTCCGAAGATCAAGGTTTCCCACTTTCATTCTGTCTCAAAATATCAAGAGAATTATCTGTGATGCACTAATGTTAAAGGGCAAAACTTTTAGTCGATAGCATTAGGCTCTGCTACCTTACAACATGAGGGCACTGAAAGTGTCAAGCTACATGAAATTTGAATATATGCCTAGATACCAACTACCTTAAAAGACCTTTCAGTTTTTTCCCAGGTTATTTTTAAATTTTCACTCAAAAACCACCCTCCACCAGCCTGATCCGGAAGAGATAACTTTGTTGTAATATTGTATTTATAAACATGTCAAGGTATTGTATTTCAAAACATTTTCCAAATTGTGGAATCTAAGAAAATCTTGTGAAATACGAGGAAAAGGGCTAAAGGTGTAGGGGAAGTGGGAAAGGTAGGGGAAAGGTAATAAGGGAAAAGAAAAAAAAACATGAGAAAATGAAAAAATGCAAATAAAGTATTTGTAAATAGGGAAGGGAGGAGGGGGTGAAGGGAGGGCAGGGATAAGGGGAAAATAAATGAGAATCAAGACCTGTCATGTAAAAGTACAAGATCCCAATGATGAATGTAACTGCACTGTATACCTAAAATGTACCAATAAACTCAATGAGAAAGAAAGAAAAAAAAGCTTTTCAAATCATTAAGGTATTCACTTCTTCCTCTCCCTGTAGCACCACAGGTGTCATGATAAAAATCAAAGGAATTGCTCAATTCTTCTGGTAATTGCTTATAAATTTTCAAGATTCAGTTAGCAATCTTCAAATGTGCTGACAGATTCTTTAGGTTTTGGCCTCTGCGGTTAGAAAACATCTAGGAAGCTGTAAATAATTGCCTCTCTACTTTCTCGCAAGCTATTTCCCCTGCCTGAAAAATCCTTCTACACATCCTTCATTGTCACATCCATCTCGGCCTCTAGAACCTTTAGTGCACTGCTGCTTAAATTCTCCATTTCCACAACATATCCTCATTGAATGAAGTGGAGATGTTTTGGGAACTCTAGGCACTCCCCGTGTACATTTCTCCTCATCCAGGATGACCCACTTCCATGTGGGGGTCCTCTCCATGGTGATTTCTGTCTCTCTTGGCTTCCTGAATACTCTTCGCCCTAAGTGTTATAGTTTCCTTCACCTTTATTCTTTCTGCTTTGCAAGCATCTTGATGTATGTGCCATTCATTTCTGCATTTCTCTCACTATGGTCTCATACGGGGAATTACACATTCTGGTTAATGGGAAGGGTTCGTGTGCAAGGATGGGTGGAAGGATGGAGGGGTGTCGAGTAGTTTGCATATACTGAATACAAATTACACAGTGGCTCTCTTTGTCCACACGCTTTCCTTAGTGTGCTGTAGGTGTCGTGTAGATGGAACATTCTGGCCCACGGGCCTCATTTTTCAAGGAGCTCCATGGCTTCTTCTTTCTTATCCCTCAATTCTCCTTGATCCATCTGGCCACTCAGTTTACCACACAAACCTCCCCTCAACTCACAGCTGGTTTTTCCTCAGGAATGATCTAGTTTAGCACTTGCCTCGCTTGTTTAAAAGCCTGAGTCCAAACTCCAGCATGAAAGAAAGACAGAAAGACAGAAAGAAAGAAAGAAAAATGAAAGAAAGAAAGATAAGAAAGAAATAATTCCATGGCTCTTCTAACTGTGGCTTCTCAGAACCTTGCACTATCTTGGGTAAAACACATCTGAGCTCAATCCATTCTCTGGCACTCTCCTTGCTCTTGTCTACTATTGGCCCTGTTTTGCCTTCATTGATGGGATTGGTTTTTCCACCTCCTTGACAGTAATCCATGGAAGGACTAAATTTCAGAGACCTTGTACCTTCTCTAGAGAGACAAAAGTTTACAAAAGGATATACGGTGACAAAACCTTACTTATCTGTTGGGTTTCATGGAAACTTGGATTTCAAGAACAGAAAAACTACAAGTATTTTTCAGGGAGCTGAGATTTTGAGGATAAACCATCCATATAATAACCTGATGACTCATAATGAGGCCTTCCTGTATGCTGGCTGATCAAGGAGCAAAGTCCCCATAGAAAGAAAGACTTTTTCTTCCCAAGTCAAGCAGGAAAATGAAGCTCATTGCTTTCTCAATTTTATATAGTCATATTGACTTTACATTGATCATTTTACTGATACATTTTAAGAGGTGTTACCATCATAACGTAAGATTATAGAATGTCAGAGTTCACAGGCCATTAGAGATTATCTAGTATCACATTTCCCAAAGCGAGGGTTTGTACAGCAGATGCTTTTCTATTTCTCTTTTATCGGTCTTCTGGCTCATCTGTTTCCTCATTGTGAGCTGCTTCAAAAGCTTTGGAGAGTGGATGAAGCACCCATTCTGATTAGTTTGTCTCTTTAAAATCAGGTTTATTTCACTGAACCTCATGGTCTTTGTGTTTTACCTTTATCCATGTAATTTGAAATTTCCAGAAATTATTTCCCTGAGTACATGACTTAATTCTTTTTTGTGGTGATTAGCCCCTGGAGAGTAAGTGATGAAATGAGAAGCTGGATGAGGCTGGGGTTCATCCAGGCTTTGGAGATCTGGGCCATACCATAGGCTGCGTACACAACTCTCTCCCTCTTACCAAGAAACTAGACTCATACCTGGTCCAGGAAAGAGTCAATCCACCAAATGCTCCCATGGATTTTGTCAGCAGATGGCTGATTATTTTTCTTGAATGCTCTCAGGACATGTAGTCCCCTTCTCCCAGTAGAAGGGGAACCATTTTCACAGTTGAGAAGGCATGGGTGACGTCTTCAGTTGCTACCTTCCCTCATTGTTATCTTACCTTTCACTTTTCAAAATCAAGCTTCAGGGTCTGGAGAACATGTGGGAAGTGTATTGGTCAAAGGGATCTGTTTCACTTTTTCCCCTACAGCAAGGAAGCTATCCTCTATTCCTGGAAAATGATTAATGATAGTACACGGAAGCCAAAAGCAGGCAAATTTTTATATCCCTTTCATTTTTTCTCTTACCTGTGGACAGATAGGTTTTTTTCTTCCTGTGTTATCTGGCTGAGGGTACTCAAACTTCCAGGAATCTCCAAGCCTTTGGATTTTGCCAATAGTCTTCCTTTTCTTTTGGTGCACTTGTGCAATTATCTAGTGCACAGCAGAAATTTCTGAAGCATAAAAACCGGCTTTTGCCCTCTTCTTCAATTTCTCTCTATCTCTGACAAGGGAGGGCAAACCACAGCCCAGACAGACAGGAAGGTGAATTCACAAGTGTGTAGTGACCCGACAGAGTGGGCTGACTCATGATTGAGGTCAGGGTCACCTTCTGTGGTCCCCTGACTTCCGGTACCACAGAGAGAGCAGACTTGGCCACCAGCCCCCAGCTCAACCTATGCTGTGGTGGACTGAAGCCTCCCAGCTTCCTCCTCAGTACTCAAGAACCTTAAAGCATGGTCTGATGCTACCCATAGTGCAGGAAGTCTGTGGAATCATCACACTGGTGCAGCATCCTCTCTGTTCCAGGACTCTCCCCCAATGCCCTCACTCACAGCTCCGCTCTTTTCCATTTTCTTTCTCTTAATCTCAGGGTCTGTCCAGAATTCTTCTTTTCCTTCACTCCTGAGCACATGGGGCATCCTCTCTGCCATGATCTAAGCTTATGGGATAGCTCCTCTTTCACAGTTACATCTCCATATTTGTATTTCCCTGTTATGAATTAACGCCTTACATCATTCCCCTTCATCCTCCCCTCCTCACACACAGAGACCAGGGAAGGCCTGCTAAAGGTCTTCAATCTATAGCCAGACTTAAACCACGCCTGTGCCAAAGAGAAGTCCCATACCTCTCATCCTCCTGGCTTCCAAGCCACCTAGTATCTATGGGGGATTGGTCTTATTTGTGACCCAGTTTTCCTTCAGAGGCCTGAATGTTGAGGTGAGGTAAAGGAGTAGGCAATGTACATCCTCTGAAAGCCCTCCGTTCTCCCATGCCTCTTCTGTTTACTGCACCCATTATTCCTTTCCACTGTTGGCTTTTTCACACTCTTCAGGCCAAATTCTCAGCCCCACTCCATGCCTGCCACCCTCTCTTCTGGCTCTGTTACTTTTCACCTCAAGATCATCTGAGTGGTGCTTAACGTATTCTGTGTCTTACTTAAGAGTCTGTTTGTCCCTTGGAGGAAGACTCTACCTGCCTGGTTCAACTCCTTTCCCCTCATTCACAGCACGGGGCTTGGTGCCAGAAATCACCCTTTTGGTTAATTTAAAATGGGAAGGCGTGGTGTGAACACACCTGCATGGCATGATATTGTGATCCACCCTACCCCCAGGATACCTGAAGTGGCTGGAATGGAAGCAGAGGCCAGTGAGGGGAAGACAAACACAAAATACAACTTTTCACTGTGGTCTTTATATTCAGACAACATTGATTGAGCGCCTTATCTAACCTGGGAGCTGGACCGAGGAGGAAAGACAAACTTTTTTTGGAGTTTTGGAGCTTATTGTTTAAGGGAATGTGTATGTATGAGAATGACAGAAATGATAAATTTTAAAAACCTTAAGAGAGTTATATAACATATATAAAAAATAATTCCATTTTATTTTTTTATCTACTTATTTTAAAAAGCAAATCATTCCCCGCCCCTCTAAGACTTTGTAACCCAAGGGAGACTTGATTGTTTCTGCTGCAGGATCGTCATTACGGTGTTTCTGGAATATGACTGCACATGCAATGCCTACTGGTTCGCTGCACACCTCTGTGCAGGAATATAATTACAGGAGCTTGTAGTACTTTGATAATTAAATGAAACTTCAATAATTTAAAAATTTACTCCATAGCCTACACTCTGTATAAGGAACCATGGTTAATAAGTTTTATTAATGAGGTTGACTAGCCTAATAATAAAGTTGATTAACCACTTAATATTTGGCAGTGTTGATGACAGAGCAGAAGGGTAGCCAGTTATGATTCAAGTGTGCACTTTCTTCTAATTTCAGAAACACAGAAACAAATTTTGAACTAGGGAGAACCTGTCTCTTGGGGGAAATTGATCGAACAGATAATGTACATTTCACTTCAGTATCTCTGTGTCATACGTGTTTCTAGTCTATAAAGATGGTATAAATATAAGGAGGTAGCATATTTTATATTAATGAAATTTATATTACTCAGATTTATGTTGTATTTTCTGTTGTATTTCAGACTATAAATTAAATAGAGCATTATTGAAATGGAGTTTGTGAAAGCATGCAACTTTACTAGATTAGTTTAAAAATAAGAAAAAGGCAATAGTTTGCTTTTGCAATGGAGTAAGGAATAAAGGATCTATCTTTTCCTATTGGCTATTAAGGAGATATTCTGGCATCTACCAATTACCTATAAAATATGCGCAGTCTGTAGAATGGCATGGAATTGTAAACAGTAAGAATGAAATAGCTTAACAGTGGTCACTGGAGAGATTCTCTATTACCCAAACACACATCCTAAGTATCAATTTATTTTGAAAAGCTGTTTTAAATCTTCCAAGTACAAATACTGATGGCAAGTGTGAATTTTACAGAGATGTCTAGTAAATTCCAAGCTATCTTCGACACAATCTATGAAGTAGAATTTCTAGCACAAGCTACCCATTCTAGGTATTGGAGAGATGAAAGCCATTTTTCCAGGAGAGTACTGGCCTAAACCTGGGTCCTGACCATGATCATTGCAAAAAGGCCTGTTGCTATTTGCCCCACTCTGATTCTGGTTGCAAACCGAATTGGATGAGAACGGAATCAAATTCATTGGTTAGGTTTCAGTGGTGACCTTATGGGGAAATTTGATTCAGTCTCATCCAATTTGGTTTGCAACCAGAATTGTAGAAAGAATTAAGTTTATGAATCAAGGTACCACTGTACCTTGCTGAGAACTGCATGGCTTGAATAGCGTTTTCTTGGCAATATGAACAAACTCCCTAAGGCTCTTGCCTGGCCATGCATTAACTCTTAGGCTTACTGCTTCTTGGAACTTATCCAGAGTTTAGATATCTAACAAATAAGACTTTGGAAGATTGTTTGAAGAATAAATATCTATTTATCTATATCTATTTCTGTATCTGTATCTATCTATATCTTTCCCATCTGTGTATGGGCTAATAGTTTCCTGGACACAGCCGGATCAGCATAGAGATATGGTCCTCACCCTAGTCAGGTTATTCTTTCTATAATGACACCCTCACAATAGGGGACAAAATTGTTATAAAGAACAGTGTTTTCAGCACTGTAATGGACTGATGGGGGGAGTGTCACACTTCTGGAAGGCAATTCAGTGATATAAATCAAAGAATTTAAAGACTTATCTCCCCCTGGTTCCAATACTTCTAGCAGTTTATTATCCCACATCCAGAAATAAATGGAAGTAGTGTATGTGTGCATAAAAATTCAGCTACATTAAATGCAATGTGGTATGTTGCTTTGGATTGTGAAACAGAAAATGACATTCTTGGAAAAACCAATGGAATTTGAATAAAGTTTTAAGTTTAGTTAATAACAATGTATTGAAATTGATTTTGTTTTAGTTGTGGCACATGTACAACTAATATAAGATGTTAGCATCTGGTCAAATGGAGTAAGGAATATATGTACCTTTTGTAAAATTCCTGTGAATTTATAATAATTCTAAAACAGAAAGTTTATTATAATGTTCATTTATAAGAATTTTCATTGCAATACTATTTGTAAAAACAAAAATCTGGGAAAACTCTAAACATTGAACTTTTGAAGATTCATTAGTTTTTGCTACTTAGATGAAGAAGCAAGTCACTTAAATGTTATCTTAGAATTGTATTTGTTAAGAAGATGTTTAATAATAAAGAACTTTAAACAACTTTAAGGTATCATTTTCTTAAATATTATTAAAATATTTATTAAATATTATTACAATATGTGCATGAAGAGAACTAACAGGAACATCTGAGTCAATGGGACAAAAGGAGATTGATATTTGTCTGTATGTACTCAGCAGTTTTTCTATAGGGTGCTTTGTTGGTTTTATAACACAATTTTTAAGGATTATTTTTACATTTTTTAAAAGTTAAGTGAATGAATTAAAGTGCCCTGAAACAGGGATGACAGTGATGATTGTGTTCCTACTACAGACTTGGAAACAAGGGACATGAGATTGTCCTCTGAGAATTAGGCTTAGAATCCTACAGAGGAAGTGAGTGTTGAGTCAGGTGAGATATCTTGAAAGATCAGACTGATTCATAAGCCAGCATCAGGCTGGGCTACAGCCGTACTCAACATTCAGGAGTGCAGTTTAGCATATCAGTCTGAAGGAAGTTAGTATGGAATGGTTTTGGTGAAAGGGAGGTGATGGTAGGCAGTCAGTTCTCTCTTCTCAGACACCCTGTGAGACTGGTCTCAGTTCCTTTTTCTTTCTGATTAATCTGTTCCACAGTGGAACAGAAGCAGCATTATTATCTCCACTGATATTGTTAAACATGCTCACCTAGTTAATTTCTCCACTCTAATCAGAGTCAGGTCCACAAAAGGGCCTCTGGTAACTTGGCTCTCCACACAGCCTGTGCACAGTTGGTCAGGCTGACATCAGCTTTTGCCTTGACAATCAGTTTCCTCTTTGGGATTGAGCAGATTTGGCAGCTAACTTGATGGATGTCTCTGTACACTTTGTTAGACTGAGTCAGTGCTCTGAGTCTAGTCAACTCTACTTCTGGCTGTAGGAATTGCTCATCCTGAGAGAGGAAGGGCCAGACAGTGGACCCTGCAAATTGCCCAAGATAATTGTTCTCTTCAGGCCTCCACAGGTAGCACTTCAGCCTCTTCTGTGCAGTGCTATAGTCAGTACTTCCCTTGTACTGTGGTTTACTCATTTCTACTGAGGAGTCCCACCCAGCCCATCCATCTGGCATTGAGATAACCTGCCAAATCCCCTTGGGTTGTGCAGCAGAGTCCAATGAAATGGTGAGTCCTACAGGATGTGGGGACCCAACATGCTGCCACGGAGGGTGATTCACTCCCAGGTATTGAGTTTGATGGTGGTCTTTCATGTCTGCTCTTTACCATGGTGTTAGGTGTTGAGTCAGCAGATTTTGTTTCTTTGGCTTTGACTAATTATTTAGGTGACCTTGAATGAGGCAACTTTTTGGTCCATTGGCCATAAGATTAAGTATAACAATATCTACTGCGCAACACTGCTATAAATTTGGTAGCTATGATGATAGGAGCTAAGGAGGTGCAATTATAAACTAGAAACTTTTTTTTTTGGTACCAGGAATCAAACTCAGGGCCTCCCACTTGCCGGTCAGGTGCTATACCACTGAGCTACATCCCCCACAAAACATCTATATAAAAGTATTGTTATTTCTCTATTAATGGAACTATTTGTGTGTAAGCGATTTTTGAAATACAAAAATAATTAAGGGCCAGGGATTTAGCTCAGCAGTTCGGTGGCCTTCCTTGCAAGCACAAGGACCCGAGTTCAATCCCTGGTACCAAAAAACAAAAACAATTGGAGTTTCTTATGTTGTGGAATATAGATGGCTGGTTTAGTTTGTTATGATGAGATGTATGGAGGTACACTAAGTTCTAGAGACAGTCAGCAATGCCTTAGTTTACATTAAGAATTCAATAACTGGGTTTTGTTCTGAATGGTTGTTTTGCCTTCAACTTAGATTCCTTACATGGTCTGACAATTTCATAAAGGAGAGTCTTTGAGTGTCACAAATCTTTGGCTGAAGCCTCTTCAATCTGGAAAATCCTAGAGCTCCGATAAAGAATTTTTTTTTCTGAATTTAAAACTTGGGGATCCCCTTGCATTTTGAGCCTTTATTTCTTAGAAGATCAAGTTTATTTGTGACTGTTGCATATTTATGTAGGGTGCAGTATGAGAAAGACCTCTGGACTTGTGGTCAGAAGATCTCTGATACATTCCTTAACATCTCTGTGTCTCTGATCCCTACCAACAAAGTGAGAAAATGATGCTTTTTTCTGGGTATGGTTTAAGCAAAGTACTAAAGGCAGAATAGCTTCATAAACTAAATTCCTATTCTGCTTAATAGAGTCCTACTTTGTTGCATAAAACCATAACACTGAATATTTTGAACTTATTTCTAAGACTAAGACAGGGTGTAGGGAAAGCCTCCCAACCAAGAATACCTGATGCTTGGTCATGATTCTTTCAGGGCTTTGGGGCTTGGACACATCCATCGACAGAACACTCGTTGCTAGTTAAAGCAACTACTCCTACTCTGAAAGAGCTCTACTTCAGAAATTATTTCTATAAATGGGAATCTACTTCTCTACATACCATAGTTCTTAGTTCTTCCTACTGCTATTAAAATAGAATAAACCTGTGCCATCTTCTGCTATGGTACAACCTCAGATTTTGGAATTAGCTGTTAAGTTCTTTTCATTATCTCAATTCCCTCCACTATATTTTTACCTCTGAATTATTTTTCAAAATCTTTAACATCTTGGATAATCTCTAGGTATGTGGCAGTCGACCAGTATCCCCCTTAAGTCTGTCAGCGAGATTATAGATAAGGATAGCTAATAGGTATGGAGCTTTTACTCTGTGCTACGCAAAGTTCTAAGGACATTAATTTACTTTGGGCTGGGGATTTAGCTCAGTGGTTCTGCCACCTGCCTTGAAAGCACAAGGACGCAAGTTCAATCCCCAGTACCAAAAAACAAACAAACAAACAAAAAACTAAGAACATTATATAATCTTCACAATACCATAGGGAATAGGTACTTTCATTATTTTCTTGTTTAGAGGAAAGGAAATAGAGGCACAGATGGTTGGTAACTGGGATTTGAACACTGGCTTCCACTGTATTGTATTGCCCCATATGAAAAAGAGCCATGGGTTTCTATCTCTGAACTGATCAGCACAGGTTGATGCTAAATATTAATCTTTCCTTAGTAAGTCCTGTGATTGGCACACAAATCGTTTTACTCTTTGGCACAAGACCAAGTTCAGGAATGGATCTTTCTGGATCTTTATCTTTTCATTTTTCATATGAAGGGGTTTGAAGAGGCAGTTTGCAAAAGATCTTTGTAGCAATAATGTTTAATAATTGTATGGCCCAGAAATTTATAGCAAGGGTGATATAAAATGTCTGGTCTGCTTCCTATGCCAAAATAGATGTTAATTTACCTATAATTTTGCACTTTCCAAGGTAAGTTGAAAAGTAATTCTCCTACTAAGCAAATACTGTTCCAGTCTTGGTAGCTGTTTCTATATGACAGAGATATTTTAAGGAAAATTGATTCTGGAAATCTGGTCAGAGTTGTTTCACATCTGGTCTGTAGTCATCTGCACTTATCTAGTTCACATAATACTTGAGAATGGACTAATCTTTCTAAAGTCCAATGTTGATAGTCTGTTCCAGTGATGAAAAATCTGGACTCAAGTTTACTGAATGGAGTCAAATTTGCTAGCATGGTATTCGAGACCCTCTGCTCATGTTTCCAGTCTTTCATTCCATAGTTCATCTTTCTTCACCTCTGGTTCCTTATTTGGTCCACACTTCTCCCTGTCCATAAGCTGTTTTTCATACTTTCCTCCACTTGAGGGCCAGTTTATCTTTGAAAGTCATTGAGATGATCCTTATTTGAAGCATTCCCTTCTTTTTCCAACCAATCAACTCTCACTTCTAAACACCTACTGCATTGATACCATGTTTCCTTTTCCCTGCACTTATTTCAGGTTAATCATTGTAATAATTATTTTTCTATAGGCAAGGTATAATATTCATATAACATATATTTGTTTTGGGTGAATGCAAAACTTGGCATAAGTTTGTATAGATATCTGCTTTAAACATCTTCAATTATTTTATATAGAAAATAATAAGAAAAGAGATAACTGAAAACAAAATTCATTGCAAGGAGAGATTGTGTTATTAAGAGAGCTTCAACAGTAATGGGGTATGGATGTAGCTCATGATAGAACAACTTAGCATGCACGAGGCTCTGGGCTTCATCCTCAGCACCACATTGCATGGTTTCTCTTATATGTTTTTTTGTTTGTTTGTTTGGTGCTGGAGATTGAACTCAGGTCCTTGCACTTTTGAGGCAGGCACTGGAACCACTAAGCTAAATCCCTAACCCCTTTGGTTTCTCTTATATGAGAAGCCAAAATATAGCTAAAGAGCAAAATACAAGATAGACAATAGGAAATAGAGATAGGTCTTTTGTAGAAGAAAAGGGGCTCAAGAGATGGAGGGAGGAGAAAGGAGAGGAGAAGGGGATGAAAAAAAATTAAGATGTGTTACATAAATGAACCAACTCTCCCTGAAGAATGTAATCATTATGTACTGCAAACATGTATCAATAAAAATTAAAATCAAAACAAGCAAAATAAAACCAAATGAAAATAAAACAAAAAGTACTTCAGCAATAATGGGCTCTATCCTAGAGCCTGCCTCAAATATAAAATCTGAGGCTGTTCTCTTTACTAGATCACTAGCTTTCTAGAATTTGGAAAGACAGGTCATATGGTAGAGACATAGCTTTGGTGAGAGCCATTTTGTTTCCTAAAGGTGGCACTGTTTAGAAATAGGTTAGGTTTTTGAGCTTGGCTGAACTAAATTCTGGTTCCACTTCTTAAATTTCTTTTTATTTATTTATTTATTTATTTATTTTTTTAATTTAAATTTTATTGAGTTTATTGGTACATTTTAGGGATACAGTACAGTTACATTCATTGTTGGGATCATGTACCTCTGCATGGCAAGTCTTGATTCTCATTTTTTCCCCTTACCTCTGCCCTCCCTTCACCCCCTCCTCCCCTCCCCATCTACAAACACTTTATTTTCCTCTTTTCATTCTCTCACATTTTTTTCTTTTCCCTTTTTGTTCTTCCCCTACGCATCACACCTTCCCTACACCTTTAGCTCCTTTCTTCAAATTTCTAAATGTCAGTAATCTTATTAGAATCTTATGCATTGTTGCAGAATAATCACACCAGGGAAACTATTTGGTATTTACACATGTGTGACTTATTTATTTCACTTAGGAGTATATCTTCAATATGTATCCATTTTCCTATGAATGAATCTATTCTCTCGCTCTTTATGGCTGAGAAATATTCCATTTTATAGAAAAACCACAACTTCTTTATCCAGTTTCCAACGGATGGGCAAATAGGCTGTTTCCAAGATTTAGCTATTACAAACTGTGCTGCTATAAACATGGGTGCACATACTTCTCTGTGATATGATTCTTTTAGTTCTCTTGGAAAGATACCCAGCAGAGGGATGGCTGGGTCAAATGGAACCTCCAGTCCAAGCTCTTTGAGGTATCTCCATATTGATTTTCATAGTGGTTGCACTAGTCTGCACTCCCACCAACGATGGAGGAGGGTTCCTTTCTCCCCACAACCCCGCCAACATTTGGTATTGTGTGATTTCTTGATAGCAGCCATTCTTTGTGGGGTGAGGTGGAATCTCAGTGTTGTTTTCATCTGCATCTCTTGAATGACCAGTGATGTGGAGCATTTTTTCATATATTTTATTGCTGCTTTTACTTCCACTTCTTAAATTTCTATCCCTGAATGTCTCATTTGTTAAGATGAATGGAAGGAATTTGCCTAGTTTGGGACTGCTCAGCAACATTGGGCACCTCATATCTAGGAATATTTTACATTATGTGTTCTACTTCCAAACTAGGAGCCAGAATTTTTGGAGCACAGGCTGTAACTAATGGCTCCACCAATCAGAGCTCCTCACAAGACACTTCATTTCAGATGGAGCCACAGAGAGAAGCAATAGAGAGGACTCCTCCTTCTGTGAGGGTGGTGGAAGGACATCTATTTCAGGGGTCAGCAATGGTCCATGGTCTGTTTTCAGGCCCAGTGTACTCAGTGCAAGACATATTATTTCACTGAAGTGCTTCGGCTATATAGTTTGAATGTGGTTCCTGGCAGTGTAGACACCAAACTGGATCTTGAGTTTTTCTGCAGATTCTATGTTAGCTTCAACCGATCTTTTCTGCATTTAATTTTTTTTCACAGTCTGAGGCCCATTGTCTTTTACTGTGCTTTTGTCAAGCCAGTCTAATTCTTCACTTGTTTTCTTTGGATTACTCCACCCTGATGTGGGAAAATGGCATGTCCACACATATATATCCATGTAGACATCCACCCCAGCAACATATCCTCCAGGGCTTCACTGAGACTCCCAGGTTCAAGGAAGAGCTTCCGATCTGATTGGATCTAATGAGCTGTGCTAATTGATATTATTCTTGCAAATTGGTTAACATTCTAATGAGTTGGCCTTAAATGGAAACCTCCAGTGGATGTTTACATTGGCTCTGACCCAGTGAATCTGTAAGAGAAATGCAATATCACTGTCCTTGCCAGCCTCAGTGACAATGGGGGCTAACATTATTGAATGCCAGAGTCATGGCATTAGTCAACATTTTAGGCTGCTAAAATGCTGTCAGCTACTGATAGAAAACCTGATCTTGAACACAATGGGAGTTTTCCAGGAAACATGTATCTGCCACACATGCAAGAGACCCTGAGACAGGGACTTCTAAAACTAGGTCACTCATTCAGCAATTTGCTTGGTTTGACTGGAATTTCCAAAATCAGTGACTGTTGAAAAGGAAGGAGTCAGAAAAAGAGAGTTGCCTACCTCGTACGCCTATTTTAGATACCAAAGGTTTTACAACAAAATTTGGAATTGTCCACTTCAGATTGCCAGCTAGCTGCAATAACACTGAGAGAATTTTTTTTAAAGTCAAGCTTTATACAGTCAAAGAAAAGATGATCCAATGCTAATAGTTATATACATTTTAAAATTTTTACTTTAATGTAATACAGGTAGATATTCATAAAGAACACATAAAAGCCACGCTATGAAAAAACTAACTTTTCATAACAGAAATAATTAGAGGATAATAATTATAAATAAAAAATGCTTTTTTTCTCTTATCACAGCCAAAAAGATGTTTTGCTGCGGCTAATCTACGCTCAAGACTGGTCAAGGGAAATGTGTTTGGAGAGCAGCCATTGCTCTCTCATTCCAGCCCAGCCTTAGGTAACATGAGGATGACTTATTTGGTGGTAAGCCAAAAGTCTGTGCTGGCTCCAGTCCTAGCTGGTACCTATCATGTGCCTGCAGCAGTGTCTCGGCTCCTCTTCTCTTGGGAAGCTGTTTGTAAAGTGTCCAACCTGTGTGCTTCCAGTCAACTCTTTGTAGATGCCAGGCTCCCTCCTTTTTAACATCCCTGAAGTTATGAAATCCTTGAAATATGTTCATGTTGATTGCGAAACATCAACTCCAGATCCAAGACACCTACTGTCTCTTATGTGTTTGATTCCCAGGAGTTTATAGACTTGAAAGAACCTGGGGTCCTTCCCAGCAGAACTTTCTACTTGCAATGGCACAATCATGTGACCACTGCTTTTCCTTCTCATAGCGGGGGCTTGTCCTGATTTCCTGTGTATCCCACTCATGCACCTATGTTGTCTCAATTTCTTGGGCTTCGTGGAATATGTTGACTCCAGCTTCTACCTTACAGCCTTTAAAAATATCTCTTTCCTCCCTCAGTTGCTACTCACTGGTTCACTTGTAGACCATTGCTCCACCCAGATCTCCAACACTCCTCCATTTTATTACTCGCTGTCACTTAGGGTGAAGGACTTGAAGCAGAGAGCATCTCATCTCACTCACTGCTCCCCATGGCATAGAACAGAATTTCATCTTCCCTGCTCTGGCCTTTATTAATACACCCAGCTGTCATATCATTAGCTTTATTTGGCCATCTTTTCAGACCATTGCCCCATGACAAGTACCATACCAACTGTGATAGCATGCCTTTTCCACAAAGCAATTCCCCTGGGTCTGTCAGGCCTGTGACCCACCCAACAGAAGGACTCTGTAGAGAGTCTATTCTTCCTTGTCTTGTTGGATTTGTGTGATCTTCACTAGTATCTCTCTCCAGGATTAAGAAATATGTTCTTCTGAGTAGTTCCTAGAAGTCAGTGGGATTTCCTGTCATCTCTCTTTCTTAGTATGCCAACTTTAGTTCGGAAAAGCCAATTTGTGATTTATCTTACCTAAAAAGTCTTCATCGCACTTAATTTTGTATTCTGACACTATTTGTGCTCTCAAGGGCAGTTTGTTGAAAGTAGAGAGAACTCTACTTTCTCACACTTTTGTGTTATCATCATGTTTGCTTTTTTTTCAATGCAATTGTGGTTATTATTTTGGTTGATGCTTGTGTCTCTCATTAAATTAGAACACAAATGGCTGATATTTACCAAGAGTCTGCTATAACCCAGATTCTTTATGTATTTTAACATTTATAACAACCCTAAGAGATAGATGCTGCTATTACACTTCCTGTTTTACAGATGAGGAAACTGGTGGAAAAAGAGAGGGAGGGAGTGAGGGAGGGAAGGGGGGAGAGGGATGGGGAGAGAATATGAATGAAATTGTCCTTCAACTCTTTTTCCTTTTTCAGGGGTTGAACCCTTTTCCCTCAAGAACCCAGTCATAATCTTTCGACTTTAAATATGTTGTCTATTTCTCTGTCACTTGGACTTCATGGTGGGGAATGGGGACAAGGAGAGGAAGGGAAAAGCATTAAATCCAGAGCAAGGCTGGCTTCATGATATGTGACCTGAGCAGTTAAACTGGACCCTGTGCTGGAAAAGCCCCGTATTTGCCTTAATGCTCCGTTGCTGCCATCTTGAAGTTCTTGGTTTTTGAGTAAAGAGCTCCACATTTTCATGTTGCATTGGGCCTTACTTACAAATTCTGCTGATCTATCCTGTTTGGGAGCCAAATATTGTCTCTCATTCTCCCATTCCTCACCCACGGTGTAATATTTCATTTACTGTGAGTGAAATGAAGGATCTCAACCTCTGATGATCCATGAGTCTGAAACAAAAAAAACAAAACAAACAAACAAACAAACAAAACAACGGAAAAGGGAGAAGTGGGACAGGATTGTGGATGAAACTCAACCTTCACACAAGGCCTTTGCCTTTGTCTGGTCCAGATTCTTCTATTTACTCTAGAGGGAACTGTTCTTGAAGGAGAGAGTCATCTATTGCACGGAGTAGAGTGCTCTGTGGTGAGCCTCCTCCCACAGGAATAGCAGTAGGCAGCGAGGTGCCTAGAGGTGGTCAGGGATAGAAAGATCTTTTTTTCCTTGCCCTGGGGTCTGCCTTCCTCTTGCTGCGCCATTCTCAGCCTCCCCTTCTTCTTCTCAGCGGATTTTGTGTAAAACTCCTAGGGATAAATCTAACAGTCCAAATTCCATGGTAGAACATTGAGCCAGAGTGGTAGAGGAAGGAACATGGAGACCCCTCCCTAGGTCGACTGGACCTTCTTGGTGGATTTCTTAGGCTACACTCTCTCCTTCAAGTGCTTCTCTCCCCTTCCTTCCTGTAGGCCCTTTGGCTTTTATTCCTCCTTTCCCAATTCCCACCCCCCCATCTCCCTCTTCTCCTGTATCTCTCAGATATGGAGTCCTCCATTCCCCTTTGTTGTCATGCACATGCCCATGGTTTACTGGCACATGCTCAGAATGGAGCTTCTGTCTTACCTTCTGAGTGGTGTGCCAGGGCCACAACTGAAGGGAAGAAGGTTGTAAAGGGTGGGAGGAGGCACCTCCACAGTTCACTTCTTCCACTTATCTTAAAAACACAGCTTCAGGAGCTTGGGTATAGCTCAGCAACAGAATAGTTTCCTAGCTTATATGAGACCCTGGCTTCCATCCCCAGCACTGAAAAAGCAAAACAAAACAAAAAACCAAACCAAATGAATGAAAGCCTAGCAAAGCAAACAAAACCCAAAAACATTACCCACACCCTCCAAAACCCCAGTTTCACATAGCAAAAATGAGCCTCAATGGAAACCCTCCTTGGCTCTTGGTTCTCCTTTAATATTTCTTCTGCCAGAGCAATTTTTAAAAATTGTATAATTCTAAAAGACTCCTTATTTTTTCCTCTATCACTCCCCCTGCCACAATGCATCACCAGATTCTCAGCAATCTCTGTGAGCTCACGTCTTCCCTTCACCTTGGTCCAGGCTCCTGAGCTCTAATCGGAGGTGTGGCAGCCACACCACTCTTGCAGTCTTGGGGACTGAGCCACTCACCACAGAGCTTCTGCCTTGAACGACTCCCATCCCCTTCCATTCTGCCATCCCCCAGTACGCTTCCTGAATGAGACCTTCTTTGACCTCTGGACTGGTTTAGGTATCCCTAATGTTCAGTCTCACTGTCATACCACTCCTGGATCACTTATAATCATGCTTGGTTTTTTTCTAGTGTAATTGAAACTACCACACTGGTTAATGTTTGTCTCTCTCACCAAATTAGAACACAAATGGATATTATTTAACAAGAATTTGCTATAACCCCAAAACTGTTTTTTAATGTTTATAATAACACAGATAGATAACAATCTCATGCTATTTTACAGATGAAGACACTGCCTTACACTTGCAGATTTGGTAGTGAGGCCCTTGCTTTCCCCCCTTTTGTCATTTACCAGAGGGACTGCAGCTGTATTTTCTTGCTCTGGTGTTCACATCCAGCACCTGGCACACAATACAACTCAATAAATGCATATTTTTTCGGCTTTAATTGAGTTTATTGGTACATTTTAGGGATACAGTACAGTTACATTCATTGTTGGGATCTTGTACCTCTACATGACAAGTCTTGGTTCTCATTTTTTCCCCTTACCTCTGCCCTCCCTTCACCCCCTCCTCCCCTCCCCATCTACAAACACTTTATTTTCATCTTTTCATTCTCTACACTTTTTCTTTTCCCTTTTTACTCTTCCCCTACCCATCCCACCTTCCCTACACCTTTAGCTCCTTTCTTCCCATTTCTAAATGTCAGTAATCTTATTAGAATCTTATGCATTGTTACAGAAAGAAATAGGCCTGAGGATCAGTGGAACAGACTGGAAGACACAAAAACAAATGCAGATGTACTCAGCTACCTCATCTTTGACAAAGGAGCTCACCATCCTCAGTGGAGGAAAGATAGCCTCTTTAATAAATGGCATTGGAAAAACTGGATGTCAACCTGCCACAGATTAAAATTAGACCCTTATCTTTTGCCATGCACTAAATTAAAATCCAAATGGATTAAAGATCTAAATATTAAAACAGAAACATTAAACTTGGTGGAAGGTAAGTTAGGCAGAACTCTGGAAGACATTGGTATAGGAAAAGACTTTATGAACAAATCCTCAGGAGCACGGGAACTAGCAGATAGAATCAACAACTAGGATCTCATCTTACTAAAAAGCTTCTGTACTTCAAAAGAAACCATCAGCAGAACTAAGAGACAATCTACAATGTGGGAAAAAATTTTTACCAGCTGTTCCTCAGACAAAGGACTATTATCCAGGATATATAAAGAACTCAAAACAATCAGTCCCCCCAAATATAAAGACCCGATTCAAAAATGGGCATCTGAAATGAACAGACATTTCTCAAAGAAGTAAAAGCAGCAAGAAAATATTTGAAAAAATAAATGCATATTAAAGGCAGCCAATAAGTTTTTCTTGATTTTAGTGTATCTACCTGCACAGTGGTGGTGTTGGTTAGAACTCTGCCATTGAAGCCCTTGATACCTCTACAGGTAGCCACAGCAGTTGCCCCAGAGGGGAGCTGACAATGGGATGTGATGTTGGGACCAATGCTGCAGCAGTGCTGTTTGTCCTTTAGCCCCTGCAGCTGTTCTGTCCATGCTCTGCGTTGGTGCTAATGGAAGCCAGCCTCACAACACGTCTGGTGAAGCCCAGCCCAAGAGTCATGGAAAGGGATGGTGGGGGAGGATGCCCAGTGGAGATTCTCCATTTCAGATGTGGTTAGGGCAGAGTTCCCTCTTGGTTTGTCCTAAACTTTCACCTCATGGTGAGTAAGGAGGGTGATTCATCCTCAATCTTTCTATTTTCACTGTTAAATCAATTCCTACCCAATCCAGTTTCCATTGCCATGGAGGGCAGACCACAGCCATGATGAGTTTTTTAATATTTACAGCAGAGGTTGGGCAGGATGGAAAGGATAATGGCAGACCCTTGGGAGCACACACTTGATTCATGGTCTATTGCAGAGGTCAATGACTACAAGTTCTGACCACACCCCATTTTATGTCATGCAGACTCTGGGGCAGTTGCTGTGGATACAGAGATGAATAAGGCCAAGTCTATTCCTGGGTGTTCTGTGTGCGGCAGACATTGACATCTCGTTTGATGTATCAGGCTGGCTATGCTCTGTCAATCCAGTTAACTGTTTTGAAATTCAGAAGATCTTTAACAGAGGTGCCATTTGAGCTCCACTTAGGAGGTTCTGGAAGATCAGTAAGAAAAGATGTGATACAGCATTCCAGGTAAGCAGTGGAAGCAGCAGAGGTTGGAAAGATGAAAGTATTTTGAGGCATGGGAAACTATTGACCTGGAATGAATGACACCTTGGGTATTGCAGGGAGGCCTGGAACTGCATGAGTTGAGAAAGCATATCAGGGCCACATCACAGAGGGAGTTTACACTCCAGTCAGTGGTGAGGAGTGAGAGGGTTGGTGCTCTTCCACCCGCCTTTTTCCCATTTCCAACAACCTGAATTTATTTATTTTTATTTTATTTTTTTTTTTTATTGAGTTTATTGGTACATTTAGGGATACAGTACAGTTACATTCATTGTTGGGATCATGTACCTTTACATGGCAAGTCTTGATTCTCATTTTTTTCCCCTTACCTCTGCCCTCCCTTCACCCCCTCCTCCCCTCCCCATCTACAAACACTTTATTTTCATCTTTCCAACAACCTGAATTTAAATTCAGCTTTCAGGTAAGCAGGTTAAAGGCAAAGAAAATACAAGCCTCAGTTCACACGGCTCTTCTTTCCAGGGGCCTAGCCAGCTCTCTTGCTGTTGGATGATTTAATCTCCAAATGCTTATTTCATAGCATTCTTGTGACACCATTCCGCCTGTCCTTCAACCAGTGTATATACTGATGCCAAATTAAACCATAACCAAATTCCTACTATTTCAAGGCACTCTGGTAACTGATGAAAGATAATGGGTTGAGTAAGACAAATAGCTTTTGTGTACCATCTTCACATGATATTTTTACAATAATTCTGTGAGTTTGGTATGGATGATAGACTCTAGGACATTAAGGTCATGCAGGTAGTAAGTGGTTGAGGCACATCCCTACCCTAGATGTACCTCCAAGCTCAGTTTCCTGATGTGTTTGTGAGAAGATCAAAACTATATCACAGAATAGCTGAAGATTAATGAGATAGCATAAATAGAGTACAGCACGGTGCTTTGCACCTAGTTTCTGTTGTTATTTTTATTGCTTTCTACCGAATCAGTGCAACATAGAGCTGGGATTGGGCTCAGGGACATCTGAGGTCCCTCAAGCTCATGATCTTTCTAATCCCCACTCACACTCCCTGCAAGGTGATACAGCGTACTTTTGTTTACCCTCCCAGAATGAAAAATGAAAGCAGAAGTAGACTGGAGAATGAAGTGGCATTAATGGCCAAGTTGCTGGAAAAGTGACTCCAAAGTAGATAACTCCTCTGAAGTATGTGCCAATCCTCCCTTCCTTGGGCCCCACTGAGCTCTCGCCTAGCATCAAATTCAATTCCAGAGAAAACTGTCATCTGGGAACTGTTGGGCTTCAGAAGGCAGCGCATGACTTTGTGCTCTTTGCTTCTGTTTCTGTGGTCACATTCAGGAGGTGTTTAGAACTTAGCTAGCTTGGGTTTATATCTCTGATTGTGGGCTGCTTTCTCTCTCCTTCTTTCAGTTTCTATTTCCTCCACCATCAAATGGGAGTAATTAATGCTTAGTCACAGATACCATGTAAGGTTATATGAGCATAAGAATTCTGGGCAAGGCATAACGTACTATCAGACTAACCGATATCTCTCAGTGTATGGTAGCTTTGATTTTTGTTTTTGTGTCTTTTTTAAGAGTGTGGTTGATGACTCTTGGATAATAGTTCATGTGCTGTGCATACTTTTATGGGTGCTTCTTTGGAAGCCATGGCTTCCAGTCAGATCTGCTGTGACAATGCATAGAGAAATATGCAAGATGCCAGAGGGAACCCTAGGAGCAATTCACTGCCAGCCCAAAGTTCATTCTGAACAAACCCAGAGTATGGAAGCCTGTACTTACACACAGATAAATCACAAAGCAGAGACTCCTTTTAGAAAAGACTTGGGAAGATTATATGTAATTTGTCCTAGTTTAGAAATTCTTACATGTAAAATAAATAGTAAATTTTATTTTAGGATTGTGGGTGATTATTTAAAATTTATTTTCCACCTTATCATAATCCTCCCCTAAAAGATATAAAAGTAATTAGGTTAAAAAAGTAAACATGGGTAGCTATTTTGAAATTATCTTTCTTAGCTTTGTAAGAGCATGTAACTGTTTCGAATGAAATGTTTTTATGCTTCTTTTCCTTTATTATTTCCTTTCTGTTCTCTGTTTTTAATGCCCATTTTTGTATGTTCTTCTGAACTGTATTATATCTCATTTATTTTTCTCCTCTCCTTTTGTATCTTTAGGTGGTATATTTTTGATAATTGAATACCTACTTCATTTAGTGAAATAATTGTTAATTTGATTATAGAGAAAAAATCAAAACCTTGAAACAAAATCAAAGCTCCCCCCTCAAAAAAAAAGGAAAAAAAGAAAAAGAAAATAAATAAGAAAACCAGGCTTAACAATGGCTCCCATCAGATTCTGTATCCAGACTTTGTCATAGGTACTGAGAAGAGCAACTTCAAAGGGCTGCTCAGTGTATGAGGGCAGAAGTGGTAAAGCCATTCTTCCCTGCTCACAAAGTCAGCTGAACCATGCATTGATTTAGCCCCTCAGTGCTTAGAGCTAATGTTTTTATAGTCCTGGAATGAGGAATGGCTGTCATGTTCAGATAACAAAGAACTGATATTTAGCCCTAAGCTTATTCTAATAAATTCTCATAGCCTAAGTATGGCTCAGTTTTCTCATCTGTGAAATGAGGAACTGCTGTGAGTATCAAATTAAGTAAGAGATGTTCCACTCTTTTCAAGATCAATTCACATGCAGGTAATTATTAGCCTTTGTCAAAATCCTATTGCAAGACTATTTTTTTTTTCCAAAATGGTGATAGTCACCTTTAGTAATTCATGAAATCACTGAAACTGGAAGAACACATATAAACTATTTTGAGATATCCTGATTTTTGGAATGATTACATTATATTTAGGTACCATTAAAAATATTTTCACTTAGCTGATTTTCAAAACAAGGGCTCTATTCAGTGTAAACAACTTTAAAGCATTTTTAGCCTCTCCAGTTTTTGCTCTTAAATCAGTCCAAAGCTACCTCCTTTGTTTATGTTGGTAATGAAGCTGATCTCCAAGAATACAATGGTGTGAAACTTTAGACTGCTGTACCTGTTGTTTTAATGAAACTGTATAAAAAATAGAAATCTAATCTAATATGACCCATCCCAATTCAGGGAGTAGAGAATAAAAAGCTGATGGGCTGTGGAAGATGTGACCTTTGGGAAAAAAGAGAGAGAGAGAGAGAGGAAGAGAAATAAAGAAAGGAAGGAAGGAAAGGGAAAAAGAAAGAAAGAGAAAGAGAGGAAAAGAGAGTGAGAAAAAGAGAGCATGTGAGAGAGAAAGAATAAAAGAGAAAAAGAAGGAAAAACCCAAATAATTACTTAACATTTGTGTTTTAAGACTTTATGTCCTTTCAAGTTCCTGGCATGATTTATTTTCATATTAATAATTATCATTAAGCATGGACTCCAGCTAGTTTATGGTGGGAAGAAAATGCAAACATATTTGCATCTCAATTCTGTTTTCTGTTTTATACCACACTGTACCCATTCTTTGAAAAAAACATCCATGAAATGAATTATAGGCTTATTTTTGTGTTTTAATATGGAACAAGTGCCATTTGTCTCTCGCTGCCAAGTTCACTACCACTGCTGTCTGTCCTCATGACACATAAAAGCTTTGAACTTCTTAGAAGAAAAGAACTGTCTGAATTCAAGGTATTATTATTATTACTATTGTTACTACTAGCCAAGACAAATGAAAAGTAGTGAACAGAGCATCTCTTGTCCTCCTAGGACTCTTTAATTAAGGAAATTAATTATTTTCATAACCTGTAGCTATGGAATGATTAATGCAACATTCTGTACTTAAGGACATAACTCCCTGAGACCCAACAACAACTTTTCCTCTCTGAAGACAAATGAATTGTGGCCAGATTGGTTTCAATGCTCATATCCAATTTTTCTAATGAAGCATCATGCTTGATTTTGCAAATTAAATATGAGCTATTTATTCAGTCCAGAGATCATAGAGTTACCTAGTACAACTAATTTTGACTATATTTCTTATACAGGTGGGAGTGAAAAAACAGAAACATCATTTTGGTTTCTGGAGTGAAGAGGATATATTTAAAAGCAAATAAATAGTTAATTAATGCTTTACCCTACAGTAGCCCTTACTCAAAGAGGACAACGCACAATTGTTGGTATAATAGAAACAAAGAGTATTACCATAGAAGTGATTAATGGTCTACTTTATCTTAGCTACTTACAGCTGCTAGTGAAGGCTGAGTGTGAATATCAATTCACTATCATCATCCTTTGAACTGGGTGATTTTCTTCTCTCAGAGACTCAGTTTCCTCATCCGTGAAGTGGAGGAAACTCTAGCCACCTCCTGTGTTTCTATGTATATATCATGTGATTGAATAAAAGGTCCAGCTTGAATAAGTGAATCACAAATCTCATTAAAGATGCTGGTGCTGATGATGGTCCTTTGGCACTAAACTTTAATCATATGTTTTAATAGGCTAAGAAAGCATTTCTCAACCACTGACCTTTGGATTCCACTGGCTGGGATTGGGTCTCAGCCATAGCGCTGACTCACTTCGGAATTTGGCTGTGGCCATAGTCACACATATAATTCTTTCATTCCATCCCAAGTCTCTAACTTGCCCACATTTGCAAGAGGTGATGAGGCCCCTAAAGAAGGAGCCTAATTACACTATTTGTGTCCTTTGAATATTTTAAGAAGAGTCATCTCGTCCTCAAGCTCACAGTATGTTGGGCCTCTTATTTTCTTGTGACCCTAATGGAATGTTTGTGAAACTCTCACAACCTATGGGATTCCAGACACGTCACCACAGGTATAAGGGCAGCCACTGTTGATAAGATGAGTGTCAGAGTCCTTATCTACTGATCTCTGTTCATCTGACTTCTTTTTATAATTGAAGTATTATTGACATACAGAAAAAGCTGTACATACTTAATGTATACAACTTGAGTTTGAAGATGTTTATACCTGTGAAATGTCAGCACAAAAATGCTGTAAACATAAGCATCATCTCTAAAATTCCCCTCCCTCCTTCTTGTATAATTAGAATATTTAATATAAGATGTACCTTCTTAACAACATTTTAGTATAAAATAGAGCATTTTAATTCTGTACATTATATGTACAGTAGTTCTCTGTAGGCTTACTTTTTTTGCATAACTGAAACTATGTTTTATACGCATAGTTTTCTTATCTTTTTTGGGGATCTAGGGGAATGAACCCAGGCCTTTTGCACTGAGCTACATCTCAACTCTTTTGTGATTTATTATCTTGGGACAAGGTCTCACTAAGTTACTAAGTTACCTAGGCTAGGCTTGGACTCAGCTTGTCAGAGTGCTGGAATTACAAGCATGTGTCACTGTGCCTGGCTGTTCCATGCATTTTGACAAACACCTCAATTCCTCCTTTCCAAATCTTTGGTAATCACTGTTCTATACTCTACTTCTACAAGTTTGACTATTTTAGGCTCCTGAATCAAATAAGATCATGTGGTATTTATTTCATGTCTGGCTTACTTAAATTAGCATAATGTTTTCCAAATTAATCCATGTTGCAGCAAATGGCAAGATCTTTTTTAATTTGAGAATTTTTATCATCAAGATGTTGAATCTTATGTTTTTACTGTGAGATGATCACATGACTTTTTATTTTTTAATTTTAATAAAAATTAGTATTTTTATTAGTACATGATTACAGTCCATGCATTTTATAATCATCTTTGGGAGATGTACTTAATACTTGTTTTTTTTTTTTTAATATCCTTTCTCATCTCTCTCCCTCCCTCCTTCTTTTTCTATTATCTTGAGGTATAAAGTTAGGTAATTTATATGTATCCCCTCCCCCCCCCTTTTTTTTTTTTGTTTTTTTGGTACCGGGTATAGAACTTAGGTCCTTGCACTTGCAAGTTGGTCAGAAAATCAGAGAAGAAAGGTAAAATAAGATAATAGTTAAAGAAGATTGACAGATACAATAAGTCAGAATGTCAGATATACATACATATGTTACTTGAGTTGCTGAGAAGATTGTGGCTCTGAGGTCAGATCTAGAGGATGATAGTTCATCCCTAGACATAATCATTATCTCTCAAAACTATTGCAGTCAAAATGGAGGCATTACTAATTCTTAGTGGCCAAGTAAAGATAAACAAGAACTTGATTTTACTTACTCTTCCTTTTTCTATAGATGTAGTTAAGATGTTCTTTCTTTATATCTTCTCTCTTATATAAGACAGCTTTTGTTTCTTTTTTTCAGTCAGAGAAATGACAGAAATTTATTATTATTAGTTGTAAACACAATAATTAAATGTCCTTATATAATGGATACATATGTATTGGAAAGCCAAGGATAAGTATGTTTTAGCATTTGTTGGTCACATACAAAATTTAGTGACATTCACATGAAGGTCTTTACTTGGAAAGTTGTGTAGCGCTGTCTTGAAATTGTGTTAAACACATAAACACACTTGGTGGCCAAAGTCACCTGTATTCTCAGGCTGTCTTTTTGTTTGAAATGTTTCTGCTTCAAATGGGCATATAGAAGTCACTTGAACCTTGATGATGCTTCTTCCTTCTTTTCCATCTTTTTGCTTTTCCCTACTAGGATCCTGGCTTAATCTTGCCACTTTCCTTTTTAGTCAACTCTGGGGATAACCCATTTGTCCTTCTTCTGGTTTCATCTTGGAAACACAACTGTGGATCTTCATATACTTTAGCCTTGAGGTTATATAGACAAATAAACCTTGGCTTAATTGATACTTGATAATCCCATTGTAGAGCAAAAATCTGAGGTATTATTATGCCATAAATTGGCCTGTTCTACTGGAGGCTTTTGAAAGGACATTGAAGGAGTTAAAAAAAGAACACAAAAGGGACAGAAACACTGTAATCATATTATCATAGCTTTAGGATCCTCCACATACACTAAGAAGTGATATAGCCTAGAGGAGACTGAAAAGGTATTGTGAGATACTGATTTGAATATAGATGCTGTCACTCATGCATTCTTCGGCAAGTTCTTTATGTCAGTATTGTTGTCTATAACACAAGGGACTTGAACTAATTCATTGATTTCAGATTTATTTTTTAGTACATATCCTTTAAAAAATAAATGTTCTTGGTATCATAAACAAATTAAATATTAAGGCAGAGTTGCCCAGTTTGAAATTTTGGTGTCTTGAGGCTCAGGGCTTTACTAACATGTATCACCTCCCTTCACCTGTGGTGTTTTGTTTTAATACCACCAGACGTCAGAGATATTTCTCAGTTCTAAAATTCTGCATGGTGACCTCCTGGAAAGGCAATGGCTTAGTGAAAGTCAGCATACATACAAAACTCATTTTTTTTTTTTTTTTTTTTTTTTTTTTTTTTTTTTGGGTACTGGGGATTGAACTCGGGTCCTTGTGTTTGCAAGGCAGGCCACCGAACCATTGAGCGAAGTCCCTGGCCCTAAGCTTTCTTTTATGCATTCTTAGAAAAACAAAAACAAAATTCAATAAGTCCTTAATGTATTTCAGCCCAAACTGAGGTTACCCTTTAAGTATAGATGAGCAACTTTTGGCTGTGTTGGAAAGAGTAAACTTCAAGGAAGTCAGGAGTTGATTTTTGAACAGAAATCAGATTTTAGGAGGAGGGGGTGAAGGGAGGACAGGGACAAGGGGAAAAAATGAGAACCAAGACCTGTCATGTAAAGGTACAAGATCCCAGTAATGAATATAACTGTACTGTATACCTAAAATGTA
Organism: Fukomys damarensis; assembly: GCF_012274545.1. NCBI lineage: Eukaryota > Metazoa > Chordata > Mammalia > Rodentia > Bathyergidae > Fukomys > Fukomys damarensis. The sequence continues at coordinate 25,504,886 of NW_022900948.1, read as the reverse complement.
CCAATAAACTCAATAAAAAGAAAAAAAAAGTCAGATTTTATTTTTTTCCTCCATACCTGTTTAAGCTTCTAAATTAAATTAATAGAACATACCTGATTAAGTTTCAAAATTAAATTCTTAGAGCATAAGTGGTTTTGAGATACTTGAAAGCATATTTCACAATGCAGTATTTCCACTCAGATATGTTTGCTCCCAAAATGTGTATGGGATCACTGAATAAGTGAACATATTTGGTATTGCACTCACAGTAGCCTGGATGGTACTGGAATCGTTCCACCGGTACTCTCCATTCTGTCACCTGGTCGGTTGACTGATTTTCTGCAGTTCCTTAATCCTAGGCAGCTCCCCAAAATTTCTGTGGCATGAGTAGAAGAATGTTGTACGATGTAGTCTGATCACTGAAAGAACTTACTGGCCATGTAAGCCAAGACTTGGCTAAGAGATGACACAGATTTTCAGAGACCTGGTCAGTTACTATTTTTACACACAAATAAGTTTGGGAATATGAACCTGCAGAAATGTTGCATGGACTTAGATTATAACTCCACAAAATGAGAGGGGAGAGATAAGGGCTTTGGTTTATGTTCACAGGAGCAACTAGTGTCTGGGAATCAGGCTTTGAGAATGATCTTTCAAATAAGTGGAGAGTTTGATGACTTAAAAGAGTAAATATTTATAAGATACAGTGTTGCCTACGCCTCCTTGCTGGTGCTCAGAAATTCACTGGTTTAGAGTTGAATCTTCCACTGTCCGTATCAAATCAGATAATTTGTTTCAGCACAGGCCAGACAGAATATCCCATTGACAATATCTATCCTCTTTAGAATATATTTTATGCAAATTGGATTGAATCAGTTTCTATTCTTGCCTTTATAATTTCAAACTATATGATCTATATTTATAATCCAAATCCACTTTCTGAATTAGGGGTGATTACTAAGTTTTTTGTGTAGTACTTTAAAGTCTACAGAGCACCAATATAGCACTTCTCTTTATGTTCAGATTTGATTTCTGAGATGCTCCCTCACAGGAGTCCTGAAGGAAAGTAAGTCTGACTTAAATGATGCAAGAGAATTACTATTGGATTAAAAATTAATTTTAGCTCTACAAGTAGGGGGGAAATACACCTAGGAGAGTCCGTCACTTAAACTTGATTCCACCTGAAAATAAGGTATACCATCTACAGGTACGAATTCCCTATGATGAATGTGATCATCATGTATATTTAAACTGGACTAATAAAATTAATTTTAAAAAAGAAAATAATTCTCAAATACTATCAATTAATACTATAGTTACTTGATTAAGCTATTTAAAGTTTTATAAAATGTGCTTCAATGTAAAGGGGAAAATAATTTTAATGGAATATTTTGATTGAAAAAGACTTTTTAAAATGAATGAATTCCACACGTTCTTAAAGAGAATACAGTAAATGTGAAATGTCTTACCTCATGCCACATGGTTATACTATCACTATTGTGCAGTATTATAATAAAGGGAGGGACTGTATATGTGGAACTCTTTGTCCTCAGAGTCTTTAATTCTTACAATTCTTATGTGTGCTTTGACAAGTTTCATCATATCTTTTCTGAAATTATCACCTGCCACTTCTTGTTTTTCACTCTACTTTCATTCCTAACAGCTTTATTCTGGTGTGGTGTGGGAAGAGACAAAGACAGCTTATAGAACATTTCATAAAATAACTGCAGTTTCTCGAATTATGTATAAAGTGTTTAGAATATTTGGAGAGGCATAACTTTTGTAGAATGTATGAACATTATTTTAAATTCTTGATTTTTAAGAAACATTCATTTTTACTGTTCTTTTATTTTAGCTTAGCCCTGCATTTGAATAACTGCTGATTTGAGTGTGTGGTATTTCCACTTCACACTTTTGGTGAATAGATGACAATTATCTTTATTTTTTATTTTTATTTTTTAGCTTTAATTGGGTTTATTGGTACATTTTAGGGATACAGTACAGTTACATTCATTGTTGGGATCATGTACCTCTACATGGCAAGTCTTGATTCTCATTTTTTCACCTTACCTCTGCCCTCCCTTCACCCCCTCCTCCCCTCCCCATCTACAAACACTTTATTTTCATCTTTTCATTCTCTCACATTTTTTTCTTTTCCCTTTTTACTCTTCCCCTACCCATCCCACCTTCCCTACACCTTTAGCTCCTTTCTTCCCATTTCTAAATGTCAGTAATCTTATTAGAATCTTATGCATTGTTGCAGATTATTCACACCAGGGACACTATTCGGTATTTACACATGTGTGACTTATTTATTTCACTTAGGAGTATATCTTCAATATGTATCCATTTTCCTATGAATGAATCTATTTTCTCATTCTTTATGGCTGAGTAATATTCCATTTTATAGAAAAACCACATCTTCTTTATCCAGTTTCCAACGGATGGGCAAATAGGCTGTTTCCAAGATTTAGCTATTACAAACTGTGCCGCTATAAACATGGGTGCACATACTTCTCTGTGATATGATTCTTTTAGTTCTCTTGGAAAGATACCCAACAGAGGGATGGCTGGGTCAAATGGAACCTCCAGTCCAAGCTCTTTGAGGTATCTCCATATTGATTTCCATAGTGGTTGCACTAGTCTGCACTCCCACCAACAATGGAGGAGGGTTCCTTTCTCCCCACAACCCCGCCAACATTTGTTATTGTGTGATTTCTTGATAGCAGCCATTCTTTGTGGGGTGAGGTGGAATCTCAGTGTTGTTTTCATCTGCATCTCTCGAATGACCAGTGATGTGGAACATTTTTTCATATATTTTCTTGCTGCTTTCACTTCTTTGTATGAGAAATGTCTGTTCATTTCGGATGCCCATTTTTGGATCGGGTCTTTATATTTGGGGGGACTGATTGTTTTGAGTTCTTTATATATCCTTGATAATAGTCCTTTGTCTGAGGAACAGCTGGTAAAAATTTTTTCCCACATTGTAGATTGTCTCTTAGTTCTGCTGATGGTTTCTTTTGAAGTACAGAAGCTTTTTAGTAAGATGAGATCCCAGTTGTTGATTCTATCTGCTAGTTCCCGTGCTACTGAGGATTTGTTCATAGTCTTTTCCTATACCAATGTCTTCCAGAGTTCTGCCTAACTTACCTTCCAGCAAGTTTAATGTTTCTGTTTTAATATTTAGATCTTTAATCCATTTGGATTATCTTTATTTTTTAAAACTGACCTATTTTACTATAAAAGACCATTGATGTTGTTGTCAATTAGCCATATACAGACTGCTTAAATGGTTCAACTCATCTGTTGCCAAGGTTCTTGCATTCATCTAGTGGCAATACATACATAGTGTCAAACAATTAGATTAGAATATTTTTATAAATAATGTGATTGCAAATACATATTTTACAAAATAAATGAAACCCTTAACACAGATCTGTGTCAGTCATGTCAAATGGAAGTTTTGCAAAAGACCCTAAGTGATAAAATAGGACATTTGTCACTTTTACCCAAAGCCACTCCTCAGTGGTGTTTCTACTATGCACCATGTTTAAAAAAAGAAAGAAAGAAAAGAAAAACTGAGCTCCCTGACCACCTTATATCAGACTCTTGGTTATATCTCCACCAAGAGAAGTCATGTGGAAATCTCTGAAATTACCTTTTCCTTGGAAAGCAACCAGTAATGTTCCTAATTGATATAAGGAGTAAATAAGTCCTTCAGGGTTCTACATTATTGAAATACTGTACAAGAAGTATCCTAGTCCACAAGACATAAGAAATATTAGACATAAGAAATTCATAGAAAGCTCAGACATTCCTCGAAACAGTATGGTGCAAAGAACAGACTCCAAGGCTTAAAGTCAGAGGTCCAGGACAGCGTCTGTCTAGAAAACCTTGAATGTGGCTCTGAACCTATCTATTGTCCTCTGAGCCTAATTTCCCTCTTCTATAAAGCAAAAAGCTGAATGTCTCTTCTAGGTCTAGTACTGTTTATGCCACCTCAACACAGTGGGCTATGATGAAGTTCTCCTCTGCTAAGTGGTGGCCCATGGTGGCTAATTTATACTTGAAGCATGAGACCAAACACTGTGATCACCCCTCACACACACACTCTTGGGGCTACTTCCACATTTCCAATGATGCTTTCAATGTTTCGTATTGCTCAAGCACAGAATGAACTATGAGATACTTCTCGAATTCTCTTCTTGCTCCTAAATTGCGTGTTTTATGTGCACACACTTGCCTCGTTTTTGGCTCTCTGGTGCCTAAGGTGCCAGAGTGAACCCTTCTAATTTATAAACTTTTCAAAAAAAATACAACTGATAATGCCCCATTCCTGGCCCAGCTTTTGTCTGCTCATTTTACTTTAACTCCAATAGTCTTGAACCTTCAGTCAAGAATACTACAATTATAAAGAGATTTAAAAATAGTTTTAGTTTAGTGCAGTGACTCTGACTATATGTGTCTATATGCATATATGCACACATAAATGTTACCAATATTTTTATATATAAATAACTAGAAATATTCTAAAAGATAAGTTTCAATTCATAATATCAGTGAAAGAGCAAAAACTAGCTAACTTACAAAGAAAATGATGAGCTATATGAAGAAACCCAGAGAACACGGACAAAGAAATACTTAAATAAATGAATGACACAAATTATTTTAGTTAGAAAAATTCGCCTTTAGAAAAGAATGACTATTCTCAAATTAATCTAAGGAATTATCTATTAAAACCACAACAGGATTTTGGGATATGATCCAAGTTATTTTAAAAATTAATGTGGATGAATAAAGATGTAATAGCTAGAAAATAAGGATAAAAAGTCTAATGAGGAAAATCTGTCATACCAGTTATTTAAATATTTTAGAAAGTAAAAGAAATTGAATCAATATGGTATTTACTGATGAAAAAACTAACCCGTAGGTTAATGGACCGATATAGAATTGATCTTAAGTATGTGGGGAATTTGGTATGTAATAAAAATTGGGGAAAATGTTTTAGATTGGTTGGCAAAGATATTGAATAAATAGCATTGGAAGACAGGGAGACAGTACTGTATTTTGTAGTAGAAATGTTGAAGTAGACCAAATATTTAAATGTTAAACACAGAAGAGCAATAATACATAAATAAATCATAGACACTTAAACAATTTGGCTTCAAGAATGACTTGAGTATATCACAAAAATCAGAAATCATACATGAAAAATTTGATAAATTGGATGACATTAAAAATTTCTGAAGGAAGATCTTATCCTTTAGAAATATTTACTATAATTGAAATAATAGGATAAATTGGGTTTGCTTCACAAGAATAGAGGATTTGAAGAAAGGAGGTTTAAAACTGAAAAAAAAAATCATCCAGGAATTAATTACAGTTGAAGCTGGGTGAACTATTTTACTATTCTTTCTTTATGAATGTTTAAAATTTCAAGAATTAAAGAAAATCTTGTATGTAGAAAATCTTGTTGAAATTGCACATAAAATGAAGAACATTAATAACCAGTAAATGTGTGAAAATTTTAAACTTCACTGATACTCAAAGAAAAGTTAATAACAACAAAACTCAATATATATATTTCACTTATTAGATGGGTAAATATTAACAAGTTCAGAAAAAATAAGTATAATTGAAGTGTGGATAAATGAGGTAATTTCCTAAAAGGGAACTGGAATTGTGCCAGAAAATTTGATGTTTCAAAATATAAAATATAAATAAACATTGACATCCATATTTCAGTTATGGAATTTAATGTGAAAGAAGTCTTGGCACAAATGACTAAAAACCAAGTGAGCATTAGAATATCTAATATTCCTGTGTTTTTTTCTTTTTTTTTTTCCGTGGTACCAGGGATTGAACTCAGGACCTTGTGCTTGTGAGGCAGGTGGTGGAACCACTGAGCTAAATCCCCAGCCCTTCTGTTAACATTCTTAATACAGAAAATTAGAATACAATGCCCACCCATAGCCAGTTGACTAAACAATTGTTTTAAAACAAAATGGAATATTGTTTAGCAAATAAATTATGATGTAAAGTCATGTGTCTCCCAGGACAGAAGCCTGTGTTATATACTTTAGGGAAAATGAAATATTTAAATATCTGCAATTTGTCTATCAACAGAAAACAATTTACCTGAAATTTACACACATATGCTTAGAGTAATATCTCAATGATTGCTCACTGAGGAATTAAGTATGACAACCTCTGAATAGCTGGATTTCCAAAAATTTTTATATTTTGTACTTTGAAGAAGTTGATAATAATTAAGAAGTATAATTTATCAAGAACCAATTCATTTCATGTTTGTGCTTGTTGCACTAGATACTGATATAGTAAAGGGTGGTGAACGTATAACTCATTCATCTTTACATTTCTGACTCCTACTGGCTCCTAGTAGGTACTCAGTGAATATTATTTGGTTAAATTGAATTTCATCTATCATCTTTCCTTGACATCATTCAGGTAATTTTTCCCCCATTGGCATGATATACGATCTTCCCCTATTCACTTAGCATGTTAAGTGTTTTCCCTTTGGATCAAAACTCTTGGTATGTGGATGCAGAAAACATAGTTCAGAAAGGTGAAATGACTTAGGATCACACAGCTAGTGGTTTTCTGAATGTGCACACCATGAGAGTAAGTGTTTAATACAGTTTGGTTTATTCCTATATCAACAGTATTTGGATCAAAGATATGTCCTGTAATAGGTATGCAAGTTGAATGGAAAAACTGATGCATCTTTTTCCCACTTTATTTCAAACAGTTTGCTTCATATTTTTTCTCTTCTTTTTATATTTGTGGAAAATAGGTTCTCAAAGTTGGTTGTTGTGTAGAAATCATTGCTTTACTCATTGAAAGTGATGACTTTTCTTTCAGGGAGCTAATGATGGACTGATGTTATTGGCAAATGAAATGAAGGTAATGGAAATAATTGTAGGGAGTCCTGTTGCCTTCATCACTGAAATTAATTCACTGGCACAGTTTAAGATGGTTTGGTTCTGATGCTTTATTGTTCAGATTTGGTGACCTGTAAAATGGAGAGAGAAAAAGAGCTAGGGCTGGGTAAAGACATCTCTACTGTCCTGAAGGACTAGATGCATGGCTGGAATTCAACAGGACAACGAGCAGTCCTGGGTCCAGCTGTTTTTGGAAGCGTCTCACCAGGATCATCTGGGGTCTGGGAATCCAAATAGTGGTGATATTTAGGTGTGAGCCTGGGGAGCAACAAGAGAGAAGCTCTTCACTGTTTAAGGATATGGAACAGGACCTGGTCTTGTGAAAATGGCCTGATCAAGTCATGTAAGGTCACAGTCTCTTACTAGCAGAGAAACTTAAGACAACTCTAATTCTACTATGTCAAGTGATCTGATCAAAGAGAGATGACAAGAAACAAGAACACAGTTCTAGAGGCAGGCTAATCTGGATTGGTAGATGCTGACAGTTGGCTATAGAGCTATGCAAGTATCCTGGAATGAGGGAGTTGTAACTCGTTATGATCTCATTAGAACCTCACTCCATGGTCAAAACACAGCCTAATTCCAAGCCCTGGTATAAAGTCAGAAGTGTGAAGAGTGATAGGAAAGATTAGCTGATACACTGACTTACATACCTGGCATGAGTTTAGGAACTGGGGCAGGAATAACTTTAGGAAAATAATTTTGGGAGACACTAAGGCAATCAGTAACAGCAGGTGGCATCATTTGTTATCTGACATTTATAATGATGTTGGTTCATGCTACTCATGAATCTGTTGAATCTGTTGCTGTTTACTTTAAGAATATTTAGTTAGTGTTTACTTCTAATTGACTAATACTCATATAATCTTTTGGACAAGAAACACATTTATTGGAAGACAGTCAAAGGAAAATATTGTGACACACATGAAATATACAGGACTGATAATTTTCGTGCAATCTATCATAGACTAAAAATCTTATCCTTTCATCTCAGGGTTTTCCATTTATTCAAAGTAAGGCTAACCTTTCTTTTTAACTTTGTGTTCCTGAGCAATATTCTAATCGACTTATGGACAATAAAACAAAGTCATCAAGAAGGTGTGTGCATGGGAGTAGACTGGAACTATTACTTCACTTTATGAGTGTCTTTAAATAAAGTTTTGATTTTAGTTTGTTTTCAGGATTTGCTCTTCCTCTGTCATGGGATCAGCTGTGCCTTTTTGACCTTTTCCCTACTAGGGAGTCAGCTAGCTCCTGGGCAAAGGCCTTGAAATGCAGTTCAGTCTGATCTAACAAAACTCTGGGTAATGACTTCGAGTGAATACTGCCCGCACTGTCACTGAAATTGGGGACCATCAGCAAAGCAGATAAGTCGGTGTTAAGGATTCTCCGGGGGAGCTGCACAGAGCTCTTCTCGCGGTGTATGGCATATCCTGTTCACAGCTTCTTCCCCTGCAAATGCTTTGATTCAGCAGCAAGTTCGGGCTTTCAAACAGTGCAGTGGGCCTTTGTTGGCAAGCGCTCTGCCTGCGTGCACAGAGGGTTCATTCTTCTATGAAGAGCCAGACAGCCTGCTGATGGGCCAAACCCACTTATACTGATGCTGCTTGTGGGAGGGAGGAGAAGGCAAGCAAGTGTGGTTCCGTGTGGCCCACAAGAGGGGACATTTATTTCTTTTCAGCTCAGTGTTCTCTTCCCTCGGCGCATGCCACCTTTACCGTGCCTCCTGTTCGATGGTTTCTGAGCAGCAATTCCTACAAATTAAAATACCTTTGACACTCCTCCAAAATAAATCCCTGAGCACACAACAGAGGCTGTTACAAGGTGCTGTCTCCAGTGTCCCTTGGGGGAAATGCTTTGTGGAGAAAGTAATGTCATCACACGCCCACCTCTCTCTTTGATCTTACAGTGTTTACCTGTGGCTTATTGGTACCAAGGCAAACCAGGTATGGCACATTTGACTTTGAAATAAGTCTGGTTCTCTAGCGGATATTCTTTGAAGTCAGATCCATTCTGCATTGTTTATTGCCCTTTCAAACATACCCACATGTATTTCTAAGACCGAGGCTCTTCTTAACTCATTCAAAAGGAGAGCTGGAGTTTATTGCCATATTGGCCATCCTTTGATATTTTTTAAAGCAAGAGAAATAATATCTCTGGAGTCCATTTTGTCCACTTACAAATTATTTTAACAATATATGTTAAGGGCAATTTTACATTCTCTCTCTCCCATTACTATCTTCCAAAACACAATTATATGTCAGTTGAATGACTCAGAACTTCTTCTGCCTGAGTAATAAATCATAAGTGTAATAGATAAAAAGAATTTGTCATTGTTCAGTATGTATACAGAGTTATGTGGCATATAACCTCAAATTTCTTTCAGATCATATATAAATACATAATAAAATAATAATACTCATTAGTCAACACCAAATATAAGTTCCAGATGTCTGAACATCAAAGTACTCAGAGGTCTATAAGACCTGCCTTGAGACAGGAACTATTCTGCAGAATCGGGATGGAAGAAAGCAGGTTACAAAACCCTCCCAAATTCCCTGAAACAAAAGCTATTCTTGTTTATACATAAATTATGAATGGCTTTTTAAGGGCTGACTCATTGGCCAGTGCATGTGCCTACAAATCCGGTTTCACAAGAGAATGGGAGCTGACTGGACTAACAGGAATTCTACAACAAATCTTTTTTTCCCAGCTTGCCTCTGAAGCAAATCAACTTGTCTGAAGTTTCAGCCACCTCTTGTTTAAGGCACGGAGGAGTTTGTTGCCTTGGCTGAGAGCCCTGCCACAGCCCCACGCCACTCCATTTACCCAGCAGCAGGGGCTGTTTGTTTTGTGGACCCACTATCTTGAGTAGTCTGTGGAAAAAGGGACTTGACAGACCCTCAAGTGGTGGGATTGTGTGGCAGCAGGTGAGCCCTTGGCCTGAAGCCACCCCCACCAACTCAACCAACAGCAATTTCTGTCTTTTCCAGGGATATCTGCTGTATTGTGTCCCCAGCAAGGGGCTCTTGAGGCTTTAAGAATGACTGTGTCATTTAGTCATTGCCTGACCTTAAGAAAATGAGCTGACATTTCTCTTAAAATTTCTCATCCATAAAACAAGGAGTCATACAGAATAACCTTTCAGGTTCTGCCCAGCTTGGATAAGCTTTGATTTGGCTTTCCTCTACAAAAAAGGAAACAGATGACCATATTACTTAGTTCACCAATGCCATGTATTAAATCCTACTGACCAATATTGTTAATGAGTGACTGAATTAGTTATGACTCAATATAAAATTTCACCACTCACACATACCTCCTGAGACTCCAAGTATTTCTCTTGCAAGGAGATATTGGGGCAAGATGACAGTTACTTTCTGAGGGCTTAATATTAAGAGATGATATCCAGTCAACTCGATGGCAACATGGAAAAAAAAAACATTATTTTTTTCTCTTTCAAATCTTCCTTCTACAGGAAAGAGGGAAAATGAAAGCGCTTTTTCAATGCAGTATTCAAACTCTCCAGTGACTGAAAGTGTATAAACATTAAGAACTGTGAACATGAGTTGCCCATCAAAACTTTTCTATCCCTAATGTCTTTTAAAATTTTCTCTAATCATGGGGAAATTTTTTCCAAGAAGGAAGTGTTTAGTTTTTGAAATGTTTAATAGGGAAATAAATATTTGAACATCAGCTCCATCCTATCTCTTTGAGAAGCCATTTTAATTGGAGAACTATACTCCTTTCCTTCCTTTTCTCAGAGGGAATTTACTTTTATTGGTATTCTTGTTCATGTGAAGAATTCTAAATTTCCTTTGATAAATTTTAATTCCTTAATACAGCGAGGAAGTATTGTTCACTTACCATTTTTCATTAATAAATAAACAATTGCAAACATCGACAGTCGACATGGAATAAAGTTGACATGGACTAGAGATGATTTAAACCTTTAAGCTCTGATGTTGCACAATTAACAATAAATCCATTATTTCTTGATGCATTTTCTCAAACAAAAAACACATGTGACTGAGAATTTAAAAACTGAACAGACATTGGCAAATGTTTTCCAAATATCATACACTATCCTGACAGCTAATGCATCATCAATGTTTACTTCAGCAAATGTTTCCAATTTGGAGGGAGAAAAATACGAGTGTCTAATAATAACCTTTTACATTTTAAACACATGGGTGGTGCTTTACAGTTAACGAAGCCCTCCCCATGTATACATCCATTCAGTGGATCCTTGAAGCCGCCCTGGGAGGTAGACAGGACACATATTATATGATCATCCAACAATTTGTAGTTCTCCCAACTTGTCATGCTGTTTCATGTCTCTAGGATTTTGCATGTGCTCTTCTTGAGCCCTGGAATGCCCTCTTCCTGCTGCCCTGCCCCATTTTTCATGTAGCTAATTCCCAATCAACTTTAAAAATCAACGCAACTGCTGCCTCTTGTCAAATAGCCTGGAAGCATCCAGTCTGATTTAGATGCCCCCAGCGTCAGTGGAAATCCTGTAGTCTGTGCAGCATGGCTGTGATCACATTTTATGTTAATCATCTGTTTGCTCTTTGGTCTTTCTTAATACACTATGCACTAACTTGATTGTGTGGCTTCCTATTATTTACTGCACATCTCTACACCTCCCCCTGTCCCTGACCTGTAACGAAGCCACTAAATCTCTGTTGAAGAAGAATGATGCACTCCATTTAAGAGACGAGAAACCTGAGGCTTACAAATTTAGGAATCGCGTTCAGGGTCACACAGCTACTGCGGGGCAGGGTTTGAACTTTAACTTATGCTGCTGTCTCCCAGCCCAACGGTCCTTCCTCAGTGTAGCACTGTTTGCTCAACTCACTGCTATTGAAACACATTAACAAAATCATGGGTAGAACATAAGAGCATCTTAGAGACACAAGAAATCACTGGGAGGAAATATCCTAAATTGTTTTCTCATTTCTTTATTCATTTGTTAGTTTTTAAAAACTCACTGCTTTCTGTTTTCTTTCAGCAAAGGCTTGAAACAGCCTAAAATAAAGTGTACATAAAACTATAAGGATGAAAAATTAGAAATAAAATCTATTTAAAAGACAAAGGAGGGAAAGCATTGTATCAAAAATTCTGGGACAAGAAGAATGTTTATAATTGAGTTTAACAACTTAACATGGTGCATAATATGCTATCTTGCTTTATCAAAGGAGGGGGAGGAAGAGAGAAAGCGCTAATAACAAAGTTTTAAAATAATCTTCCTAGCACTACAGTCTAAGAGGAATTCATTGTATGGATAAAAAATATAAAAGAAAATACTTTCACTTGCAGGTCATAAAAGAGGAACTCCTTCAGTGGACATTTACTGATTATCTCCTATATGTCAGACGTGGTGGATTGGGGCAAAGATTCAGAATGAGTAACATAAAATCCTGCCTTCAAAAAGCTGAGGCAGAAGGATCACAAGCTCAAGGTCAACATGAGAGATTTAGCAATGCCCCACCTCAAAGTCAAAACATGAAAATGGAGGAGGATATAACTCAATTCTTCTTGGGCTCAATCCCCAGTACCACTTAAACAGAAACTAAAACAAAACAAAACAAAACAAAAAACATAAAAGACTTCACAGACTGCTGGGAACAAAAAGTAACACACAACTAAAGAGGGGCAGAAGCCTTAAACAGATGTTGCTTATAGCAACTCTAATAATGAGGGGATTATGTTAAATTATAGTTTCCACGAAGACAACTGTATGAAGAAGCTAAATAAATGCAGAATGTGTACATAGGCTGCATTTTGGGTTTGATATTTTCTATTCAGGACTTCTTTAAAAATTTTTGGACTGACAAAAATAGAAATATGCGGGTATCAACATTTGATAATAAACAAATTGACATCTTATTTAATTTGTTACTTCTCTTAATTCTTTTGGCTAAGGTCTGTGTGCATTGTACTTTTGCTGTTCAAAGTAGCAGTATCTGTGCTTCCATACATGGAGACTACATTATCAACTATAGACTACTAGGAAGTAAACCTAATAATAAATAGCCTGGCCTCAGAAAACATGGATTGAGTGAAAGGTCCACATTTTGTTCCTGTAATTTGTAACGCGCTCAGAAAATCCCAAAGCTGGCTTGGAACCAGCTGACAATCCCTGCAGCACTAAACTCATAATGGGAAGCCTATTTTTCTTTTAGTACTGGTAACTGGAAAAGCCTAGCAACTATTTTTCCATTGACATTCCCTCCAGGATGGAGAGCTTGTTTTTCCTAGATTTTCGTATATTTTTAGGCGGTCATCTTGAGCAGTCTGGCTGTGTATCAAAAGTGTTTTTAAATGAAGAGGTTCTCCCTTGGGCAATTGGGTAGAAAAATACATTCTCTGTATCTTCATGTCTATTTTGGGGGGCCACAGCTGGGTTCCAGCTCCCCATCTTTTTGCAAAGCAGCTACTCTTTCATCCTATCATCCCTGCAGTGTGCCTGGATAAAGGAAGGAAGGAAGGAACAGAGTTCAAAAGCTGCTGCAATCTCTCTTCTAAATGGCTAGCTCAGAAGAGGTAAAAATGGCAGAGGTGGGCCACCCACTCTATTTTCTCAAACTTATGGAAAAATATTGATGGAAAAACAAGCATTGCTTATTGGGCAGTAAAAGTATGGTGGTCTCCACCTTCAGGATTATTGTGGGGTGGAGCTTTGGGAAGTTTTTACTCATATTTGATTCCATCTGGAGTGTTTCACTGGCATAATTCTATTTTTCTTAGAAGCAGTACATTCTTGTGATCAGCTCTGAGTTCAAAAACATTTTTTTATAAGGCCCATGGCACACGCAAAGCTTTTGGTCCTTTTGCATCATGTCCAATGCTGTGAAGGAAACCATGCTTGGTTATCAAGGAGAGCCAAGATTAATATTTTATCATTTTAGGACATCTCTTGGCAGTCAGGAGACTACTGGACAAGACCCGGGGCCTGCGCTTGTCTCTCACATAGATGAGAGTTGCTAATCATGATTAAAGGGCTGCAGGTCACGGGTACTATGGGAGACATGTTCATTCATTATCTCTTTTACCAGTGTGCAACAAAAGAATGATTATTCCCATTTTCTAGTGACAGATTTCAGAAGTCAGCCGACCTGTGAAGGTCACACCAATAATGGTAACGGCAGAGTAAAGGGAGATCTGACGTTAATGTGACTCTAAAGCCTGTTCCATCCTCTTGAGCAGGGGATCCACAGACAAACCACGTACCCAGCACACTATGGCCTCCCCTGAGGTATCTTTAGGAGAGTAAGGGCTAGTGACAATTTTCCTTAAAGAATTATTTTTACCGCAGAGTAGAAGTATAGGCTATAGCTATACCTCTTTTAGGCTATAGCTCAACATGCATCTTCTGACAAAAATACTGATTCACCCAGGTATTACTCAAGAGACTGAGAATACAAGGCATCAATAGACTGAAACTGCTTTTGAATGAAGCCAGAGATATCAGAGAAAGAGCAATTAATGATTTTTATAATACTTTATACACAGTGTACTTATCTGATCCTCAAATTCTCTTGTACTAGTCAGGAAGACGGGATAAACATTGTGACACTTACAGAGTTTCAGTTGTACGTGTGCTGAAGTTGAGCCTTTGTGGTCTTCACTGACGTGGATTTTGGGAGTGGTTTCTCCTCAAGTAAGGGGTCATCATTTAGCATGGAGTTTAAAATCCTAGAGTTGGGCTGCCAAGGGTTTAACTCTTGTACTCTAGAGCATGAAGTAATTTTATTACATTTTATTAAAATTTTCCTTAGCTGAAATTATGCTTTTTTTCTTTGATTATTTTCTTTGACTTATAAAAAATGTTTATGAAAGTAGTCATAAGTAAAATTTCTAGAGGGCTCTGAGTTAGTAGAAGAATGTATATATTGTGATGTTACATTCAAAATGTAAAATATCCACTTAGGTGTGGCCGCTGAATATTAGAATGGACCCAGGCTCTGAAGTTGGGGTTGGAGGGAAGCCCTGTTAGGGGCTAGGTTGTAGGAAGGTCTAAGGAGGACCAAGGAAGCAGGGAGAGTGTCCAGAACATCAGAGGGTCTCTGGGGTTATTTACCAACTGAGAAAAGGGGATCAGAAACTCAATCCCCTAGTAACATCTTAACAAATCTTTACCACTTCATCAGCACCTCTGAGCTGAATATCAGTACTGTGGACACCACAATCAATTTAAAATAGTCATTAAAATTCTATATACTTCGAGCATGTGGTGCTTAAACAAGGGAGAGCCTGAAGCCATGTGAAACTCCTTTTATGGAGTCTTTTCTAGGAATATTGATATCGAACACTTGAAAGATGATATAATTGACTAATGGTACGTGTTCTGGAGTCAGGGTACCTGGATGTATTAGTTTGCTATTGCTGCTGTAACGAATTATCACTGATTAAGTGGCTTAAAACAACACAGATTCATTCTCTTACAATTCTGGAGGCGAGGATTGTAAACTCAAGGTATTGGCAGGGCTGCTTTCCTTCTGGAGGGTGCAGGGTTGCATATGTTCTTTTGCCTTTTTCTCCTAGAGGCCACCTGGATGTGTTCTTGGCTCATGCCCTCTTCCTCACGTCACTTCAACTTCTTGATCCTGACATCACATTTCCTGTTACTTTAACTTTATTATTTCCCTTGGAAGGATTCTTGTGATTATATTGGATCCACCTGGAGAATTCATGATTCTCTTTCCCCCTCGAGATCCTTGATTTAATAATTATAGCATCAAAGTCCCTTTTGCCACTTAGGTATCACTATTCCTTTTGAGGCAGTTAAGGACTACCATTGTTGTGTCCAGCTGGGGCTGGGGCTGGTGTCTGGGTGCAGCTAGAGGCCCCCTGTAATGACCCTCCACCTCTCTGGCAGTCCTTACTCTGAAGAAGAATGAAGTGGGGCTCTTGGCAGAAAATGAAGGAGTCAAAGCTGATATAGTGCAAAGTGAGCATTTATTTAAAGTGTGGGCCAAAATTCCATCTGGGGGCCAGATTTCAGACCCTCTGTCTCAATTTGTTGATGACTAGTTCCTGCGGCAGAGCCTGTAGGCCATTGAAGGCTGAGCCCAGGGGACACCGAGTCTGTGACAGTGCAGTGACCTGTCTGGCTTCCTGTCCCTGCCACCACTCCTTGGTGGTGGTCCTGGAATTTCTTGAGTTCCTTTTGCAGTTTCAATCTTGTCTCAGCCTCTGGAACAAAAGGGAATAAGGACAGACAAGAAATTGTAGCTCAACATTGTAGACTGCACCATGACTCCATACCCCAATTCTACCAACTCCTTGTTTCAGTGGCCATCCTTGTGAGAATCTCCCAGATTGGCTGTTTAATCTGTTCTCCTTAGTCTTCCTACCACGGGGCTCAGTAGAGATGGCTGATCCCTTCCTCCCCTGAACACTCTGTCTTTTAGTCTGTCTGCTTCCCTGGTCCCGGTGGATTTCCCATGCTGTTGACACCCTGGCTTGAGACTGGTCCCAAATGCTCCAAAGCCCAGGAAACCCATCCTGGCATGGGCCCCTGTCTGGAAGGGATTTTAAAGCCCAGCCTTGATATCAAATGGGGGAAATAAAAGTCTGTTCCTTTTATAGAATAAATTGGATTTGGACTTCCAGGCATCCGCTGTCTGAGACTGTCATGAAAGAAGAAAGTGGCATGTGTATGTAAGGGGAACAGATGGCTCCTTCCAAAACAGAGAACTCTATGGATTTAGTGGAAAGACAGTAAGGAAAATTATAAGATGCTCCTCTGGCACAAATGACTCCAGAAAGGGTATGTTTTTCCAGAGTGTTATAACAATTTATTCAATTTCTATAGCATTCCTGCTTGTCTTTTTAAAAAATTCTTACTTGGAGAAATTTCTGATCTGTAAAACCACATGCATATAAATAAAATAGATTCTCTGTCACCAAAATTCAATCTGATTAAACCACTGATGTCCCTTCTGCCATTAAAATAAGTCCAGTTTGTGGCATCACTTTGGTAACTTCTATTTTTCCTAAACAAGGTTGTGTTATTTTCAAAAACAAAAAAACTATTTTACCCAAATCTATTTTCCTTGTCAACTGCCTTTGCCACAAAAGACTAAATTTAGCTCTGTAATTATAAATAGAGCTCAGTTATAGAGAAGTCTTACTGGCTACCTTAAAATAAGCATGGTTGTTTTAATGAGTAAAATAATTTAGAATTTTTATACTTCATTTTCTAGTCCTCTTTTCAAATTAAAATAATCTTTTGTGAAAAGAAATATAGACCATTTTTATAGTATAACTCTTTGATATTAAGCAAGTAAAAAAAATACACTCAGCTCAAAGCAGGACTTTTATCTGCTTGAGTGAGAAGAATACTGGACTAAAAGTTAGAAAAACTGAGTACTACTTTCTAGTTACTAATTATTAAATTGAGATTTAAATATTTTGTGCTTTAATTTTCATGTGTAAAATGAGGGTAATAATTGTTCCACCTCATATTACAAGTTTATGTAATATGGGTTTAAGGGCGATGATCTTTAAGAAATTGCACTGAAGAGTATGATCATTTAAAAATATGAAGTACCAGCATAGGGTAGAAGAAAAGTGAGGTGTGCCAGTCAGCCCATGCACTGTTAGCTCTGTTAAATAGTAAGCTGTGTGACTTGCTCATAGTAATTAACCTCCATGAGCCTTGAATTCCTCATCTGTAAACCTGTCTGAATGATTGGGAAAATGGAAAACAAAACAAAACAACAACAACAACAAAAAGCCAAACTAGAAACAAGTGTCAATAATGGTAGCCCTTATTTCTTTTCATTTTTGTCTGTATATTCAAGCTATAAATACACTGTGCCCTAGACCAGGCACTCTTGGAACATTTGACTCAATAGCTTTTCTGCCTTTTTATGAAAAACTGATTCTGTGGGCAGACTTGTGGCTCTCCATGTCATTTAGTTCAGAAATAAACGTGCTTAACCACAACCTCTGTCTTGTTTCCAAAGGCAGCTCAGGTTTTCAGCCTGCAAGTAAGTGGAGAGTGTTCTTGCCTACAAGGGGCATCTCCAGATCTGAGGGCAGGCCCAGGGCCAACCAGAGCTCAAAAGACCTTCTGTGGGTGGTGTCTAAGGAGTTTGCTTAGGCAGGCCCAATGTCACTTGTAGCTCACTGGTGTACCCAAAGCTCAGGGAGTGCACATTAAAGCATAGCCAGGGAGCAAAGCCAGGGAGGTAATCAAATGAATAATTGGGCCAGGCATGGTGTGGGGACTGTGGCATATTGAAGAGTGTCTGTCCTTCCAGGGAATGGCCACTCGTAGCAGGAATGTAGGTCCAACTTGTCTTATCCTATTTGTACTGCCTTAGAAAAGTCACAAGTTTGAATTTTCATGTGGTATTTCCAAATTACAAATGTCAGTTACTAATGCACACCCCTCTCTAACTCTAGAAGTTAGAGGTGTCCCATGGTGCACCAGTATGTATCCTCTGCCATGTAGAGCCAGCTAGGGACCTCTGGTGATTGCTATGGCTCAAGAAGACACCACTTTTATCTGGAAAAACTTGGTCACTGAGAATCACCTTTAAATTAAAAAGCCACAAACTCTCCATATGAGGGATCTTAGCTCTGAAAAGAACCATACTTTTTCTATCCTTGACTATGAATATTTTTTAAAAAGCTGAAGAGCATATAACCTTCCTTAACTGTTACATCATTATAAAAATTCTAATTTTCTGATTATGTTTCTCTAGGTTTAGGACACTTTTTTTAAACACCTAACATTAGTCAGTTTTTGGGTGGAGAGCTCTTGCTCAGGTGTGATTTCCATCAATATCAGCATGAAGCGACTCTGACTTGAAGAGCCATCTATGATCAACAGGTTAAAGGCTGAGGATCCAGTTAGAGTGAAGCCCCGGGGCATCTGTGGACAGAAGCAAGTTTTTGTCTCTCTTCCTTCCAACTCTTAAATGAGATCAAGAAGAAAAGCATATTCTTCTAGGTAAAGAGGGGAGAGGGAAGTGGAGCTCACTTAGACAATTTCTTGTTTGGAATATTGGTGCTGAAAAGGAAATTGGGCTCTTGGAAAAATCTAACTCAGTGAATTTTACAACACATTCTAAGACCTTCTGAAAGCTTGAAGATTTCCAAGAGTGCTTATCTTCTAAAGACATTTGTAGTGCTTACAAGAGAGTATTGGTATTACATGTAAGAGAGATTTGAGAAAAGGATTCTATTTATTAAAGGAGGAGACACCATTGATATCATTTTGACTTTTACTTGCAGTCACTCAGTTACCCCATTGGTGAAAGTCAAGCCAGGTGAAAAACTGGTTTTGTAGTTTCCTAGACCCACCTGTGCGTTTGCCCCCTCTAGCTAAGAATCAACACCGCAATGACCCCTTCTCACAGGTGCAGGAGGCAGTTTTGATTGATTGCTGAAAGACTGAAATAGCTTGAACTGCTGCGACTCTTTAATAAATTTGTATAATTTTGACATATTTGACAAGGATTTAGTAGCCACCAGTTAACACACTGACCACATGCAATTTAACCTTCTTTTCCTTTGGCTAGTCGCTCCCTGACCATCACCATTCCCTCTCTCTAACCTCCAAGGAGTGTTGGCTTCCTGGGCATAGGTAGCCCTGATCTACATGCACGTACCAACTTCCATTGTGTAAATCCTCCCACCAAAATTGATCTCAAGCTATCTGTGAGGTATCACAAAGCAAGCAGTTGAAGAGGTGCCCATGTTCGATCCTCTGGAGCTAGGCTGGCTGCTTCTAGCACTCAACTGTGCACGTTTGCTTCTCAGTTCAGAATTCACAAACCCACAGTTGACTCAAATTCTCACCTCCACAACCAGGCTATTTCCTCCTTATGCCAACATTTCTCTCTCTCAAAAGCCAAAGCAAGGAAAGTGGTTTGGCTGACTGAATAATTGACTTTTTAAAGCATCTTCATATTTTCTAAACCTTGGAAATACGTTTCAGGGGAGACCATAAAAATTCTCCCCATTGTATCCTTAACAAACAGGAATTTTATTGCTTCATGTTTTAAAACATCCCTTACTTTTGGATTTTAAAAGGCCAAGTATTCTAAATTATTTCACTAGATGGTGCTAGATATAGTTAAGAGTTCCATCAGTGCCAGCTCAGAAGCCTGGTAATTCAGAGAAAAAAGCATTTTTTCTTACAGCCGAAAGTTGTCATCAAGTTGAAATTGGAATATTCCAATTGACATTATTGTTTTTCTTGCTTTTGTCTGTGGTATTGGTAAAAGTTACTCACCAAGACGGATCATTGTTTGCCACTTATGTTAAGCAGTACTTCCTCCAGTAAAGGAGAGTGCTTTAAATTTCCTCTGTCACACAGATCTTCTGCATCTTTGAGCTCTGCTGTGGATTACACTTCATTTGGAAAAGGACTTCTGCCTGTCCCGGGACACCTTCTTATTCCTTGGGTTTTTGGGTACCAACATTCTTGGTCTAATGGTCTGATTTGGGGTGCAGCATATGTCAGTAAATTATTTCCCAGATGGTTCATACAGACATGAATCTTTCAAACTTGATTTAGTGCCTATATTTTGTTGGGAAATGTGTATACCCCTTATTAATTAAATACAGGAACTTGGTATATTTGCCCAGCTTTTAACAGTGTTTCTCTTGACTCTACATACTCTAGAGACACATAAAGACAAGGAAACCCTCTAAAGGGAGAATACAAATTTTATGGGTCTACATTTCTCCACCTGTAACATACTCATCAATCATTTTCTCTTTTAACCAGGATGACGTGTAGACCTATCGGTAGACGGTGCTTTTATTTTTTTAAATGTGTAATTCTGCATTAATCACAGAATGAAGAAAAAGATCATTGCTAAAAGTATCTTCCCAGCAATGCTGACAGTGCCATGAAAGTGCCATGTGTTGCTTACAGTCCTATCTCTTGGAAGAATATGAGGCACAGAGCACTTATGGTACAGGTGGCAAGACTATGCCCTTTTGGAAATTACACTGATTATTCTTTACAGTACTAGAAGAAAGCAGGATTATTCCCACAGTGTCCCACAGAATGAGGAAATGGATTCTCAGAGACTTGTTTTAGTGTCCACAGGCAATGCAGGCAAAGGAACTGGAATTTTCTCACGGTTTGTTTTCCAAACCACCATCTTGCTGATTTTATGAAGATTAAGCATTAGGTTAGCTGAAATTCAGAGGAGTATTTGTGTTAAAAAAAAAAAGCATTTGACAAAGTCCAACACCCATTTATGATAAAACCCCCTAAAATTGAAGTATAATTTCAAATTATTTCTTTCATTTTTCATTTTAGTAATTCAAGTCATCTTTCTTTTTTTCTTGGTTAGTCTAGCAAAAGGTTTGTCAATTTTGTTGCTCTCTTTAGTACATCAACTTTCACTTCATTATTTTTGTAGATTCTGTTTCATTTATTTCTGCTTTCATCTTTGCTATTTTATTCATTGTTGTTACTCTGGGTTTCATTTATTTGCCTTTTTCTAATTTCCTAAGATGGAAGTTTAAATTAATTAACTTGAGAAATTTCTTCTTTCTTTTAGAAAAGGTTATTATAGCTATATCTTTCCCTCTAAAGACATTTTCATTGCATCAGATAAGCTTTATTATGTTGAATTTTGGTTTTCCTTTGTCATGGAATCTTTTCTGATGTATCTTTTGATTTCTTCTTTAATCTATTTGTGCTAATTTGTCCATATTATCAATTTTCTGGTGTTTCTTCCCTTATTGACATATCATTTTCTTCAATTCAGAGAATATACTTCATATGATGTTAATTCTTTTACACTTATTTAGATTTTTTTGCTTAATATATGCACTATTCTGTAGAATATTCTCTGTGTCCCTGGGAAAAATATGTATCCTGTTGTTATTCGGTAGAAGGTTTTGTAGCCATCTCTTAAATCTAGTTTGTTTATAGTATTATTCCTGTATTTATTTCTGTGGTGATCTTCTGTCTTGTTCTATACATTAGTGAAAAGAAAATATTGAAGCCTTTAACTATCATTATCGAATTTCTCTGCTTAGTTCTGTCAGTTTTTGTTTTTATGTATTTTGGGGCTCTTTTGTAATATGCAAATGTATTTATGATTGTCTTTTGGTTGAGTTGACAGCTTTGTCATTGTAACACATTTTTATTTATCTTTAGTTACAATCATTCACTTAAAAGTTTATTTTGTCTGTTATTAGTGTAACCATTGAACATGTCTTTTGGTTATTGCTTGCACTACATACATTTTTTCTTTCATTTTGCTCTTACATTATATGTCTTTGAATTTATAGTGTGTCTTTTGTAGATAGGGTATAGTTGGTTCATTTTTTCAAAATCCATTCTGCCAGTCTGTGCCTTTTAGTGGAAGAATTTAATCCACTTGTGTGTAATTACTGATAAGGTGGGACTTATATTTTCTTTGTGTGGATTTTTTTTTTTTTTTTTGGTACCTGGGCCCTTGAGCTTGCAAGGCAGGTGGCAGAACCACTGAACTAAATCCCTAGCCTGGGACTTATATTTCTATCTGCTATTTGTCTAATGGATTTTTTGTTGTTCTTATTACTCCATTATTACTTTTTTGATATTAAATAGATATTTTCTAGTGTACTATTTAAAGTTCATTTTCATGTATATGTATATAGAAATTTATAGATGTACATGTACAATTTTAAAGCTTCTTCAGTGGTTCTCTGGAATTACAACTAACATCATAATTTAAAGTAAGGTAGATTGATAGCAACTTAACACTATGTAAAAACTTCTTTCCTATGCAATGTCATTCTCTTTTCCATTGTCTTTGCACTATTTTTATCTTGCTAATTACCTTTTTATGCAAATCTTATCCATCAACACAAATTTAAAATTATTCCTTTACATAATTTTCTTTTAAATCAGAGAGGAGAAAAATGTTTTACATACAAATTTAAATTTGATTTGTCTCATATTTTCTTGATTAGTTACCTTTACTAGTTCTTAATTATCTGTGTAATTTGAGCTGTCTAACATTTTTCCATTTTGGCCTGAGGGGCTAACTTTAATATTTCTTTTCTTTTTCTTTTTCTTTTTTTTTTTTTTTGGTACCAGGGATTGAACTCGGGCCCTTGCACTTGCAAGGCAGGCCACCAAACTGCTGAGCTAAATCCCCGGCCCTACTTTAACATTTCTTGTAGAGCATTTTAGCTAGCAATAACATATCTTAGATTTTGTTTATCTGATGATTAAAATTTTTCCTGAGTTTTTCAAAGGATTATTTTATTGGATATGGAATTCTTTGTTTACAGTTTTTTTTTAAAAAACACACTTTGAGTGTATTGTCCTATTACTTTTTTGTTGCTGGTAGCTTCTAATGAAAAACCCACTACTAATCTTGTTGAGGAGCCTTTGGATACTTTCAAGATTGTCTGTCTGTCAGTGGTTTTGAATATGGTATGGCTAGGTCAGAATAGCCTTCAGGTAACCCTACTTGGACTTTGTTGAAATTCTTGGCTATCTATATGAGTGATTTCTACTAAATTATGAAAGCTTTTGCTATTATTTCTTCATCTAACATTTTTATCTCTTTATCTCTCTCTCTTCTTTATGCACAATTCCCAGATCTTGTACATATTGGTATCCTACAGGTCTATGAGACTTCTGTGCTCTTTATTCATTTATCTTTCTGTTACTCAGGCTGGATGAACTCAGTTGACCTACCTCAAGTTTTCTGATTTTTTTTCTTCTTGTTAATATCTCCTGTTGCATTTAGCCATTAATTATTTCAATTATTTTGCTTATATGCCTCAGAGTTTTATATGGCTCATTGAAAAGTAATATTTATCTTTTTATAGATGTTCCATATTTGGTGAAACATGTTGTCTTAGTTCGCTTTACTTCTTTGGACACCGTTTTATTTAGCTATTAACTTATTTAAACTTTTTAGTCCTGAAATGATTTAAAATCTTTATCTAGTAAATCAAATGTCTGGGCTTCCTTATGGAGAGTTTCTACAGATTTATTTTTCTTCCTGTGTATGGGATATACTTCTTTATTTATGTGCATATCTCACATTTTGTGTTAAACTAGACACTTAAAATAATGTAAAGTGACTACTTTAAAACTCAAATTCTACTCTATTTTCAGTGATTGTTGTTCCTTCTTGTTGTGGTTTTTTGTTCATTGACTCACTTTGCTAAACTAATTCTGTTGATTGACTGACTTGTCCAAACTGCTGGCTCTATAAAGTCTGAGCTCTTTGTCGCAGTGTGGCCACTGTAATCTCTGCTCAGTTAGCTTATTAGTCAGATTTCCTTACTGCTTGGAATTAATGTCTGCCGATCTTTGCTCTGTTTTGCAGGACATAGAATTCAATCTTAGTCTTCTTTTCCTGTCTGTGCAAAGTTACAGGGTATACTGTAGGTGATAACTTAGGTCCTTCATACCATCTTGTTGAGCACACTCAGAGACAAGAGGATAACCTTCCAGATGCCCAGGGATGTGTCAGAATATTTCAGGGCTTCTTTGAACATCTCAAACCCAGGTTGTCTTTTTACCTTTTTTTTTTGAGTAGTCCATTGTTTGCCCTAATGGTAATCCATACCTCAGGAAGCTGTAAAATTAAAGAACTGCCTGTAATTTCTTTCTCTTTCTTTCCTTCTCTTTTTTTACTTCTATTTTTTGTCTTTGACAAATATTCCCAGAAACAAAGTTTTACATTGCAGAAACTGTTATATCAAACGAAGAAAACTTTGTAATTGGGGTCTTCCAGAGAATTATCAGACCATTCAGGTGATGGCAATTTTCTGGAAGTAAGGTAATTTTCTGGAAGAAACTCTAACTGTAATGTTTCCTTTGTAGTGGCTGTAAGGCTGCTGGTTCTCAAGAAAACAATGGAACTGAACTAGAAAGAGTGGAACTAGAGTAAGTTAACAATGCTGTAAGGCTTGTTCATAAGCTCAGGCGCTTTTCTTAAATTAACGGTCCCAGAGTAGTAGTGGTTAACTCTGGAGTTCTAAACAAATTGATTCAGTTATTTTTTGCCTTCTTTTGGTTGTTTCTATGGAGTAGAAATTTCTTTGAAGGTACTCCTTCCATGATTTTTGCTAATGTCACTGAATTCCAGACACATTGATATGAATCAAAAAGAACACAAGCATGAAAAAACAAAAGGAGACTAAATAAATATATCAGACCAGAAAAGACAAAGGAGATGTGATGACTGAGTGAAAAATTCTATCCTGGATTGAACACTGCATCAACAAACACCACCACCACCACCACAAAACATTAGTGGAAAGCTATTAAAGCCTGAATAAATTCAGGCTAATAATGCTGTATCAATGTGAATTCCTGTCTTGAAAGCTGTATCATGGCTACAAGAGTTGCTAACATTAGGGAAAGTTGGATGGAGAACACAAAATAAATCCCTTTGTTTTTGCAACTGTTCTGGAGATCTAAAATGATTTCAAATTTAAAAGTATTTTAAAATGGGGAAGTATAAATAATAAGTTTATCAGAGAAGATATACAGATAGCAAGTCAGCATGTGAAAAGTGTTCGATATTATCTATCATCTGGAAATTGCAAAATCATGAGCTACTACTGCACACTTATTAGAATGGCCAAAACCCAAAGACTGATAACACCACAGGCTGGTGAGGATATTGAGCAACAGGAGCTCACCTTTATTGCTAGTGAAATACAAAATGGAGCAGCCACTTTGAGAGACAACTTGACAGTTTCTGACCAAATTAAAATGTGATAACTATAAGATCCAGCATTCTCACTCAGGTATTTTACTAATGAGCTGAAAACCTATGCTCATACCAAAGCCTGCACAGAATTTTTATTAGCAGCTCTATTTATTATTGCTGAAACTTAGAAGTAGCCAAACATTTTTCAATAGGTGAATGGGTAAAGAAAATACAATACATTCAGACAATAGGATGTTATTCTACAATAAATAGAAATGAGCTATCAAAATATTCAAAGATGTGGAAGAAACTTAAATGTATGTTGCTGTATGAAAGAAGCCAATTTGAAAATGCTACAAATTGGATGATTCCATTATTTGACCTTCTAGAAAAGACAAAATTATGGAAACAGTAAAAGACCGGTGGTTGCTAGGAGTTCAAGAGGGGGGGGGTGAGAGATGAATAGGTAGAGCACAAGAGATTTTTAGGGTGGGGAAATTATTCCACACAGAACTACTGTGTAACAGTGGTTACCTGTCCTGATGTCAAAACCATAGAATTTAGCACAAAGAACTAACCTTAAAGTGAACTATCGAATTTTGTTAATACAAATATATGTTAATGTGTTATCAATTATAACAAATATACCACACACACAAATACAAAATATTAATAACAGAAGAACTGAGGGATGAGCCTGCTTGACTGTTTTCTCTAATGTAGGCTGTGTGTTGCTTGCTGAGGACACTGTCTTGGTCTTGTGTGACTTGTATTCCAGCAGGAGGGAGACAAAAAATAACTTGAGAAGATCCTAAGTGCATTGAAGAAAATGACAGAGGCAGACAAGGAATTTTAGGAAGAAGAGGGCAGGAATTACCTAAGGCAAGGTATTCAGGGAGGCTACTGGAAAGTGAAACAGAGTCTGGAAAGGAGGTATTATGATTGCTTGCAGAGAGTTGGGAAAGATGGAACTCAGGCACAGGGATGTTAACAAGGAAAAATTTGGTATATGCAAGGGATGGAAAAGCTGAGTTGTATGGGGAACAGATACAAGTGAGGTTGGAGAGTTAGTTGGGACCAATTATTTGATATGATGAGTTTTACTTCAGTGCAAAGTCCAGGTGGTGTTAACAAGGTGGGTAGCATGATCTGAGTCACACACTGAAATGTTATAGGAGAGGTAATGCTGTGAAAGAGCTTGTTAGAAGGCTTCTGCAGTTGTACAGCTGAGAGAACATGGTGGATTGGATAGGAGAGGAGCGGTGGTGGAAGCACAAAACATTCACAGTACTTAGTTTCCAGCAATATTTCCACCCTAATACTAAAGTGGCTATCTGATTCTATCTTGTGAAGACAGCGTGACAGGTTGAATTTAGGGAAGTGTGGTATGGTAGGGGTCGATGGGTGAACAAGAGTGAGGAAACAAGGTAGGCAGGGACATTGTTGGGTATGTATGCTGCATGCTCTAACCCTTTCCATTATTATATCATTAAGTAGGATTTTCAAATGGGATCAGGAAGGAGCCAGATAGGTACTTTTGTGAGCTTCCATCCACTGAGGTCTTATACAACAACATACTGTAGCTATATTATGCACAAGTAGTATGAAGGCTTATGTGTGTACATTTCTGACGCTCATTTATAACTTTATTTTCATTTAAACTTAATTTTTATAAAGGTTTGAGGACACTAACTTGCTAATATTTTTTTCCTGGGATGCTTTGCCTTGCATCTCTATGGGTTTCACATGGATGGACTAAAACAACTATGGATTATAAATTTTCCAGGAAAAAAATTCCAGAAAGTTCCAAAACACAAAATTTGAATTTCCTGCATTTTGGGCACTATGCTGAATCTACGTGACAGAAGTGATATGTAGCCCTTGTGTTTGGTTATAAGAAGTAACCTAAGAATGATTTAACAAATGCAGGAAGATGTGTGCCAGTTATATGCAAATCTTACATTATTTTATATATGGCAATTGAGTATCCACAGATTTTGGTATCTACAGGTCATGGAGCAGGGGGCAGAGGCTGGATCCTATCTGCTACAGATATGAGAGGACTACTGTAGTACAGACTCAATAAATATTTGCTGAATTTAAAGAAAATGAGTTCTGTCAGAAAGCTTGCCTCAGCTAGCATGCTTGGAAATGCATACAGAACCACCCCTCTTCCCCGATCCCTGCCTCCCTCCCATTTTTCTTCATCCCTTCCTTCCTTTTTCTCTCGTTTCTTTTCCTTTGGCGTACTTT
Organism: Fukomys damarensis; assembly: GCF_012274545.1. Lineage (NCBI taxonomy): Eukaryota > Metazoa > Chordata > Mammalia > Rodentia > Bathyergidae > Fukomys > Fukomys damarensis. The sequence continues at coordinate 25,477,033 of NW_022900948.1, read as the reverse complement.
TTCTTCTTTCTTCCTGGAACTGGCAATCTAACATCTAACTGATATCCCAATGTTTTGTTAGCTGTTGGTGAGTCAGTAGACCTTTAAATTTGAGGCCAGGAATATTTTTACAAGAACCTTATGAATATGTAAGAATCCTCAGAGTTCCATACTCAGCTCTTCTGCTCTGTGTGAAAGAGATGCCGTCATGCAGGCTAGCACTGGATGGAAGAGATCCACAAATAAATGGCAGAATTACACTTTTTATTTTCCCCAAAATTCTTGAAATAGGAAAAAAAAATGTCAGCCCAATTTCTCAGTGGAAAACATACTTATATATGGTTTCAAAGTTCTTACATCAGCTCCCCATGCTAATACATGGATAAATATTTTAAAAATACACATTATTTCTAATTTCAAGTAGAATTCCTTCAATTTAACGGTCAGTTTGAAGGGGATATCTCCGGACACGAGTTTCTAAATTTTAACATCCAGACTCTGAGGCCTACTTAGAAGGAAAGATTGTTAATGGCTTGGACCTTAAATGTCCTCCAAAAGTACATGTATCATAGGATTGGTCTCCAGTTGAAACTTTGGGAGGTGGGGTGTCGTGGGAGGAAGGAGTTTCCTTCGGGGTGTGCCTGCAGAGAACTCTCTCTTCCTCTCTGTGTTTCCTGGTTGGCAAGAAGTAAGCAGCTTTCCTCTTCCATGTGCTTCTTCCACGATCTGCCTTACCACAGGGCCAAAGTAACAAGGCCAAGTAACCATGGATTGAAACATCCGAAACCATGAGCCAAAACAAATCTTTCCTTCTTCTCAACTGTTTATCTCAGGAATTTGTCACAGTGAAGGAAAAGTAACAAAACAATGAAACATCTCTTCATCACTGTAACTTTTTATACCACATATACAAAAGTCTTTCCAGTGGAGCGGCTCTAGAGACAGCATTTCCCAGCACCTTCCACTCTTAGCATTCCCTAGCCTCATATGCAGGGATGCAAATCTGCCTCTTTCCTTGGAAAAGTTAATTGTGAAGAATGTGATGGAAAGGGCAGCATCTTTTCTTACCCAAGTTTTCCCTTTAAAGCACAGTGCTGCTGAGCGTGGGAACCTGGGAAAAGGGCCAACCTTAGGTTGGAATAACAATGCTAATCAAAGGACTGACTACAGGAGAAAGAGCACCTGCCTCCGTGCTCAGGGCTGAGCAGGCAGTGCTTCACTGAATGGAAGTAGTGAAATGAGCAAGCAAAGACAATTTGGAGTTTCCTCCCCTGTTCTTACCCAGAATGTCAGTTACGTGAGAAGGCAGCACCACTCATTTTTATGAGAGTTCTGAGCTCTCCTAAGTGAGTTATATAAAATCTGCTTACGTTGGCAAAGGAAAGTAGAAGAGACGGGATTCTATATGCCTAACATTTTTCTAAGTTTTTGTTGTTCTAACAAAAGACCTGAAACACCTGGTGCTGGGTGCCTTATAAAAAAAGAGGTTTGTTTAACTCATAGCTTTGGAGGCTTAAAGTTTCAGATCAAGTTAGCCCTCTCTTTTGGCTCTTTACTGAGAGCCCTGTTTGTGTCACAATCTGACGGAGAAGAGGGAAGGGAAATAGCAAGTGCAGGAGGATCATGGGTGTGAGCAAGGAAGCTGGAGGCCCAGGGGACCTCCTGGAAGACACTATTAATCAATGAAAGTGGATCCCGCACAATCTAATTAGCTTTAGCTAGGGTCCACCTCTGAAATAGTCATTGTTTTCTCTCAGTAATATTCACCTTATCCCAACAATAGTTATTGTTCATCTCCCAAAATGGAAATATCTATGGCTTAGTAAAAACTGATTGATAAATACCCTACAAGATAGCCCAAGCCAATGTAAAAAAACAAAACACAAAACGCATTAAAGATTCTATTTCTATCCAGAGGTTTAAATAGAGAATGATAATGAATCTAAAACCAAAACAACACTTAGGTTGTTTGGATTCTTTATGTTGAAGGGTCTTGGCCATGCTTTGCCTTCCCTCGAGGTGCGTGGCATTGGATATGCACCTTAGTGTGGTGGGATCCTTCATAGTAATTCCCCAAGGGTGTCCTCGTGTTTCAAGACAGAGGCAGGTTACAGGATGACCTCCCTTCCTTTTCTGTTCCCTCAGTGCAATGCCAAGTCACCCCACTGTGACCATTTGGCAACACACAGAGAGAGCCATGCCGACCAAGCTCTTATAGTGTTTATGGTACCAGCTGCTTCCTTGGCATTCAGTGGAGTTTCACCAACTTTTGTCTGGGATTCTCTTAGAGCTCATGCTAATTTCTTTAAGATTGTAAAAGGATGAGGTATTTCCACATCTGCAACTACCAACGCTTGCTCAATGGAAAATGATGAGAAACTGTTTAGTTGCCTCTGTAGGAAGCCAAAGGAAGTCATATGTAGCTTTTTACAAAGTGCTCTCACGCCCAGTGCTTCATTGAAGTCTCTTGGCAAGCTTGGGAAGTAAATAGTACTTGTACCTGCAGTTTACGAGACCTAAATACGTTGACTATCCCAGGGTGAATTAACGAGGAGTTGTTGGAGCCATGAGTCGAACCTAGGACTTTAAAAAAATTAATAAACTTTTATTTCTTACATCAGTTTTAGGTTCATGACAAAATTAAGTGAAAAGTAGAGTTCCCGTGTTGTTCTTGCACCCACACGTGCGTAGCCTCTCTCTATCCACATCCCATGTCAGAGGTACATCTGTGACAACTGAGCCAACATTAACATATCATCATCACTCCAATTTTATAGTTTACATTAAGGTTTTTTTGGTCATAAATTCTACAGATCTGTTTTACAATTGCATAGTGACAATTATCTTCCATTACAGTATCTTATAGAACAGTTTCGCTGCTCTAAAACCTGTGCTCTACCTAGTCACCTCTTTTACCCTCTTCCCAAAAAACTGGGAACCGGTTTTTTGTTGCTATCTCCATAGTTTTGCCTTTTTCTTGAATATTATATAGTTGTAATCATATAGTATCTTCTAGAAATTTTATAGTTTGTGTTTTCCATCTAGGTCTTTTGTCCATTTTTAGTTTAGTTTTTGTGACAGGGTAAAGTCGGTGTCTAGAGTCATGTTATCCGCAGTGAGTGTCCATTTTTCCTAGTACTATTTGTTGAAAAGTTTAGTTTTACTCCATTGCATTGTTGACTTTACTTCTTTGTCAAAATTCATTTGGCTGTACTTTTACAGGTCAATTTCTGGGCTCTCTATTTTGTTTCATTGATATTTTTGTCCAGTCTTTCATAAATGCCACATGGTCATGGTAATTGTAGCTTTGTGTTAAGTCTCGAAGTCAGGTAGTTTCAATCTTCCAACCTTTTATTTCCCTTTAGTACTGAGTTGGCTATTCTAGATTGTTTTACCTGTCTCTATAAATTCTACAATCAGTTTGTAAATATTCACAAAATTACTTTCCAGGAGTTGGTTTGTAACTTTAGTGAGTCTGTCGATCAGGTTGAGAAGTACTGACATCTTCATAATATTGTCTTGATACCCATGAACATACAATACCTTTATATTTATTTAAATTTTGATATCTTTCCATCAGACTTGTAATTTTTTCATATAGCTATTGTATATATTTTGTTAGATTTATTTCTATTTCATTTTTAGGGATAATGAAATAAATGGCAACATGCTTTTAATTTCAGATTCTAGTTGTTTATTGCTGGTATACAGAAAAGTGATTGACTTTTTCATTCTACAGTTTGCTATACAGTAACTTCCTAGTTCCAGAAGTTTTTTTTTTCCAGATTCTTTTGAGATTTTCTACATGACTGTCATGTCTCTTGTGAACAAAAAGTTTTCTTTCTTCTCAATTTGTATGCCTTTTATTTCTTTTTATTTTGTTATTGCATTAGCTAGTGGTTCCAGTACAATGCCGAAAATCAGAGATGAGAGGAGATATCTTTGACTTGCTCCTGATTTTAGTGAGAAAACACAGTCTTTTACAAGTAGCATATTAGTTGTTGGTTTCATAGATGTTCTTTATTAAATGAGGAAGTTCTCTTCTCTTCCTAGTTTACTGAGCTTTTTTTTAATGATGAATGGATGTTGGAGTTTGTCAAATGCTTTGTCTGCATTTAGATGTTCTTATGATTTTTTCTTTAGCCTATTAATGTGATGTATTATATCGACTCATTTTAAAATCTTGAACTACTTTTGCATATCTGAGATAAAGCACATTTAGTAATAGTGTGTCTTGGAAGTTATGAGTTATCTTGAGTGAATCTGCTATAAAAGCCAGTTGGTTAGGTCTGTCTCTTGCTTCCTGTTTCTTGACTCATGATGCTTTGAACTACCCTGAGATTCTCAGCAAGGCCATCACCAGATGTAACCCCTCAACCTTGGACCAAAACCTTGAGCTAAACTGTACCTATTTCTAACTTACTCATTCTGCCATATTGTGCTATTAGCAATAGAAAATGGCCGAAGAAGAAAAATAAATACCAAGCGTGGGACTATTGCTAATAAAAAATATCTTCACATGTGGATGTGGATGTGGACCTGGATGACAAGTACAGGCTGGAATGGTTCTGAAGTGAACCACTATCAGTGGAGCAGCATTGAAGGGAAGGGGATTCTGGTGAGGACTCAGAAGACAAAAGAGGAACTTTTTGGCTAAGTGGCTGTGGCTATACACTGATAGAAATGTGGAAATTAAAGGAAATACTGACAGTGTCTTAGATGGAAGTGAACACCTCGTTGGGAATTGAAGGAAAGGCCATCCTTCTTACATATCAGGGAAGAACTTGGATACGTTGTGTCCATGCCTTGAGATTTATGGAAGGCTGAATTTAAGAATGAAGAATTCCTGCAGAAGATGTACCTAAGTCACAAAGCATTCAGGGCACTACATGGCTGCTTTGGCTACTTTAAGGGTGACTTAGGTGGAGGAGCAGAATGAAAAGATTTTTGAAAAATTGCAGCATATGAAATGAAAAGAAAATGATATATTTAGGAGAAGAAAGAAGTGGGCCTCTCAGTGACTGCTTCCTATGGAGATTAACACAGATAAAAAGGAGGCAAGTGCTGTATACCAGGACAGTTGGAAAGGCGGCTAGAGGGAATCTTCAAAATCTGCAAGGCTGCCTCTCCTGTCATGGATGCAGAAGCCTCAGGGGGAGGGATGGCTTTGGTGTTCTTTCTGAGCCCAATGCCTTGTCTTCCTTACACCTCTGCTTCTGTTCCCTGGTGCAGTACTCCACTGCTGCCTCAACTGTGGCTCAAATGGGCCCAGATGTTGCTGGTGCCACAGTGCTAAAAGGAGCTCTTCTTTTTCTAGTTTCCAGGCGGTTCAATTTCTCCTTCCCATCACTTATATCATTGCTGTCACTTATATCATTTTAATATAAACATATATATAATTGAATACATTGTTGCTATTTTTATTATGAACAAATAATATATTAGATCAATCGAGGAAATCAAAAAGTTTTTTTTTAACTTTCTCTCATTCATTTTCCTATATTCTTTTTTTCTTTTTGTAGAATTTAGTTTCTGATCTATATCATTTTCCTTCTCTTAGGAGAATTTTCTTTTAATATTTTTTCAAGGCAGATTTATTGGCCATAATTTCCTTCAGATTTTGGTTTTTTGAGGAAGTCTTTGCTTTTCTTTTACATTTGAGGAGTAAAATTTGAGGTTGCAGAATTTTCTGTCAGTACTTTAAATATTTCATTGTACTTGTCTCGCCTGTATGGTTTCTGAGGAGAAGTTGGATATAATTTTGGTCTTTGCTCCCCTACAGGTGTCTTAGTGAATTTATATAGCAATAGCACAATTCCACAGGCTGGGACATTTATAAAGAAAGGAGATTTTAATTTCAATCTTACCTCTGAAAGAATAAACATCACCAAGAAGTTAAATAATAACCAATGCTGGGGAGGCTATATGGAGAAAAGAACCCTTCTACATTGTTGGTGGGAAGGTATACTAGTATAAACACTGTAGGGAAACAATGTGGGGATTCTTCAAAAAACTAAAAGTAGGAATTCCATTTGATCTAGCTATTCCCCTTCAAAGTCTCTTATCAAAAGAGTTTAAGGTCATCAGACTACAGTGATACACGAATACCCATGTTTATAGCAGGGCAATTAATAATAAGTAGATCTTGGAAGCCACCTATGTGTCCATCAACAGATGAATGGATAAAGAAAATGTGGTATTTATGCACAATTGAGATACATTTGAGTCATTTGTTGGAAGATGTATTTACCTTGAGGCCATACTGTTGAGTGAAACAAATCAGACACACAAGCTTAAATATCACACAGTTTCTCTTATATGGGGAACCCAAACTCTAAATAAAGATAGATAATAGGAAGCAAGAGAGATAGAGCTTTCACAAATGGGAAGGGAATAGAGGTGGAGGGGAGGGGGGAAAGGGAAGGGAATGTGGGTGCAAAAAGGAATTAAGATGTGTTATGTACATGTACCAACTCTATACAACGAATGTAAACATTATGTACTGCAACTATGTACTAATTTATTTGTTTTTTTTGTTTTTTGTTTTTGTTTTTGTTTTTGTTTTGGTACTGGAGATCAAACTCAGGTCGTTGCGCTTGTGAGGCAGGTGGCAGAATCACTGAGCTAAATCCCTGGTCCTAATATGTACTAATTTAAAAATAAAAAGAAAAATGTATTTTTTATAGTTCTGGAGGCTAAGTTCAAGATCAAAGTGCTAGCAAGTTTGATGTCTGGTGAGAGCTTAAATATTACCTTGATGTTACACCCTTTGAAGTGGATGAACACTGTGTCCTCACACAGCAGAAGAGGTGAAGGGGCCATAGGTCTGCACACTGTGTAGATCCATTTTGTAAGGGCTTTTGTTCCATTAGCAAAGGAATAACCTTAACAGTCAGATAACCTCTAGAGGAATCACCTCTTAATGGTTAACATTGGCCATTCAGTTTGAACGTGAATTTTGAAGGGGTCACATTCAAACCAAAGATGTAGGTAAAGTTTTTTTTTTTGTTTTTGGTGGAATTTCATCTTGTGAGATTTTTTTTTCTCTCATTGAGTTTATTGGTACATTTTAGGTACACAACACAGTTGCATTCATCATTGGGATCTTGTACCTTTACATGACAGGTCTTGGTTCCCATTTTTTCCCCTTATCCCTGCCCTCCCTTCACCCCCTCTTACCCTCCCCATTTACAAGCACTTTATTTCCATTTTTTCATTTTCTCAAACTTTTTCTTTTCCCTTATTACCTTTCCCCTACCCTTCCCACTTTCCCTACACCTTTAGCCCTTTTCTTATTTCACATTGTCAATTATCTCCTTAGGATCTTATGTACTATTATAGTTTTTCACACCAGAGAAACTATTCGGTACTTACACGTGTATGACTTATTTATTTTACTTAGGAATATATCCTCAATATGTATCCATTTTCCTATGAATGAATCTAATTTCTCATTCTTTATGGCTGAGTAATATTCCATTTTATAGAAAAACCACATTTTTCTTACCTATGTTTTCTGGCTTTTTCAAGATCTCTATCCTTGTTATTATGAAGTTTGAATATAAGATGCCTCAGTGTCATAAATTGGGCATTTTTCCTGCAAGGTGTTACTTGGGCTTCCTGGATCTTGGTATCTGACATTAATTAATATTTCCATCTTTTTTTATTACATTACCCATCCGTGTTGCATGTTGTCCTGCTTTTCTGTTAAAGCCTTTGGCATATTAATTGTCACTTAAAAAAATCTCTTGTCTGATAATTTTAAGATTCTGCCATATTTGGTTCTGGTTCTGATACTTATTCATTCTCTGTAAAACGTGGGAATATGTGTTGCTGTTTTGTTTTGTTTTAGTTTGTTTTATAATATATGATGGTCAGACATGTGATTAAGTCTCTGTGCTTTGGGGAACCTGTGCCCCTGGACACTGAACCTTACCTGTGCTTCCCAGTCTCTCTCTCACTTAGGGGCTAGAAGACTGGAGCACGCTGGAGTCGAGTAAGTCTTCTTTCTCTCAGGTATGTCAGGCTCTAAGAAAGCTCCCCTCAGTCTAGGTTTTGACAGAACTGTTTCTCCTGAGGGTAGGCTTTGTTAAGGACAGAATGATCTTGTGTGTTTCAAAATAATGTCTTTCTTCTTCCCCTGTCAGAAACATAGGAGACTTTTCTCCACTATTTACTGTATGGACAAGGGAGAGCTCCTGGTGGCGAAACTCACAAAAGTGAGGGGGCTGCCCCTGTGAAAAGACCTCCCGGTCACGTTTGGCTCTCCGAGTTGTTCATACTGAGCTTCCAGAAGTTCATCCATGACAGTTCAGGTCCCCCTGTGCTGCCACTGCTTCCCAGAAGGTTTCTGCTCTTGCAAGTCATGATTCTCTGGTCTGCCTTTCTGTCTCCGCATTGGGGGTCAAAACTTTCCTCTGTGGCCTCACTTTTCCAGTGGTATAGATGAATTGTAGATTTTTCAGTGCATTTAGCTTTGTACTGGTTTGGATGGAGTGGTAACATCTAAGCTCCTTGTCTGCCTGGAGGAAACTGGAAAGTGCCTGGGGATCTGAAGCTGACACGCTCCTCTGCGCTGCTCATCTGTTCCACGTGGGCTGCTCTTTGTGCAGAGATGACGACCAACTGCTCCGTCTTTTTTGATGGGAGTAAGGGCCCTGCCTGCTCCATCTTCTTTACCCAAGTTGCACAAACTTTTCTTCTCCATCTTTTGTGGGCTGATAGCAGCCTTACCTCATAGTTTTGAATTACTAACTAGTAAAATAATGTTGTTGTCTTGCTTTTCATGATTTCTCAACTAATTTAAGTAAGACTTTGAGCCATGCTAATTTCATTCCAGTCATAATAGGATGATGCGATTTTAGTGATTTTAAGCAAAAGAACTTATAGGAACTTATAGGGTGATGGAGGGACTATATCTTACGGCTTACCTTTTATATCTCAATGAATAGTACAAGTGTAGTTTAGTTGGTAAAGGGATGACTATTTTGGTTTTTAAAGCACACTTCAATTTACTCTATTCACTTGTTTTTAAAACTCTTTGTAAAGACCACTACTTTACACATTCCTAGAGCATCAGAAGCACATTTCTTTTAGAGAAGCCCAGGAAGAATAATAATACAAAGCAAATGCAGATTATATGGGAATATTGCTAAGAGAGAGATTCCAAGTTGACATGTAAGTGCAAGCATCCATGAAGAGAGGAAAACAGGATGCTGTAAATGACAGGTATTTATTTTCTAAATGTTTATATATTTTGGAAAAGGCCATGATGATGGGCCAACCAAATAGTATTGATGTGATCAAACTCCTAGATGAAACTGCTTAGATGTTGTGGTTTGGATCTGAAATCTCTCTAGGGCCATGTGCTAAAGGTTTAGTTGTTAGCCTATGGTGGTAATGGGAGTTGGTACGATCTTCAGCAACCCTAGTAGAAGGAAGTAAGGTTACTGGGAATGAGCCCTCGAAGAAGACATTGGGAGTCTGGCGCCCCTCTATCTCTGACTCCCCAGCTGTCAGGATATGAGCAGCTTTGTTCCACCACTGTATGCCCTGCCACGTTCCAAGCCCAAAGCAACAAGACCTTGTGATCAGGAACTAAAACCTCTGAAACTTGATTTATTTTAGGTATTTTGTCACAGCAATAAAAATCTGACTAATACACTGGGATAATGCAGAATAATTAGAGGCCCATGAGTCAGCTCTGCGGGCCCACTCCTAAACCTGTTTTCAGTCATTTAAGAAAGACATGATAATCCAAGCCATGCTTCTCAAATAGTTCCTGAGTGTACACTGGATGTGCCATGTAATGCTGAAGCCCGGGCAGGTATGCCCAAGGGTTAACCGAGAAGAAAAACCCTCAGCATCCACGGAGTCCTAGACTGAGACGAGACACTGATGCACATAGGTACAATATGGGAGAAGGATGGAGATCACCCAGAGCCAGACTGAAAATGTCAATGCCTTGCCTTTTGGGGTCATGACTTTATTTTGACTTGGTGGTGGACAAGGAGAGAAAAATTACAACTCAAAGACCAAGAGAAGAAAGGATTCAGGGGCCAGGGATTTAGCTCAGTGGTGCCGCAGCCTGCCTCAGTGCAAGGACCAGAGTTGTATGCCTGGTACAAAAACAAGGTGGGGGGGTGCTCAGGTTCCTACCCAGATCTACAGACTTGTCCTCTAATTAGGTTTGTCCTCCAAATGATAATGTAACCACGAGCGAACTCCACTGGCCTCGTCCTCCCTGATACATGAACTCCTCAGCGTGGGATTCTCAGTAGGAGCCCAGTTTTCAGCTCTCTCCAACTTCAGCTTTACTTTAAGCTAAAGTTTATTTATTTTTCCAGGGCCTTTCAGGCCATTCAGACAAGGTAGAGCCCTGTAAATTTACGAAATGGCATTCTTCCTTTTCCATCACGTGTTCTAACTCACATACTTTAGAATGTCATTTTCTCTAGGAAACAAACAAACAAACAAAGATTTTTGTTGCTTAAGCATTTCAAGTTGGGGCCCATGCCATTTATTTGCAAAGTAAAGCTAGATAAAGTTAGTACTTTTTAAACTACTGTCTTAAAATTAGTTTCATTTCAAGGACACCCCCTCTTTGGTAAAACTCAAGAATTTTTTTTTAAGAAATTAACATGCATATTAACTTTACAACATCTGGGCTAATTCGATATTCTTTATTTGCCTTTTAAATTTTAATTTAGATGCACACGAGCAAAAATGTTTTCCAGCCATGCCTTCAAGTACTGACTTTAACTATACATTGTCACACGCTGCACACACGATGTAATGAGAGAGTTGGGTGCAGAGTGTATTCATTCTATAGATAAACTGCTCCACACCAGAAACCCAAATCTGCATCCCAGAATGCACTTGGGTACACAGAAGCTTCAAAGGGAACTCTTTCCCTGGAGGGAATTGGTAGAATTGGACTTGGGTGAACCTCAAAGAGTCTCGATTTGCAAACATTGCTTATGTTTGGATTTGGAATTGAATTTGGCTCCAGTGGTTGGCATCTCTACACTGTGCTGTGTGCTACCCCAGCCACAGAGGTGGGGGGAGGAAGAGGAGCAGAGGAAGACTGAATGGCAGAGTTGAATTTCCAAAAACACATAATAGTACAGTGTTGATGCAATTAAGAAAATTAGAAAATGGAGTCCATCTTTATCTTTTTGCTTCCTTTGCGATATCCTTTGAGCTCCATATCCTCTGTCTTCTTTTTTTCTCATTTGCCCTCTACTTTCCTTCCTTTTCTTTTTGCTTATAAGATTTCTAGTCAAGCCTGTTCCTCCCTTTTTTCCAAATTTGCCTTCAGGGCTTGAGTTTGAATTTCAGGGCATAAAAAGGCCTGGGAGGTTAAAAACAGTATGTTCAGTGTGAGCTAAATTTTGGACAAGGAGAAGTATGCATTTATTTATGTGCATGTATGTATGTGCATAAACAAGAGATTAGAAGAGCGTTTATAAAATATCTACAGTGTTTCTTCTTGGATCATGGACAGTCAGTACATTCTTTATTTTGCTGTTGTTCTCAGCATTGCCTCTTTTTCTGTAAAAAAAATGAATGCAATGTATAAAAAGGCTGGTAACTTGGCATGGTCTTGTCACCAATTTTTAGAGAATAATATTCTTTCTTGTGTTCTTTTATTTATTTTTTCTTACCATTATTCAGTTTTACAAAAATTCTGATCTTTTGCCTACTATATATCAATTATAGAAGATGTTTTGCTTCTCCTTTATTGAAAAAAAGACATTTAACTTTCTTGGTTGCATATACACACAATTAAGAAGTACCCCATCATCTTACACTGAAGAGGGATTTTAAAAAACAGTGCATAAATAAAGTTTAAAACATAAATTATGTATAGACATTTTATTGAAATAATGCTTTTCTTACAAAACAATGGAAACATTCCCTTGGAAAAAGAAAAACTCTCATACAAAATTTTTCTTCTTGAAAATTTCATATGTCAGTTTTTCAAATAGGCAGTAATACGGTTCAAGGAAATAAAAATTATCAGAATGAGCATAAATGTGTAGCAATTGCATATAATTTAATGAAAAAAGATGGAATATTAAGTACCAGTGCATACATAATATGTCATCCTCTATATGTTTAAACAGTAAAGGATGTAAAATGTAACTCTTAAACAAATAATTCTGAAAAGATCCAAAACAATCTATGTTAAAAGAACATTGAAAGGAATAGACATTATCTCAGAGCTAAATGTATAAATTGGCAAAGATCATGGCTGTCTTCAGTCATGATCTTTGCTAAGAATAGAGAGAACAGTCTTTAAAGGGAGATAGAAATATAAGTCTCCTCTAAATCATGGTAATACTCACTTCTTAGATCTCCAGTAAATCACTGTCCCTGGAGTTTTAGCTCCAAGATTTCCTTTGAGAAGAAAACACTCCCTTAGCTGAGGGCATTTTTGTAATTTCAAAGATTTTATCCTTTTTGTTGGAGTCCAAGAAAGATATGCTTTCACCCAATTGTTATGATATATGAGTATCTTTATGTGTTCTGGAAAGAGCTTTTATTAATTAAGTTCCACTTATCAAATAAATAGTCACTTGGCTACTACCATGGTCCAAGCATTGTCCTGGAAGCCAGGAATGAAAGCTACTGAGCTTTCTGCTGATAATAGATGTTATAGATAGGAAAGACTGGCCATTTTATTTAATTTTCACAGTGGTGGCATTCCCAAAAGAATGTTTCTAAGGGTCACTCCCAGTAGGCTGGGCTAAATGGCACATGGGAACTGTAAGTTTGGCCGCTCCTTTTCGTATCTGGGTTTTCTCCTACATTGTTCTGAGTAGGGCCGTAGGGAGCAGAATCAAGGAAATGTCTCTGAGCCAGCCTGATTTTGCTTGGAGAGGAGCCTCAGCAGGATCCCTTGTAGTCAAGAAGAAACACTGGCTAGGACATTTTCTATGTCCTTAAATGCATCATCTTCTGTGAAACTCCCTTTTCATGCACCATGACATATAACAAAGCTTCTTTAATTTCCACTGAGAATCTGAAAGGAAGAGCTGTCTTAATTGGTAAAAATCTGCATTATAAAGTATGTCTAAAAAAGATGGGAATTTGATTATCCATAGACCCAGTTACTTTAACCAGCCAAAGCACTTCCCAGGAGAGATATTCTAAATTCTGCATTTATAGGGGCTTCATTTATCATGCATTCTAGTATTCTAGTAATTGAAAGCATGAGCTCTTAAACCAAATAGCCTGGATTCAATCACAGTTTGGCTTCTTAGATCTAAGACTTTGGGCTACTTCCTTAATTTTTTGTGCCTCAGTTTACTCATTTTAAAGGCAAGAAAAATAATAGTACTTACCATGGTAGCAACTAAGTGAGCACTTCTTTGTTGAGTGAGAATTATTAATACAATGTCTGTGAGTTAACACATGCATCTCTTAGCACAGTGCTCCAAAACAAGTGTCTAAAAAAGACAAGCCCTTATGATTTCAGTGTGGCCAAATGATACATGGAAACAGATATTGGAATTCTGGCATTGTGTTAAGACTATAAGTTTCAGAGACAGATTGTCTAGACTTAATTTCCCATTCATCTTTTATTTGTTAAGCAAACTTGCCCAAGGTACTTAGCTATCCTGTAACTCTGTTTCCCTCACAGGCAGATGTACTAATCAGGGTTCCTACCTCATAGACTACTATAAAGATTTAAAGGTTATTGTAAAGAATTAACACCTATGAGATATGTAGAACCATGAATGGCACATAGTAAGCATTTGGTAAATTTAATATTATAGCTAGCTGTTTGACCCAACAGTGGTACTCACTTTTCTGTGCTTTTTTTGTGAGTAAAATGGCGATAATAACACTTCTGAATTACTTTATACTTTAGAAGAGTGATTATATCTCCAAAGCTACCCTTCTCTATTGCATTTTAGAATGCTAGGAGCAAGGTGGTGGGTGGATCCAGTCAACCTCATTTCTGTTTTGCCAGCTGGTGTCATGACAAGTTGTGTCAATAGGGGTACTAGAAGGAGGAATAGGGATTTGCTCCTTCCTGGCTGTTTCCCGCTTCTGTGAATTGACCTAGCCTGGCTCCTTCATCCTGGAGCTTAGTTCCTCAGCAGAAACAGCTGCATCTAAGTTACAGTTTCTAACATTGTGAGATCCCGTACCATGAGAAGGGGCCCCCTTCTCAGAGTCAGTGACCCTTCCGTACTCATCTTTCAAGCTCAGAGGCATCAGCACTGGCCACAGCTACTCTTGGTCTTTGGAGAAAAAATTTCATGAAAGATAGACCTCGTCCACTTACACTGAAAGAAGACATCATTTTATCAGCCACAGTTGTCTTACTACCAATAGCTAATGAGAAGTCAAAGATCTAATTTACATGCATGGGAGAAGGAATGAAAATCCAGACCTTTCCTCCTACTCATTTTTTTGGGCTACCTTGTTGCTAGAATTTATTTGGGCAGTAAGTCACTTTGATTCATCCCAAAGGACATCCACATACTTTGGTAGCATATGTAAGACTTTTTACCTCTCTATATGCTTCTGTTTTATTTTTTCCTCCACTAATGAGAAGAAAAATTGCAATTCAAATGCAGTTAATATAAACTAGGCCTTTTATTCAGGAAGATTAAATTTAAAGGAGCCTGTGTGTTTGAAAAGTCTTAAAAAAAAAAAAAAAGAAAGCTACTTGAAGAGCGGCAATAGTGTTCTAAGGCCAAATGTGGAGCTGAATTCAAACTTTGTTGTCCTGCTCAGTCTTTTTAATTATGGCAAATTGTGACTTCCTGTTTTTTTCTGGGGCAGACACAAGGCTAATGAAAAGGCCCCATAAGGATACATGGACATCAAATGACTCTTACAAAAGAGCATTTTGATGATTTAAGTATAAATAAATTAGAAACATGCTACAGTATTTGGTACCCTTTAAAGTCCCAGTAAGGTTAGAACAACAACAACAACAACAACAACAACAACAACAACAACAAAACCTAGAGAAAATGAAAAACATTGCCTGGAATATCTGAAGTTGTCTCAGACCATTTAAAGAATCATAAAATACACTCTTATTTGCAATTCTGAACTGATAGTGGAAATGTTTTAGGTTAGTCCTGGTCATCAAAGGTGTAAGCAACAATTAGAATTTGTTTCAGCAGGTGGAGATGCAAGTCTTTTTGTTTTGTAAGTAGAATTACGATAATTAATACATTTTTAGTAATAGTTTTGAAGCAAATGTCTTCTGGGGAATTCAAAATAATTTTCCTGTAACCAGGAAATAAAATAAAAAGAAAAACACAACGACCTAGTCATTCTTACTAAGACCTAAAAGTTTTTGGATACTGGAAGGTTTTGTTTCAATTGATTGGCTTCTAAACTAAATTATGAAGAACTTTCCTGTTCCATTTGTTAGCTTTGACGTCAGTGCTTCTTATTCTATTAACACTTCTTCAGTGATTTCATAGAGATCAACAAAAATAAATCTTTTATTCTTTTCATCTTCAGAAATCTTGTCAATAGAATTCTTGGCACTGAACTCAAGGTGAAATATTAAAGCAGCACTGTATTTTCACAGTTTTTGTAAGAAGTTTTTGACCTTGGGTCTGAATTTTCCTTTTCTGGATCTTAGTGTCCTAATCTATAAAACCACAGCCTCAGAGTCCCTGATCTTAGAGGTCCCTTCCCTCAATCCAAATGTTTCACACTAAAAATTTAATACTCATTACTTCCTTTCTAATTTTCTTTCCTCCTCATACATGAACTTAATTAATGTAATCAAAGGCTGAGTTATTAGATTAAAGGTATTAATAGTTTGCCTTATGCTTATCTTTGAATGAATTTTATAATGGCTTTGTTTTATAACCAAATTTACAACCTCTAGCTCGGTGTGTATCACATTTCAGTAGTCAGCACTGTTCATTTTATATCTAGTTTTTTCACTCTTAAATTCTTGTTTCTCTTGGCTGGTGTATATGTTAAAAAAAATCTTAAAAAGTTGGGTGTGGTGGTACACGCCTGCATGGGAGGCTGAGGCAGGAGAATTCCAAGTTCAATTCCAATTCAATTCTGGGCAAGTCAGAAACTTAGTAAGACCCTGCCTCAAAATAAAATATAAAAGGGGACTGAGAATACAGTTTAGCATGGAGACTGGGTTCAAACTTCAGTACCACAGAATTTTTAAAAAAATTTTTGAGTTTCTCTTGCATTCATAGATATCTGACATCTTGGAGTAAAAATTCTGTCTGTAAATTTTTGCTTTCTAAGGACTTTGTAGACATTATTTATGGTTTTCCTGTAATTCAGTGGTATGAGAAAATCTGAGACAATCTTATTTATCTAATTGTCATTCTATTTATTTTACCTTGTTTGATGGATTACTTTATGATTAAAATTGAAAAACAACTGTAAGAATGTGTTTAGAAATAATTTCCTTAATTTTATTTTTGTCTGATAAGTGAGTCAACAGGCTTACTATCTGAGCCCAAGTGTATGTCTATTTTCATGTTTTTTTCCCCCCCAGAATTCTTGTGTTCTCTTTGAGGAAACCAAAATGCCTAAGTTCTTCATATCTATTGTCTAATCTCTTTATCATTCCCCTTTATTTATTTTATTTTATTTCATGAAGTTTATTGGTACATTTTAGGTGTACAACATAGTTACATTCATCATTGGGATCTTGTACCTTTACATGATGTATCTTGGTTTTTACTTTTTATCTCCAATCCCCTGCCCTTCCTCCACCCCCTCCACCCTTTCCTATTTGCAAAGACTTCGTTTCCATTTTTTTCCTTTTCTTATTTTTTCTTTTCCCCTCTTTCCTCTCCCCTATCCCCCAATTCCCCTACCCCTTTAGACCTTTTCTTCCTATTTCAATTGTCAATTATATATTCCAATCCTTATTTACATTTTTAATTTTTCACACCAGAGAAACTATTCTGTATTTACACGTTTGTCCTGTTTTGTTTTGTTTTTTTTTTCACTTAAGAGTATTGCCTCAGTGTACACCCATTTAGCTATAAATGTCTCTAGTTTCTCATTAAGGCTGAGTTTTATAAAAAAACAAAAACAAACACATCTTCTTTATCCAGTCTCTAGTTGATGGGCAATCGGGCTATTTTCATAATTTAGCTTTTAAAAACTGTGCTGCTATAAACATGAGTACACATATATTGCTGTGGCATGATACTTTTAATTCTTTTGGAAAGATACCCAGCAGAGGAAGAGCTGGATCAAATGGGACCTCTAGTCCTAGTTTTTGAGGTATCTCCATATTGATTTCCACAGTAGTTGCAACAGTCTGCACTCCCACCAAAAATGGAGAGAGGTTCCTTTCTCCCCATAACCCCGCCAACATTTGTTATTGTGTGATTTCTTGATGTCTGCTCTGATTTCTATAATTCAATTTCACTTATTGTAATCGGGGTGTTTAGACTTTTTATATCTTCTTCATTTAACTTTGGAAATACATATGTATTTAGGAATCTGTCCATTTCTTCTGAGTTTTCTATTTTACTATAGTATAGGTACTCCAAGTAGGTACTGATGATCCTCTGGATTTCTGGCGGATCTGTTGTGACTTCACCTTTTTCATTCCTAATTTCATGGATTTGAGACTTTTCTTTCCTTTTTTTTTTTTTTTGATAAGGTTGGCTAAGGGTTTATCAAATTTATTTATTTCCAAAAACAAACTCTTCAATTCATTTTTTAGTATCACTCTCTTAGTCTCCATTACATTGATTTTTGCTCTGACCTTTATAATTTTCTCCCTTGTATGAGCTTTGGGTTTTTCTTGCTCTTGTTTTTCTAGAAGCTTAAGGTTCAGCAGTAGGTTGTTTATTCAAGTTTGCTCCGTTTTCCTAGTATGGTCATTCACTGCTATGAATTTCCCTTGTAGAACTGCTTTCATTGTGTCCCACAGATACCTGTATATTGTATTGGAATTATCATTTAATTGTAGAAACCTCCTAATTTCCTCTGTGACCCCTTGGTTTCAAAGATTGCTGTTCAATTTCATTGTGTTTGTGAAGTTCTTGCAGTTACTTATGATATTAATCTCCAGTTAAATTGCACTATGATCTGATAATATACAGGGGATTAATTAAATTGTTTTGCATCACTTAAACCTGTTCTATGAGCTAGCTTGTGGTGTATTTTGGAGAATGACCTGTGTGGAGCTGAAAAGAATGTATATTCTGATATTTGTGGGGTGGAACACTGTAGAAATCTAATAAGTACATTTGTTCAAAAGCTTAGTTCAGTTCTAGAATTTTGTTGTTGACTTTTTTTTGTCTAGATGATCTGTCTATTTGTGACAGTGGGGTATTGAGGTCTCCCAGTACAATTGCATTAGTGCTTATTTGGTTTTTCATGTCCATTAATATTTGTTTTGTATACTTTGGGGCATTAGTATTTGGTGCATATATATTTATGCTTGTCATCTCTTCTTCTCAGATTGTTCCCTTTACAAGGATGTAATGACCTCTTTGTCTCTTTTAATTAATTTTGCTTTGATATTTATTTTGTTTACAAATAAGATAGCTACCCCTGCTTTTTTTCTAGGCTCCTGTCACATGGAGAACTATTTTCCATCCTTTTACTTTTAGTCTATGAATTTATTTTTGAACTAGGTGTGCTTCTTGTATACAGCATATTGTTGGATTGTTCTTCTTAATCCATTCTGCCAGTCTGTTTTTGATTGGTGAATTGAGGCCATTAACATTGATCGTCATAATTGATATGTATTGACTTCTCCTTTTCATGTTATTTTCTTCCTGTTGGTGCTTTTATTTTTTATATTTCCCCCTCTGCCTTTAATTTCTTGCCTTGCTTGGTAGATTTGTTCTGTTGGGCCTCTTGGAGTTGTGACCTTCATTGTCTTTTTCTAGGATATTGTTTAGAATTGTTTGGAGTGCTGGTTTGGTATTCATGAAGTTTATCAGGAGTTCTTTGTTGTGGAAATATCTTATTTCCCCATCAATTTTGAAAGATAGTTTTGCAGGATACATCACTCTAGTTTTCTTTTAGGTCTTGAAATAGCTCACTTCAGGATCGAGGGTTTATGTTGAAAAGTCTTCTTTGATTCTGGTGGGCTCTTTTGTATGTGATTTCTTTCTTTCTTTCTTTTTTTTTTTTTTTTTTTTTTTTTTGTTTTTTTTTGGGTGCTCCCTTAGTTGAAACTGACTTGGAACTCACTGTGTAGCCCAGGCTGGTCTCGAACTCACAGCAATCCTCCTGCCTCAGACTCCCGAGTGCTGGGATTACAGGTATGTGCCACCACACCCGGCTCCTGCTTTGTTTCTTTTTCATAACTGGTTGTAGCATTTTGTTCTTCTGTTAGGTTTCTGGAATCTTGATTATTATATGTCTAGGTATAGATTTTTTTGATCATGGCTAGTTGGAGTCCTATATGCCTCACTTTTCTGTATGTCAAATTCTTTTGCTCTGTTTGGCAAGTTTTCTGGCATTAATTCTGTGAACTTTTTTTTTTAAATGTCATTTGTACATTCTCCTGCTTTTTTGTGGATACCCATCAGTCTTCTTTTTGCCATCTAGGAGCTGCTGGATCAATTTCTCTTGGTCCCTTACTATTTTTAAGAGATGTCTCTTTTCATGGTCACAGATTGCAACCCTGTCTTTTATATCTGAAATTCTGTTTTTACATAGGCTGATTCTTCTGATAATCAATCATTTCAACAGAGTTTTTAATCTCCTGGATATCTGTTTGAATTTGTTTCATGGATTCCATTTCTTTCCTATGTTGGGCACTCATGGTTTCCATTTTTTTCCTGTGCTGGGCATTTATGGCTTCCATCATGGTCCTGAGATCATCTATTTTTTAAAAATCTGTTTCTTTTCTAGAGTCTCTACTCATGTCTTTCATTCTGCTCACCATCTCTGTAGTTATCTGGGAAATTATTTCTGTTTTGAATTTTTAAGAGCCTCATTTATCTGTTTTGTTACTTCCTGTGCTATCAGTTCAGGGTGTCCAGGTGGTTGATTATCAGACCTTTTCACCTTGCTTCCTGCAGAGTTTGCTTTGGTTAGCTGGAAGTCTGGGTTTAGGCTTTGCTTAAGTATCTTCTCATTCCTATTTTTTTTGGTACTGTTATTTATTTATTTTTGGTATTTATACTTCAATATTGCTTATTTTAAGTGTCTTTGTTGCTTGTTTTTAAAACCCTTATGGAATGATTGTTTCTCAGAGACCTCTTCCAGGTAAAGCTGGTCTTTAGGTTTTGAGTCTCTAATGACTCTTAGGCAATCTCGGTTTTAGTACACCAGGAAGGGCAACTGATTAGATCAATCATAATACCTTAGCCCAACTGATATAATCAGCAGTAATAATAGCATCAAGAATAACTTAGAAAAAAAATCACAATTTGTGGTAGTTATTAATCTGTCACCTTTAACCATGTGAATTAAGTCAAAATTAAGGACCAGCCCAAAATATGTTTATAATGAATAAACTCTTCAATGTAGCAGCTTTACCCTTTGGATTGGGGGCTTAGAAGTAGTTGGGGAGGGAGGGGTAGATAGGCACAAGGAAAGGGAAAGGTTAGAAGTGAGGTCAGGGAACACAGAAAGATCATGCAAACTCTAGGAAACTGTGGAAGACAAGAGGAAGAGACAGAATGAAATAACAAAAACAAGAACAGAACAACCTAACAGCAATAGGGAAGCTAGAAATTATATTCACTTTCCTTTAAAACTAATGATAATTGAGAGAAGGAAAAAGAGAGAAGAAAAGAAAAAGAAAAAAATTTGGATTAGGACAGTAATATGAAAAAAAGGGAGAGAGATGCAAAACAAGGTGGGAGAGAGTGGGAGAGAGAAAGAAGAGAAAAAGAGAAAGAAGTAAAAAGAATAGAAAAAAATTGAAAAGAAAAAAATTAAAAATAAGTGAAAAAATAGCTTTGAAAATAAAATATAAAAATAAAAATAAAGGGACTCCTTCAGTGTATGACTCTGTTGTCACAATAGACAAAGTAGGCTGTAAGTGTGCAGATCCAAATCAAGCACTCTCAGCAAGTCAGCAGGAGTCTCCTGAGATTCAGGTTGATTTCTGGCTGCAAGGCTCAAATTGAGCTCCCTGACCTTCTACTGGGTTGAACTCTGCAAGGTTTTACTACGGATTCCAGCTGCCCTTCCCCTGAAGATAGTCGAGGTTCTGATGGGAGGTGGTGATCCCTCCAACTTATTAACCATAGTGGTCTGTTGTGCCTTTATTTCAGAGATTCTCTTCAATTTTGGGCTTCAGTTTTTACCAAGGAGCCTAAGAGGGGCCCTCTTTGTGTTGTCCACTTCTGCTCTATCTTCTGGAGCTCAGTACAATGGCCTTTATGACCCCCTGCACCTCTGCACTATGGATCCAGGTACTGGCTCAGCCCAGCCATAGTGGGTAGTGGGGAGGTGAGGAGGGTGCTGCTGGTACCTTTGTGGCTCAGCTCTTTGATGCTCAAGGGCAGTGCTATGGCTGCCCCAGTGGCTCAGCTCCTTGCTACTTGGTGGCTGTGCTTTGGGTTAAAATGGCTCAGCTCCATAGCCCATTCCCCTTTATTTGAAATTGGATTCTAAAATTAAAATAAAAAGATTTAAATAAAAATTGTTTACATTAAGGTATATAATGTGTATTGTGATATATAGACAAAGTGAAATGATTACTACAATCAAACTAATTAAGATATCCATTTACTCATATAGTTACTTTTGTGTATGTATAGTAAGAACCCACAAGTTCTATACTCCAGCAAACTTCAGTGCAGAATTATTTATTACAATCACTGTACTGTTCATCAGATTAGTAGACATTCTTAATGACATTACACAATTGAAACTTTGTACCTACCCATTAACCAACATTTTTCTATTCCCTTTCCTGTCCCCATCCTGCCCCTAGTAACCATCATTCTACTCTGTGTTTTAGAGTTTGACTTTTTTAGATTCTACACCTACGTGAGAATGTACAGCATTTTTCTTTCTTTGTCTGGCTTACTTCCTTTAACATATTGCTCATTAGTGTTGCTGCAAATGGCAGAAGTTCCTTCTTCTTGAAGGCAGTATTTCCATTGTATTTATGTAGAAGATGCCTTTATACACTTTTCATTTGATGTCTTTTTGTTTTGTTTTGTTTATAACTGTATGTCTCTAAAGTTTTTATCTAGAAGGCTGATTGTCTCTGTGTGTATTTGTAAGTTATGCCTTCTTTTTGATCCTTGTGTATTTTTTTTTTTTTGAGACAGGGTTTCACTATGTAATTGAGACTGACCTGGAACTCACTATGTAGCCCAGGCTGGTCTCAAACTCACAGCGATCCTCCTGCCTCAGCCTCCCAAGTGCTGGGATTACAGGCATGCGCCACCATGCCCAGATGATCCTTGTGTATTTTTTTTAAAATTATGTGATCATTTAGTTTATCCTTTTCTTTCTTCTCATTTTTCTCTTTTCATCTCATTGTGTTCTTACCTCATGGTTTTACCCTTACCCCATCCCTGTTTCAAAGCAACCATGTCTTTCTTAACCTTTCTAAATATGGCAAATAGCTTTCTCAAATGGTCTCCTAGTTCTCTTATAATCATTTGAAAGAAGTAATCTGTCCTCTGAATTACTAGGAGAATATTCTTTTGGAGTGTTTGTAGATTTTTTTTCAGCAGCTCTAAGGTGACTTTCCTCTTTAATTCTACACATAAGAAAAGCTCCAAGAATTTGGCCTTTAGCTAACATGATTCTAAAGGATCAATGCAGAATGTTTCCCTCATTGCTGACCATTTAACTCTTGGAACTGATGGAAGCTATGACCTTCTATAGTCCAGCATGCATTGCTCTCTGGCTCTTCCTGTCTTCAGATGAATGCCTCAACTCCCAGCATGCATCATGCTATCATACCCTTCCCCCATTCCCCTATAGGAAATTAAACTTTTAGTTTTCAATATGTATAAACCAGCATTTACTTTCACTCCAGAGAGGGCGTTTCATGTTTTCTAATTGTTCCTGTCTGGGTTAATTTTCAGAAGTGTCGGAGATTTTCCTCTTTTTCTCTGACTTCACGTGTATTTTAATGGCAGCAGCTCTGGTTGGGGCTGCTATCCAGATGTCATTGTAAAGCATAAGTACAAAGTCTGCACTTTTAACATGCTCCATACATATTGCTAAATAGCATTGCAAAAACTTTATACTGATCTACACTTCTTTCGGCCAGAAATAGTATTTCCCAGGGTTGCTTTTGAGTCTGTATTACTGATATCACATAGGAAAGATTTTCAGCCAAACTTTTTTATTATCTGCTTGAGCTTATTATCCGTTACATTTGATACTTATATTGTAAAGCAACTGAGTGACAATTTTGTATTGTTGTTTTGTCTTTCCTAAATACAGTATTAATGTAGTTTGTGTAGCAAAAGCCCAATGTCTGTTATCGGGAGGTCGAGCCTTGTTTTCCTCATTTACCTGCTAGTTGATAGGGGCCAAGTACACAATTTCTTTCAGTCTCCTCTACAAAGCGATGATCTCTTTCCTTCAGTCCCAGTGGTGAGGGACACCCCAACTGAGGGCTAGGGAAGGGCTTTGTAAGTGCGAATTCCGAGGGTATTGGCAGAATGGCCAAGTGGGGCCATCCTCTATCAGAAAGGCATCAGTCACCTCAGCCAATTATAGGCTCCTGGGATATAGTGTTCCCTATACACATGGTCTCTTCGTCTGCAAAGTGGTGATTAAAACAAATGTACACAAATAATATTACAAACACATACTAATAAAAAGAGAGAACAAATCTCTCAGAGTTGCTACAAAGATTAAAAAAAAAAGTTAACGGTAGTGTATATCTAAAATGTACCAATAAAAATATTAAAAAAGAAGTTAATATCAAGTTCTCAATAGAGTAAATAGCACAAAATAAGTACTCAGTAAATATTCATCATTGTTGTTATAATAACTAAATGTCATGGCAAGACACAATATATATCACTCATATGCATAAGTGCCTACAGGGGCAAAAGCCTAAGCCAGATGATGCCAAACACTTCCATAAATCTTTTTCCCCTCTCTCTCTCCTAGAGTATGAGTTCAAGGCTATTCTGGAGCACTGCTGTAGTTCTTTGTCTTTTTTCTGTTGTTTTGTTTTGTTTAATGAAAAAGCCAGATGACAGTTTGCAACAGTTTATTTGTAAAAGAATTTTCTTTGTTTCCCACATCTCACTTTTACAAAGAGACAAACAAAATGTCACAAAGAAAACCAAACTTCCCATGCTTTTTTTTTCTACCCCAAGATTCAATGTGATTCTATAAAAAATTATTCCATGAGGGTATTGTAATTTTGTGATTTTTTTTGAAAGAATATGTTGTCTAGTGTTCTCACTGTCTTTGTTATTTACTCCCTTACTTTACATGAGTTTACTTCGCGGGTCCTTGGGCATCATGTGCAGAATTTGGGGAAGATTAAATAAAGTGCAATATGAAAGACACCTTAGCAGAGTAGCTGACACATAAATGGAGCTCAGTCTGGGGTGCTGCTTGGCCTTTTTGGAGGAACACAGGGCACACAGGACATCTGGAGCTAATTGTTACAGAAGCCAGGGACTAGCGGAGGCTGTGGTTGTGACTTTGCAGCCCAACTTTCTCTTTTCTCAGTTCCACTTCCTTTACTTCTCTATAGACAGGGAGGCTTCGGGCCCTGCCCAGGATCCCACATGCAAATCTCTGTCTCTAAGTGTGCATGCCAGGAACACACCGTGTAGTGCAACACCTTCTCATTTAAATGACTTCAGAAAGTTCAAATTTGCTAGCTTGTCTTCCAAAGCCCTTCCCAGTCTAACAAGAAACTGCTTCTCTAGGATTCTCCTTGAGAATCTGCTGCCCTTGTACTTCAGGCACAGCTCTCTTCTCCCTGCCTTTATGACAAATGATGTTCTTTTTCTGTCCTGTTGCTTTATTTCACATGTCTCTTCCACGGGTGCCTGTTTATGTTTTACTAACTGATCAGTTCTTAATTGAAATACCACATTTGGATTTCTAAGGTCTTTGCTGGTACCTTAGCCAGTCCTGCTAGCTCTGATCATGAATTTGTCTCAGGCTTTAGGTTGGTTTGGCTTTGTCATATCTGCTTGGTGTGGCAGATTCCTTTACCTTTGAGTTGGGACATGATATTCATTCATTCATAGCAACTGCTTGACTACTTTATATAGTTTTTGAGTTTTTCCTACCTTTCAGTGTCCATGAACGCTCTTTCCTGCTCTACTTTCCAGCTCTGTCTCTGTATTGACAGTTGGAATAAAACCCATTAGCTCAAGGTGGGAATGGGGAACTTTGAAGGTCATGACTTCCATGTGATTGTAGAATCTTTGAATGTCAAGGGACTAATAAACCTTTGTACTTCTCTTTTCTGACTCGGATCCTGCACTGAGTAGAAACCAGTCAAATTTATTTATGAGGAGGACGATCATCAGATCGCAGAGATTCTTCATCAGCTGTCTTAGAATGAGAACCTAACATGAAGACATGGCATTTGCACAATTGAACTCTTTGTATCTGATATTCTCTTTAAGAGGTGAGCTAAAGAGGAGAAACTTCACTGTTAGCATTCGTAGGATGTTTGGGGAAATTGGCAGTAAATGTTTCTGAGAGGAGAACATCTCACACTTCAAATATAGGACTTAGTGCTATGATGATGTAAAAATAAAATCTATAGGAATGATATAACCAATACTCAAACAATCTTATCGTGCTAGCAAGAAGAGCCTACAAAACATATTAGAAAATAATCTGTTTTAAGATGAAACGTCTGGTCATAGAACCTAGGAGTCTAGAAAATAGAAAGGGGCTGTGGATTCATAAGGAAGTGGGATCAGAATGGTTTTACTTTGTCATCAGACTCACTACATAATCTATGTCTCATACTCGTCTCTACAGCTCCTAATGGAGAACCTGGCACATAACAGAGTTGTCATAAATATTGGACATAGGAAGGAAGGACAGGTTTGGGGCATAGGATAAAGTGAGGAGAGTGTGATTAGGTTTCATTGAACTCTTCATTATATTTGCCTTAGTTGGGCTTTTGGTTACATGAAGAAATTGTCATCTGAGTGTAAAGTTACTGAAATGAAGGACATGGGTGGCATACAGGATCACTGGAAGGCTGGTGCATCAAGCTGGGAGGAGGATATGTGTCCTCCTGAAGGACTGGCACTGAGGAACAGCCCAGAGAACTAGCTTCTTGGGCTGTCTCCACCCCTGGCCCCACTGGACCAGGACTCCTTTGGTTTCTGCCTTTGGTTCATTAGCACTCTTGCTGCCTTTGTCAATAATTCCCAGTAACCCTGTGTATCTGCATGAGCCCTGAGATTCAGTGCCCAAAGAGGTGTATCCTCTGGTAGAATAGTCCAGACCTCAGTCACATGTCGATGTCCCAGTACACAGAGATGGTAGAGGGGAAATGCTACTGATTCAGTATGGGACACAAGTCTGTGGATTTCCTGGGGATTTACCCAAAGCTGATTCCCCGCTAATTCCTTGTCCCCATATAGGAAAGTCATAGAAATGCTGGTTAGCTAAAATGACAACTCTGCATTCAGAGATACAGTGTTATGAGTTTAGGCTTTTAGGAAACTTGGGTAAATTTCCTAATTCTACCATCTTGGCAATGGGCTTCACCAGCCTAGAAGGTTTTTAAATTGGCAGCTCTCTGCTTATTTTCTGCCTGCTTTCTCCTAGTTCCTATCAACACTGACTTAGGAGGTGGTCTTGCATGTCTCAGGTGACTGATTATTTATTACAAAGTATCTACTGAGTCTTTACTGTGTCCACTGTTTCAGTTGCTTGCTTAAATTTCAGTTATCCAGATATATTAACTGAAAAGAATTGCATGAAGTATAAGATTTCCTGCTGAAGTTTTCAGCTCACAAATCACTATGTAAATCACAGAAGCACATAAACATCATCAACCAATTATGTCGCTTCTTTTAGTGTCTGCCATGATTGGTCAACATGAATCTGTTAGTTTACACACAGACAGGCAAGCATGCAATTATGTCATCTCTTTGTTTCTTAGTGGTAAAAAAACCAAACATTGCATGCATAAAGTGTTCACAAAATACAGGAATACCTGTATACAGGTACTTAATGACGCTGGCAATTAAGGGCAGGCATTTTCCATATAGATAGATGCCTATGAGAAATGACCTGGGCCTATTCCTATTTAGACTTAGAACAACTCTACCAACCAGCAAGGGATTATAAAAGAAATTTGCCAATCACATTAATTATTTACCTCAAATATAGAAGTCATCTTGGATCAGAAATCTTACAGTTACCCCAGGTTTAGATGGAGTTGACACTGGAACAGCCAGAACTGCATCCCTACTCCCTATCCTGCCTAGGCAGCCTACTTGCAAGAGTCTGTGCCTCACCCCAACACTTGGTCGGATGTTTAATCAACCTTCTCATATTTAGAGAGTTTAGGACAGAACAGGAAGCTGTGGTAACCTTTATCTCTTCATTTCTTTGTGCATATTTAAATCTTTAAACCTCCAAAAGAAAACTACCAGAAATGTATTGTGAAGGTAAAGTTATTTTATTTTTGCTTTTTTTTTTTAAATTTTAAAGTCAGCTTTTTTGAGGTACAAGTCACTGCATATATTTAACATATACAAGTTCATGAGTTTCAGCAAATGCATAGAGTTGTGAAACCATTGTTATCATCAGGATAACAAACATTCACATTATCCACCAAAGTAGTCCGTTCCTTCTCTCTACTCCTATCCTGCAGAATGACTGCTACTTTGTCACTTTAGATATCTGTATTTTCTGTAATTTTATTTAAAAATGAATCATATGTATGTACTCTATTTATACAGCTTTTTCCTCTTAACAAAATTATTTTGTGAATTCATCCATGTTTTTGCATATATGAATAGTTCTGTCATTTTTTATTGGTGTGTGGTACTTCTTACATAGCTACACTTTAATTTCTTTGTACATTCTCCTATTGATCCAGATTTGAGTTGCTTCCAGAAAGTTTTGAGTACCACCTGAACATCTCTAATCTGAAAATCGAAAATTTGAAGTGCTCCAAAATCTCAAATTTTTTCAGCACCGATGTGGTGCAAAAAAAGAGATAATTCTACACCTGATCTCATGTGACAGGTCACAGTGGAAACACAGACACACTAAAAATACTGTATAAAATTACCTGTGCATAAGGTGCATATGAAATATGAATGACTTTCATGTTTAGAAACTTGGATTTTTATCCCCCAAATATTGTGGGCGTAGTTCAAGCCTGACTGGGCCAGGTGAGCCGCACTCTTGTCTTCTGAGCAAACTCAAAGACCTCTCTGAGGCTGAGCTAACTTGCTTAAGTGCATAGAGGCTGGGTCTAACAGTCTGTGCCTCTGCCCCTAGCCTGTGATTCCTTCGCCTCGCCCAAGAAAAATCACCCCACCACGTTTAGCCGATAGGATATTGCCCAATGTTCTCCACTGCTGCATAACCTATAAGAAAGTGCCATGTAACTAAATGCTCCGCCCATGCTCCTCTTCCATGGTTGTCCACATGTAAGCTATATAAGTCTGTACAGTTCCTAAATAAAGTGGAAGTGTTCCAGAAACTTCCCTGGAGTCTGCCTGATGATACTCTCCCAGTCCAAGCCCCCAAACCAAACTCCGCAGACCAAGCAGCGGACAACATAATATCTCATTATATATATATATTTCAGAATCCCAAATCCCAGAATCCCAAAATTCAAAACACTTCAGAGCCTAAGAATTATGGATAAAGGATACTAAACATGTATTACAAATAAAGCTGCTCTGAACTTTCATGTATACATTTTTATATGGACACATACTCTCTTTTCTCTGGCAAATATAAAGGAATAGAATGGCTGGGTCACATATCTGCCTTGGAGAATCATCTGTTCAAATCTTTTCCTCATTTTTTAATTGCATTTTTTTCCTTTTTACAGCTGAATTGTAAGAGTTTGTTGTATAGTCTAGATACATATCTCTGTTAAGTATATGATGTGCTTTTTCCTGCAGTGCTTGGGCCAAAGCCCAGGACCTTGTACATCCTAAGTGAGTGCTTTACTACTGAGTTACACCATTGTCCCAATATAATATGCATTTTGAAAAATGAAATGTAAGCCACCCATGCATGTTATTTGGTGGTAGGGTGCACACTTAGCATGCATGAGACCCTGAGTTTGATCTCTAGCACCATGCACGCAAAAAGTGAAATGCTATTGCTTTAAATAACTATGCTTTCTTAATATAACCCATAGTCTAGCTGCATTTAAAATTATTCTTGAAATAGGAAGCATTATCTCCGTAATCCTCAGCCACAAAATTTTTTCATGCCTAGTAAGATGGTTGGTCAGCCGATATATGAAAAATATGGAAAGGGTGTAAATGTAGAAAACATACAGGTTTTCTCAACATTTTTCTTCATCCTTCCTGATTTTAAGAGTCTCTGAGCAAACTCCTAGTAGCAGGAAATAAATGATAGGACCATGCAGATAATGGTTAATCATCCTCCCCTTTTCTTTTAAGCAAGCTTTAAATAAGCAGACCATTATTATGAATACAACCTCTTATACTTTATAGTAACTAAATTTATTTCTCTTAAACTAGGATCCTGCTGTTTATGGACTATTAAGCATCAATCCCCAGAGTATATTTCAATTCTTATTTCCTCTGTTCTCTCCATTTCCTTTAGTTCCTCACATGTGTTTTTCTTCCATCCTTTCTTCCATGCTACCCAGCATCCCACATCTACCTCTATTCAATGTGGTGATTTCAAATATGTTTTGATGACCAACTTTTGATGACCCTATAAATCAACTACCATGCTTTTTACTTCAGGGAAAATACAAAAATAATAAAACTTTCTGGAACTCATAGGAAGAAGAGCAAATTTTTTGATGAGTAAAATAATTTTTAACAGTATCTAAATAGTACTCTGCAGAATAAAACAAATACATTATTTTTTAAAACTTGCCTATTTCAGACTATGTATACCCAGCAATGCATGAATCACCAAGCAGTCTTTTCCCGTGAATCTGAGGAAGTTTTATGGCTCAATAATCATCCCCCTAAACGTAATAGATATGGGGAGGAAAAAGTATATGGAATCAACTATTGATTTTAAACCATTCATTTAAAATCTTTGTAAAGAGTAATTTCATATATTTATAAAACTTCACAGGATATATTATACCCAGGAATGCTGTCAGAGACAAGTTTGAAACTAACTCTATCACTAGAATTGAGATAAACCACAGATGATCTAGCAATAACCAACATGATATTGTCAAGGATACACACAATTCTAGTGTTATTAAGTATTTCACTGAAGTAAATATGAGACAATTAACTATATCCCCACAATCAGATGGGCTCTTATCAGACACACAATGTTAAATTCAACTTTAAAAGATGCGACATTTCAAAAATAATATTAAGTGAATTAAATCAGACACACAAGTCTAAGTATAATGTGATTTATATAGGAAGCAGAACATATAAATAAAGAGCAAAATAAAAGATAGATAATAGGAAAAAGGAAAATAGATCCTTTGCAAGAGGAAAGGAGACCAAGAGATAACTTATTGCTTTTTTAAATGAAAGTGCTATACAAGAAGTTGAAACAATTGTAAACACTCATCTACCCTTTATCTACATTAAATGATTATTAATATGATGCCCCATTAACTCCATCTCATTTTCTCTCTTTCATTCTCCAAAATTTTCTGTGCCATTTTACAGTCCACTGTAGAAATTATGCCACTTCATTGATAAATACTTCATCAGACATGTCCCAAAGATAAGGAAAATCTCCTCTATAATCAAAGAACTATCATGAGGCACTAGAGTTGTCTGATGACCTAAAAATCATCTAATATACAAGGCTAGATTTAGGTTTTGTCAATTGTTTCAAAATATTTGCACAAATTTCCAGTTGTTTAAAAAAATTTTTTGGAGGCAAGATCCCATCTAGTGCTTGGCTGTTATTTCTTTTAAACTATGTCTTTTCTATATTTCTTATTAATATGTTTGTGATACATAACAATTACATTCCTTTGGAGGAACTGGTACATGTACATACAACATCTCACTCATCGTTACTTCTTCCCTTCCCTGACTCCTTTCATCCTTAGTTTCACTCTTTATTTATACATTGGGCTGCTAATGTAAGAGAAACCACGTGATGTTTAACTTTCTGTGCCTGATTTATTTCACTTAACACTATGGTCTCTCAAAGTGCATCCATTTAGTGTGGAATAATCATACCCCACATTCCTTCTACTATCTCTTTTTGTCTCCTCATGCTTTACATATAGTGAGTTCAAGATAGTTGTTACAGAAGGTCTCACAATCTGAATTTCTCTGAATAGCTCTACTTGGTGTCATTCCTATATCCATTTTATCGTCTATAAATTGGAAACCACATCTAAAGTTTTAATTGGATTCCAGTGAAATGTTTTTGTAAAGAATATGTCATAGATGATATTGTATATTTCATATTGCATCCCAGCCAGGGTCACTAAATATCAACCAGTTCTACTGTTGATGCTGTTCATTTGGATAAACTGGCTACATTGTTCACCATCAAATCAGATCAACACTAATATCCATTAAAGTAAAGAAGTGTATTTCTTTGAGGGTAAGGTCCAGTCTTGAATCACACACTGGACCTGATCATCAAGTCTCTTTAGTATCCTTAAATTTGAAACTACAACATTTTTTTCTTAGTATGGCCTTGACATTTTGGAGAATATCAGTTATCTTCTGGAATGCCCTTCAGTTTGGGTTTCCCTGATTAGATACACACTATACATTTTTTTACAGAAATACCACAGCAGACATTTTTATGGCTTTGTCAGTGTCTCACATTAGAATGCATATAACATCTACATTTTTATGTCACTGCTGATGTTATCTTCAGTCTTAGTTAAAATGGATTCTCCTAGCTTTCTTCAGTGTAAAATGACTCATTTTCTCTTTTTAATTAATAAATACCAAGGGAAAACACACTGATGCTATATAAATGTCTCATTTCCAACTGTCACTAGTTTTAGCATCTATCATTATTACTATGGTGGCTGCTGAGGTGATTTTTTTTTAACTTGCTTCTCTTTTTAGTGTTTTATTCTTATTTTTCACTTTGTGTAAAAAAACTTTTGTAAAAAAATCTTCTGAAGTAATATCAAAATTTGTGCATTACTTATTTAATATATTTTTCTCTAAGCTCATCTAGGAGAGGAGGTTTTGTTTTATGCCCTGACTGATTTCCTTGTTTTCTCCTTCAGGGTCTTGCTATATAATTTAGAATGGACTTGAACTCACTATGTAGCCCAGGCTTGCCTTGAACTTGGGGCAATCTTTCTGTCTCAGCCTCCCATGTACTGGGATTATAGGCTTGCACCCCTATACGAAGCACATTTCCTAATTTAGTCTCAAGGGGCCAGAATGTATAATTGGTGCTGTATAAATATTGTAAGATATGTTTTGTAGTTAAGGAAGTAGAGGCTTAAAGAGATAAAACAACCTTAAAAAATAGTGTATCTGACAGAGGTAAGGGGAAAAAAATGAGAATCAAGACTTGCCATGTAAAGGTACATGATCCCAACAATGAATGTAACTGTACTGTATCCCTAAATGTACCAATAAACTCAATAAAAAAAAAAATAGTGTATCTGAGATTCAAAACAAGTTGGATTTTTTTCATTGCACCTCATTACTACAATAAATGGATAATGCTTGTTTTCACAAGTCTGATGAGTTGGAAGGAAGCACTGCATTGTGTTTTGCTTTAAGAGATAATATGATGCTTATGGATTGCACCAGGAATAAAACTAATGACACAGAACGAGTAGTGGAACTGTACGATCAACTCTATTCAGTCATGTCAATAAAAACTGAGAGCATGACTGTCAGACATAATCCAGTGGCGGATTATCCATTGTATTTCGTGATGCTAGCAGAAGCAGCAGACAGGAGACTTCTGCACGGCAGGATGCTTTTTCACCTAATATAGGCATTTGAGAATGGGTGGCGTGGATCCTAAGCATTAGACCTGACTTGATGTTGAAACAAGCCCATGAGCACAACACATTCCTGAGTTCTTCTGGGTGCAGCTGAGAGCTGAGAAAAAAGAAGGTCAGAAGAAATCGATAGGAATCCACTGAGCCAATTGATATAGCATTTACCAGAAGTGTGTTCCAAGCAGCAATGGCTTCTGTCTGAATGATGAGACACCGGAGGGAAGTCCTTGCTTACACTCACTTCAAACCATGTCAGGAAGGGCTCAGCTCTCTGCTCTGCCTTTCTATGGGGACCAGATTTGGGGGACAGGAAACTCAGTCTTAATTAATAAATAGTTCTCAGGGGGATGTGACAACCTATTTGTTCCCTTGGAACTCTTAGTTGTCTATTACAATTGTTCTTAACAGGATTGAAAGTTAGACTTGGAACCCAAGGAAAGTCTTTAAATTTAGAATGTTTAAGCCAGAATAGAATATTTTGCTTGCTGGGTAAGAATTTGGAGCTATCTAAGAGAGACCTATCAAACCTAAGACTTATATTAGTAAAGACTTTTCAGCTGCAAATAAGAGCAAACATCTCCTCAAATGGGTTCAGGCAAAAAAGGAGATCTATTTACTCATACAGTTGAAAGGGCCAGGAGCAAATATAGACGTTAATAGTTTAGCAACTCAATGATATTTGAACCCTGTCTTTTCCATTCTTCCTTTCTGCTATCCTCTGAGCTGATTTCATTTTTAATCTCTCCTTCACTTGGCAAAATGGCTGCCCAAATCTCTCAGTTTGCATCCCCACAATTCTGAGTCTTGGGAAATGAATCTTCCCTTTTCAACAGTTTGAAGAAAAAGTCCCTGAGCCTCATGGGTAGTCACATTTTCATCCTTGTACCATCTGCTGCAGCTATACTAATGGAAGCACCAGTTAGCTAAGGGCTATTTAGCCTATGTCTTGTCCTGAAAATGGGTATTGATTCAGTTCTCTCCAAAGTGCATTTTTAGAGTTTATAAATAGAGCCAATTCCGTCAAACAAAACCAGTCTCCAAAAGCAAGGCGGATAGATTTTCCAGGGAGCACTGACTACATCAGGTTGAACTCCAATTAGGATTTGGAAGTGTAGCATTTCATGCTTTGTGACACACATCCACACACAGAGTGCCGTGTAACTTTTGGGATGATTCTATGAGGAAAGTGGGAGGGACTGCCAGCTCCATGGTACACACAAGTGGTTTGTCTGGGGTCACACAAATGTCCTCCTCTGCCTGCAGGAGTCCAACTTGGCCATGTTGACATCTCCTCTGCCCAAATCCCTCCTGGCCAGTGAAAAATGTGTGCTTTTCACAGAGAGGCTCTCTTCACTTCTATTTTGGTATCAAGGCACTTGCAATCTTTGGTCTCCCTTACTCAGACTGAACTTCTGGTTTCAGTTTTTGGAACAACCACAGTACTTCACAGAAGGGATTTTACTGGGATATGGAAAATGGAAGACATTTTCAGTTGTGTTAGGTTTTATTGTTTCTATGTGGATTGAGAGCAACAAGACAGTTTTCACTAAATTGAGGAAGTATGATGAATACTATAGAGCTAGCAAAGGCAAAGTAAAAGGAATCATTAAAAATCGTTTAGCCCCTCCAGTCCCATTCTATGGATGAGGAGGCTGAGGCCCACACAGGGGAAAAGTGGAGCCAATTCCATAGACCTTGTTAGAAGTAGAAGTGAAATAAACTTTTGACTCCTAGCTGGGGCCATTTCTCCCTTTACCATGCTCTTTTTCCTACCAGATGTATCGCATGTAGAAACATTACAGTTTATTTATAGGAATACACTGTTTTGTTCTATTTGCAATGGCTTCTACATCCACTGAAAACAAAAATAAAATTAAAAATGTGAGCTATTTTGGCTTCCATATATAGTCCCACTCTGAACCCCTGGTACGTAGGGTTCCCTAGTCATCCTCAGAAGCAAGGGCTGGAAAACCCCCCAAGTTTACTGGCCGTTGTCATCTCAATTTATGATGTCAGGTTTGGCAGGTAGAAATGCAGATTGCACATGTCCATTGGAAGTTAGAAAAAGAATGAATCATTTTTTATTCTAAGTATGCTCTCAGTAATATTTGAGAAACAAAAATGGTTTATTATTTCTTCTTCAAATTAAACTGGGCATCATATCTTATCTGGCAACCTATGTTGGGAACCTGCTGTGAAAATATGCCTTTATTGGAAAAGGGAGCTATTAATTAGTGTTGGGTGAAGGCTAAGTTGGATCTCGGAGAAAGGAAGTTGTACTGGCTCAGCCCAACCCCACTCTAGTTAGTTTCTCACTCACTTAAAGCACAAAGAAGGAAGAGTCGAAATTCTGAGAGAAACAGATCAAATCGTGATCCTCCGAAAAGCGGTGCAGGCTATATCCTGAGTCAAGTTAAACTGACCTAGAGAATGAACACTCACCCACATTGAGGGGGAGGAGGGCAGGGATGGGGCTCCCCTTGCTCTGCCTGGTGATTGAATCTTAGGGTACCAGCTGTCTGCAGAGGGTTGGTAAATATACCTGGCTGTCTGCTTACTCACAAGCTCCTTTATCTCTTGAAATTGAAGGCCAAGCAACTCATGTGGTTGCACAGATTCTTTGCTTACTCCTTGATTTTAACACTTTCTGATGAAGAAAACCCATCAGAATTATAGACATAACAAAGAAGGAAGAGATTTAGTGAAGAAACTGAAGTAGCGTTATGCCATCTATGTGCCAGATGGCTATACCCCTGCTTTAAAGATCTAACTAGCTTCCCTTCCCCTTTCCTTTCCTCCTCCCTCCCTCCCTCCTTCCTCCCTCCCTCTATCCACCCCCATTCCTTTGCTTCCCCTTTCTACTTTCTTTTTTCCCTTTCCCACAGCCAACTATTCAAATGTGGTTTTTGTATATTTTTGTGTTCTTGCAAAATATTCATTGTATTTTCACACATGCATTTTAAATTTATATAAGTAGTCTTTTTATATGCTCATTCTGTTTTAATTAGCCCAACAATTAAAAGTATTTTTAAGATGCCTTTATGTTGTTTTGCCTGCACTGGTTAGGGAATTGCTTGGTTCCTTGTAACTGGACTTTTCTCTTTACCCACCATGTGCTCTCTGAAAGCCAGTCTTACTTTTGTCTGAATCACCAAAGCCGAGTTTAGAGGCTGGCACACAAAAAGAGCTTAAGTAATTTGTGTTGAGGATTGCAATAGGTCTATGAATAGTAGCGTTCAATGAAAGTTTTACTGAATCTAAAGAATGAAATATTAATGAAGGAAGCTGCTTATTACAGTTAGAGATACTAAGGATTCACCTAGGAAAGGATTTTATGTTGTCAGACTCTTTGACGATCATAGTTGGCTTCTTAAAATATGACTCAATATTACGGAGCCATAGTGATAACTGTGGTTACTCTGGGACTTCTGAGTACAGTTGAAAAGCTTTCAACATAGTCTTACTTAAAGTACAGCTTTAGAAAAACAAAAGTGGTACGCCCAGTGCAAAATTCTGACTTAACTCACAACTAGGGTAGGATTAGCCTTAAAGGAAGTCAGTCAATAGCATTGCTCAAGTTCTATCAGTGCTTGTGAAATGCAAATCCCTTGGTTTGTTTTGAACCAAATCAAACGTAGGAAATTCCACCTCCTTTTCTCTGGAGCAGAGGATACGAATGTGTGTACACGAAAACGACAGTGACCTGGGTCACAACCACCATGAGCTTGATTTTTTTTTTTCTTTTCCTTGTGTTTTGAAACCCAAGAAGAAAAATAAAAACAATATTAGTAGATTCATGTCTTGTCCTTTGGTTCTCAGGTGCTGTTTGTGAAGGGGGCCCTGGATGTACCTGTGGCCAAGTATCAGTCAGCATCTGTTCTGCAGGTGAATTGCACATTGTGTAAGAAAAACTATAATGTGGCTCAGCTGTGGCTGGGTGACACTTGTGAGGGGTATGGTCTGGGAAGCTGATCTCTCTCCCTCTGACCCATTCTGGAGCCTCAGAGGGGGTGGTGGTGTTTAGGAGACGCTTCTCTTGTGCCCTGGGATTCAAAAGGGCACTGCATTGTTCAAGTAGACACATAGAAATTGGTATGAAGTGACAGCTCTGGGCTTCTGGATTTTCAAAAAGAAGTTTTCTTAGCAGAAGAATAGCATCATAAGCACCTTCTTAATTTGACAGTATTACGTAGTTGTGGGAGAATGGGGACTTTTGAAGGTAGACTACCTTGGTCATCTGAGCCATGTGACAGACTCTGAGAGGCTCAACTTCATTGTCTTTTAGAGTGACCCAAGATGGTTAGATGAAGGGAGGGATTTCTGAACACATTTTACTATGCTGTATTCTCCCTCACACCTCGGAGCATCTTATGGGACTTTCTAGGAAATGCTGCTCTCTGAGGATTTTCTAGATACTTCAGTCATGACTGAACAGTCATTCTGGATGGGTAGGTTGACTGAGAATTTGCTATAGCTCAGGTACTATTTTGAATGTTTTATATGTATTACACTTATTTTTACCCCTCAGCCTTATAGCATATTCCTCATTATCATCTGTATTTTTCAAATGAGAACACTGAGGCACAAAGGGGTTAATTAACTTGCTTAGCACCATGTGGTGCTCTATTGTTTAACCCAGACTGTGATGTCTTTTCTTTCAATTACATTTTTCATTTTTACAGGTTTTTTAGAGACCCATCCATTATTTTTCAGCAAGTGTTCTCTTCTTTATTGTAGCTGCCCTCTTTTATTTCTAACAATTTAGAGCATTTTTTCTGTAGTATCTGAGTTTGCTTTACAGTTTCTGGCTCTTGGAGTACTTTTGTAGCTCTACAGACTACTCATCATGGGGGCTTATTTTCTTATGTAATTTAACATTTCTAGGCAAGACCCTGTTATCTCCAGGATACCTTGTTGTTGCTTTTTATTAGTGTCTACCTGTGGAAATGCAAGTTTACCAAATTTAACAAATAAAATAAAGGATGTTAAGTTAAATTTGAATTTCAGAAAAATAACAGATAATTTTATACTGTGTCTTCAATGAATTATTGTCTAACTGAAATTCAGATTTAACCAATGTACCATATTTTATCTGATAGCCCTGTCTTGAGTGGTCTTTGGAACCCTCCTTCATGAAAGTTTGGTTGAGTCCATTTGAATTCAGAGATTTACAAGGTTCAGACCAGTTGTTATGAAATATCTTGGCTTGGAATTTCTATGTCTAAATTAAGGAACTTTATGATGTGACCATCTTTCTAGGTTTGCTTGGGACTAAGAAGTTATCTGAGCTGCAGGATTTTCAGTGCCAAATCTGGAGAAACTTGTGCCATAGGAAAGAGTTAATCATTGTTATGCCATGCCTGTGTGTGGCATGGACTTGGATTTTAATCTTCCTGTAGAAAGTCTCCTTCTCCCTCACCTCACAATTTTTGCGGGGGATGGAGCTCTGGCATACAGCCAACTCCCCTAATATATCTCTGATAATTACTGTGTATGTTTAGTAGTATTATAATTCTCTTTTTTCATGAAAAGGACAAACTTTTAGAAATCCAAAGTTGATGCAAGTGCCTTTCCATCTTCCCATAGCCCCTGTCCTCACATAACTGTTAAGTCCCCATCTTTTGGTCCTGTGGTCCATTTCTGGTTTTAATACTCATAGGAAACTGTTAAACCATGCTGGTCAGGCTTTGAGTTTCCCTTTTATTTCTATCTCTTAGGTTTTCTTTCTTTCAGACTTGACTGTGTATATTTTTCTAAGTGTTGTATTTCATGTGATGCTTTTCTGCCTTTCCAGGCTGCCTTAGCAAGAGTAAACATCTCTATAATTGAATTTTCTATAATAAACATGTAAATTAATAAATAATATGGTGAAAAATGCAATAAAGCTGAATTTTCATATGCTGATGTGGGAGTATAAGTACGTGATTCTTCTTTTAAAAAAAGTGTGCCCACATATGCATTTTAGATTTTTATTTGTTTGTTTTTGAAGGTACTGGGGATTGAACCCAGGGAAGCATACATGGTATGCAAGCACTGCATACACTGAGCTGTAGCCCCCACTTCCACCCCTGCCTTTTTAAAAAGTTTGAGACAAGACTTGCTTAAATTGCCAAATGAAGACAAGCCATATACAGAGAAAAAATATTTACAAAATATACATCTGATAAGAGACTTCTATCTAGAATATATGAAGATCTTTCAACATTCAGTAATAAGAAATGTGACCCAATTTTTAAAACAGGCCAAAATGTGAAGCCCTCATTAATTCTGAAATACAAATAAAATGAGTAGATTTCATCTTAACTATATATTTCCAATGTATTAAATCTCTCCATTCACTTAACTCTTCTTTAGTTTTTTACTTGCATTTTATTATTTTAATTTACAGATTTCACATATATTTTGTAGGATTTTTATTTAAGTTTTTCATGTTTTCTGGTGCTACTTTAAATGTTATTATTTTTTCATTTCAGTTTCTAAGTGTGCATGGCTAATATATAGAAATAGAATTTATTTTTATTGCATTGCTCTTGTATTCTGCAAGCTTGCTAATTATCGTTGTTCTAGGTACTTTTAAAGATCTCTATTTTATATCAGCGTGTTTGTAAAGAGATAATTTTGGTTTTTTCTTTATAATTTGTTTGCCTCTTTTCATTCATTCATGCACTGGTCAGGACCTCTAATATGATACTGTAAAGGACTATAAATTAGTTTTATGTAGCTACACAGTTAAAATTAGAGGACAATTTCTGTGTGTTGCATATTTGTTACCATATCATCTTGATTTCCTCAAGGCTTTCCCTACTTTATCGATGAAAAAAAATCATGTCTTTCTTTGTCTCAGGTAAAGTCAGAGGGTTGGCCACCCCAGTGCTCTGTGTGGTAGTGTGTGTGTTTGTGGTAGTACGTGTGTATTCGTAGTAGTGTATGAGGGTGTGTGTGCATGTGTCCATCACACTTTTGTGTGCCTGTGTGTCTATAAACAGAAGATAAGAACTAAAATCTCAAAAATAAATTTCTTCTTATGCTCACCTTTAAATTACAGTCAGTTACTACTTATTAACACTGTCTTTTATTATGGAGAAATATGTTTGTAAGAGAAAAATTTCATCATTTAGTTAGTTTGGGTACTGACAAGAAAGTAGAATTAGATAAAAATAATATTCCATGAGCTTGTATTCCAATATGGGCACTGTAAGTGTCAGATTAGTGCCAAAGATTTAGAAAAAAATCATTTTGAGTTCACCTTATATTTCATAAACAAACAAGTACTGTCTTTCCAATTGGGTACAAATGCTTTTTCATCTTTATGTTTTCTAAGTAGCCACAAGAGAAAAGTTCATTTAGCCATGTGTGGCTTATGTGAAAAAAGAAAGAAAGAAAGAAAAAAAAAACCATGAAAACATTTCCAATATACAGATTTAGGGGTTTGTGTAAATCTGTTATATGCCCTGGTGAATAAAATTTATCATTATTTATCCTAATATATGCTCTAGTCACAGAAAAAAAATTTACAAAAGGAGTTTTGGCAAAATCTTTCATAGCAATCCTTAGGATGCTCATGAAAACCATACTCGAAATATTGTTCGAGTCATTTAGGTTTTGATCATGATTTGTGGAGTGGAGGTAAAATAATCTGACAAGAAAAAGCCCATACTTATAGTATCCAAGGAAAGCAGACACAAATGGGGCTGAACAGAATAGTTTATTCCCGCCCATTTTTTTTTCTTAGTCTGAAAACCAAGCTCTGACCAATTTTCTAGTTTCTCTAACAGGTCACCAGCCCTCTGTTTCTTCCACCACACTGCAGGTTATTTCCAGTGAACGTCTCTCCACCATCAGCTTCGCAGGGTCCTTTTAAATCTCACCTCACTGTCACATACATGTTAAATATATTGCGATTGTGATTTTTGAACAACACAGATATAGCTCATGTGGCAGCCACAGTTGTGTTTGGGGTGGAGAAATGGCATTGGGCGCTTTCCAGACTTCCTTGTTCTTTAGAAATATTCAGTTTTACGATTAACTTCTGGACTGTGACTTGATGAGCGTCTGCTACAGACCAGGTATTGTTTTTCAAACTACCACATCAGGTCAGAATTTTCAGAGCTTTGAAAGACCCTCTTTTCTTCCTGTGTATCCATCTCCCACCTCTTTTCTCCTTCCCTTCTAATCGAATATACACAAAGATAGCCTAATACCCTACCTATGCCTTTTGCCAGAAATTTTATTTTATTTTGTTTTTCTTTTAAGTCATAAGGCTCCTTCTTAGGAAGAAACAAAAGTTGACAAGAATATTAAAAAGAGCCATACAGTAAAAATGAGATATAGTCACAAGAATGAAAGATGTTAAGTATATAATTTAGTTCTCAAAATGATATACTCCAAGATTTTGCATTTTGCCAATATAGCACAGACAGATTTAGGGTTACTTCTGTCAATGGGTCTTAAGCATTTCTTTACTTGATAATTTTCCTTTTTGCCTAATTTTCTGGAATTAATTTTGTTGGTACACTTTTGATTTACGTAGTTATCACATTCATAATAGGGAATTTGTAACCATAAATAATATGTCTTGATTCTTCCTCTTTCTCCCTTTTCTCTCCCCCCTTCAACCCTTATAAAGAACAATAAAGTATATCAATTTCATTTTCAAAGTGCCATTTCCCCTTCCGTGTCAGTTCTTTCTCTTACATTCTCATCCTCGTTAATGATCCAGTTAGAAACTATAAACCATCTTTGTTTTTTTCACTCCATTTCACCTCCTCAACCAACAAACGATCATTTTTTTATCCATCCTGCCTTGACTCAGTCCCTTAGCCTGGCCTTTCCCCTCAGCCTACTCAGTTCCAAGGGTCTGGAGTTTCACTGGTATTCCTGGCCAGTGAGTCCTCCTGTGCTGGAGGACATTCTGAAACCTCGTCCCCTTCCATCCTGTGAATCCACCACCTTCATCATTGACTTCCAAGGCTGCTGTACAGTGGAGGTGAGGAAGTCACTCTCTTCCATCTATTTAATACTAAACAGCACTGTACAGTCATTCCTCCTTCCACTGTCCTAAGATAGGTAAAAAATAAAATAACAACAACCCAAGAGCTCTCTGATGCTCTAGGAGAGAGCATTTGTGTGCTGGATCTCCTAGTGACCTTCAATCACCTTCACCCTACTCCTACTTCATTAAGACTCCAGAAAAATAGATTACATGTCATACATTAAATAAGATCAGAGTGAATTCTGGGGCAGGCTTGTGTGTTGTGAGGCCCTGAGATGACCTAACACCCTGTCAGTCATTCCTGTCAATCACATCTAGAGATTCAGGGGGAGTCACCTGGGCTGAGGCGCATATCCTTAAAAGTCCAGAAACCTGGTTGATTAGAAGTTGTCACTACTTTGTCTTATGACCTGTGTGCAGTGCTTTTGCTTTTCTATCATCTGGGTGCCCTATTTTCTGCCTTTGCCATATCTTCTGTACAGACTTGTCTTAAGCATGGCTTCCAGTGATCTTCACTGAAAGTAGCTGCTTGCCACTTGCTACGTAGTATGCACTTGCAATTCACTGCTTGTCACGCTCAAGGGCCTGGCTACATCTTCCCTTTCCATGGTAATAATACTTGTCTGCATCAGGCTGGTGGGAGCAGAGAAGAGCATAGAAGGTCACATGGGAGAGGTTTAATGCATCGGATCAAACCTGAAAGTGACACTCATCACTCCTGCTCGGATCGCGCTGTGTAGCCCCCAATCTCACAGCCGTTCATACCTATTGCTGGGAAGGCAGGGATGGTAATTGCACTATGTGCCCAGAATGCAGAGGAGATGGGGATGGTGAGCAGTCAGCCACAGAAGAATTTAGCATGGTCTGCAGTGTGCTATAGGAATATGTACATAACGGTGTGATATCCATCTGTTTGCCAACTAGGTCATCAGCAGAATACAGCAACAAAAACACCCACGCAGAACAGAAAGAAACAAGATTTACTCAGAACCAAGCACCAGTGCTGAGGCGATAAATAACTTTGTTTGCTAGTTCTGGGCAAGTGCAATTTCAGAATTAGAGTACGAATTATTTTTGTTGTTGTGAAGCTGTTATTCTAAACAACCGGCACATTAAATTACTATCTGTTGGACGCTGTTGCTTCAACATTTCAGTTACACCTCAAACTCAGAAGGTCAAAGAGCGAACTCTGTTCTGTTCTTTTAGTTCATCTGATAAGCAGGATTTTTCCCCCATTTTAATGATCAAAATAAGAGTAAGAAAAACCCAACTATAGATTTTAAAATATTGCTTATGGAACCAAAATATATAAAGGGGAAATAAATTATCAGCATACAGCCCAATGACTTTACACAGAATAAACACACATGTATAACCACTACATAGGTCAAGAAAGGATATGACTGGCACACTGGAAACTATTGCTGGGCCAGACTCTCGGGCATTACTACCTCTCACCTCTCCCAAGCACTGCCTTCACTTCCAAAAGTATGGATTAGATTAGTGCTTTCTTTACAAACTCTGCATAAACGCTAACTATTTCTGCAGTATGTACTCTCTCATGCATGGCTCTCTTGCATATCATTTGAGGGCTGTGTGATGTATCCATATTGTTCTGTGTAATTGCAGAGCATTAACTTTCATTGTATGAATATATCATAATTTATTTATCCATTTCTTTTTTTTCTCATTGAGTTTATCGGTACATTTTAGGTATACAGTACAGTTACATTCATCATTGGGATCTTGTATCTTTACATGACAGGTCTTGGTTCTCATTTTTTCCCCTTACCCCTGCCCTCCATTCATCCCCTCCTCCCTTCCCCATTTATAAAAACTTTTTCTCCATTTTTTCATGTTTTCCTTTTCCCTTATTTCCTTTCCCATACCCTTCCTACTTCCCCTACACCTTTAGCCCTTTTCTTCCTATTTCGCATTGTCAATTATACCATTTGGATCTTATTTACACTTGTGTATTTTAACACCAGAGAAACTCTGTAATATTTACATATGTGTGACTTATTTATTTCACTTAAGTGTATGATCTCAATATGCATCCATTTGCCTATGAATGAATCTAACTTCTCATTCTTTGTGGCTGAGTAATATTCCATTTTATAGAGAAATCACATCTTCTTTATCCAGTCTCCAACTGATGGGCAATTGGCCTGTTCCCAAGTTTTAGCTATTATAAACTGTGCCACTGTAAGCATAGGTGAGCATATATCACTGTGATATGATTCTTTTAATTATTTTGGAAAGATACCCAGCAGCAGAGGGAAGGCTGGGTCAAATAGAACCTCTAGTCCCAGTTCTTTGAGGTATCTCCATATTAATTTCCATAGTGGTTGCACCAGTCTGCACCCCCACCAACAATAGTGAAGGGTTCCTTTCTCCCCACAACCCCACCAACATTTGTTATTGGTTGATTTCTTGATAGCAGCCATTCTTTCAGGGGTGAGGTGAAATCTCAGTGTTGTTTTCATCTGCATCTCACCAACAACCAGTGA
This sequence comes from Fukomys damarensis, assembly GCF_012274545.1. Classification (NCBI taxonomy): domain Eukaryota; kingdom Metazoa; phylum Chordata; class Mammalia; order Rodentia; family Bathyergidae; genus Fukomys; species Fukomys damarensis. The sequence continues at coordinate 25,432,530 of NW_022900948.1, read as the reverse complement.
TGTGGAACATTTTTTCATATATTTATTTGCTACTTTTACTTCTTTGTCTGAGAAATGTCTGTTCATTTCAGATGCCCATTTTTGAATTGGGTCTTTATATTTGGGGGCCTGATGTTTTTTTGAGTTCTTTACATATTCTAGATAATAGTCTTTTGTCTGAGGAGCAGCTGGTAAAAAATTTTCCCCACATTGTAGGTTGTCTCTTAGCTCTGTTGGTGGTTTCTTTTGCAGTGCAGAAGCTTTTTAATAAGATGAGATCCCAGTTGTTGATTCTTTCTGCTAGTTCCCATGCTACTGAGGATTTGTTCATGAAGTCTTTTTCTATGCCAATGTATTCTAGAGTTCTACCTAACTTATCTTAAAGCAAATTTAGTGTCTCTTTTTTAATATTTAGATCTTTAATCCACTTGGATTTTAGTTTAGTGCCCAGTGAAAGATAAGGGTTTACTTTTAATCTTTGGCAGGTTGAAATCTAGTTTTTCCAACACCATTTATTAAAGAGACTATCTTTCCTCCAGTGAGGATGGTTGGCTCCTTTGTCAAAGATGAGGTAGCTGAATACATCGGGAATTATTTCTGTATCTTCCAATCTATTCCACTGATCCTCAGGTCTGTTTCTTTGCCAGTACCATGCTATTTTTATCACAGTAGCTTCATAGTATAGTTTCAAATTGGAAATTGTTATACCCACTGCCATGTCTCTGTTGCCTAGGATGGCTTTTGCTATCCTAGGTCTGTTCTGGTTCCAAATAAATTTTTGGATTATTTTTTCTAGTTCTGTGAAATATACTGTTGGAATTTCAATTGGAATTTCATTGAATCTGTATAGCAGGTTTGGTAATATGGCCATTTTCACTATGTTGATTCTTCCTACCCAGGAGCAGGGGATATCTTTCCATTTTCTTCAATCTCCTTTTTCAGAGTGCTGTAGTTTTCAGTGTAGAGGTCATTTGCTTCTTTCATTAGATTGATTCCTAGCTACTTCATTTTTTTTTGGATGGTATTGAACAGCACTTTCTTGAACAATCAATGGGTCACAGGGAAAATTAAAGAAGAAATTAGAGAGATTTTACAAATAAATGATAATGTCAATACAACATACAGGAATCTATGGGACACAATGAAAGCAGGTATATGTGGAAAATTCATAGCAGTGAATGCCCACACTAGAAAAACAGGATGAGCTCAAATAAACAACCTAATGATGAAACGTAGACTCCTAGAAAAAGAAGAGCAGGAAATACCCAAAGCTTGAACATGGGAGGAAATTATAAAGATTAGAGCAGAAATCAATACAATGGAAACTAAGAAAATGACACAAAAAATCAATGAGTCAAAGAGTTGTTTTTTTAAAAGAATAAATAAAATCAATAAACCCTTAGCCAACCTTGTCAAAACAAGGAAAGAAGAGGCTCAGGTCCACTCAATTAGGAACAAAAATGGTGAAGTCGTAACAGATCCAGAAGAAATCCAGAGGATCATCAATTCCTACTTTGAGAACCTGTACTCTAATAAAATGGAAATGGACAGATTTCTAGAAAATGACAGAAGAAATGGACAGATTTCTAGATACTTATGAATTACAAAAGTTGAATGAAGAAGATAAAAAAATTCTAAACAACCCAATTACAACCAGTGAAATTGAAAATGTAATTAAAAGTTTACCAACAAAGAAAAGCCCAGGTCCTGCTAGATTCACCACTGAATTTTACAAGACATTTAGAGAAGAGCTCCTGCCACTACTCTAAACTTTTCAATGAAATTGAAAGGGAAGCAATACTTCCAAATTCATTCCTGGAATCAAGTGTTACTTTGATTCCCAAACCAGGGAAAGATGCAACTAAAAAAGAGAACTACAGGCCAATCTCCTTAATGAACATAGATGCAAAAATCCTTGATAAGATACCAACAAGCAAAATACAGAGGGTCATTAAGAAGATCATACACCCTGACCAAGATGGATTTATTCCAGGGATGCAAGGATGGTTCAACATATGCAAATCAATAAATGTAATACACTATATTTACATAATCAAGGACAAAAAACATATGTTCATCTCAATAGATGCAGAAAAAACATTTGACAAAATTCAACACCCATTCATAATAAAAACCCTGCAAAAAATTGGAATATATGGTCTATATCTCAACTTGATAAAGGCTATCTATGAAAAATCAATAGCCAACATCATAGTAAATGGCCAAAAACTGAAAACCTTCATGTTAAAATCAGGAACAAGACAGGGATGACCACTATCACCACTCCTGTTCAGTATAGTTCTGGAAACATTAGCCACAGCAATTAGAAAAGAGAAAGAAATCAAAGAAATAAAGACAGGAAAGGAAGAAGTTAAGCTGTCATTATTTGCTAACAATATGATACTCTACATTGAAGACCCAAAAAATTCCACCAAAAGACTTTTAGGTTTAATTGATACTTTGAGCAGTGTAGCTGGATACAAGGTCAACACTCAAAAATCAGTAGTCTTCTTGTATACGAATAACAGACTCACAGAGAGAAATTGGGGAAACAGTTCCTTTCACTATATATTCATTTCTTTTGGGGATATATGTTGAAGTAAAATTGCTGGTAATAAAGCATTATGCAATATTTTTATGTTTAGAATAGTTTCATGTAATTTTATATATCTCTTTGCCTTATCTGCATTATCTGAGCTCCCACAATATTCAGCTCCTTGGGATACCCACATATTCTGCTGTAGTTCTCCATCCTGCATATGTTTAGGAAACCAGTTGTCCTCAGACTCTGGTTTGGGGACATAAGCTTTCAAATCTTGCTGCATTCAGGAATAAGATGTGGGGAGGAAAAGCTGATGGGAATGAATCTCTGAAAGTACTGGACTCTAAAATCATCTTTGAAAGGACTGAAAATCTTTTAGAAATATACATACATTCCTAAGAGCCCAATTGTTATATAATCATGAAGAAATAGAATCTCTGGGCTCTCCCTCCAGTGAAAGGCATGGCCACTTATGAAGTGGAAGGATTGCAGGAAGCCACACTGGACAGGGTGCTGGAGGATGAAAGTGCTTCTTTCTGACTCCTGCTGCTCTTCCAGGGATCAGGTCACCCTGGCCAATAGTCAGTCTTCTCTTTACTTCACTTTCATCTCTAATCAGTGACTAAGCTTCTATTCTACTGCTCTTATCTTTCAGATCCATTCTTTCCCCATCCTTCCTGCCACCTTTCTTCTTTTTATATTGCTGATGCCTTCATGTCCTTCCTTTTCCATTCCTTGCCCCTTCCTATACTCACACCTTTCCCTCTGTCCATCACTTGTCATCTGCTGACTGTAGGGAGATCATTCTAATATAGAAATTTGCTTGAGACATTAGATGATTCCCCAACCTAAACCTTTCATTAATACTGTAGCCTTCAATGTAAAATCCATACTTCTTTGCATATAGATAACAAGATCAAAGGCCAAGAATGAATAGACTTTTGCTATTTTTTGACCATTGAGTCAATGGTTTTTTGACCATTTTTTTTCTCATTGAGTTTATTAGTACATTTTAGGTACACAGTACAGTTACATTCATCATTGGGATCTCATACCCCTACATGACAGGTCTTGGTTCTCATCATTGAAGCGTTTTTAATGTGAATTGTCTTATTTCAAATAGGGGTTTGGGCTGGGGATTTAGCTCAGTGGCTCTGTTGCCTGCCTTGTAAGCACCAAGGTCCTGAGTTCAATCCCTGGTACCAAAAAAAAAGAAAGAAATCAAATAGGGATCCATTGGAGGTGATGAACTATCAAGAGAATGTTCAGCTGAAAAGTAATACTTACCAAAACCTCACATGGGACTAAAAGAAAGTATGGGTTACACAAGGTGGAAGGATACCAACTATGTGTAAAAGGCACCTGGTGTGTGGAGGAGTACTGCATTCCCTCATCCCTAGCAGGTTGGCATTTGGTGCTACAGGTAAGTCTGGATTAATGATATTTGAAAGGCAAGAAAATGCTTCTGATCAAAACGCAGATTCCTATGCAGGCAGCCAACTCTTTCTCAAGCTGCTATTCACCTGCCACATGGTTGATGGTCCCAAAAAGTGAGCTAGAGGTAGTAAGCAGGAACACAAAAGCTCCCTCTTTTTCCTCTAGAAGGAGGGGGATTCCTCCCCCAATTTTAGTCTCAGCATGAATTATGAAGGCTTTATCACGCTAACTTGAAAGCAAAAACAACAATGAAGTAAAAGACAGAAAAGTGGCCTGAGTTTAAAAATTAATTAATCAAATGGAAAGACTGATTCATAAAAATAATCTCTGATGACCAGTCCACTAACTACATGATTAAGGCCATGTATGAATGAAAATGTTTACCTGACTTCTTCAAGACACCCCTGCATAGGACTGGCAAACAACTGCAGGCCATGGTCTGCCTGATGTGGCCATGTCTGGGAAATAAGACTCACCCTCTCAAATAATAACTCCTACAATGTTCTCTCGCCTTTTCTCATTTATTCTGCACTTATTTTTTTCTCCTAACAGGAAAGTCCAGAAAATTCTGTTTCCCTTTCACTTTTTAGGCACTCTCTGGAACATCACTGATTAACTGGGGTCTTTCAATTCCTTTGAACTCCAACGTTGAATTTTGATTTGGAATGTCACTTTCTTCTTCTTGAAGAATGGCTTTTGTTGTGCTTGGATGATTGGTGGGCTATCTTCTGAACCTTTTGTACATTTCCATGATACAGGAGATGTCTGGACTGTAGGTGCCGTATTCACGCTCTGAATAAACCTTTTCTCTATGACCGTAGTGCTCTGTGAACCAAACCATCCTGTATAGGATCAGGAACATGGTGAAAGTCATGCAAAGAAGCCAAAGTGCAACAAAGAGTATTTGGGCCCTGGAGATCTTACTCAGACAAACAATAGCTTCCAGGAAACCAATGACACCAAAAACCTTCCACTGTATTCCCACTCATTCACACTTTGTTTCAGTAACTAAGCCATGAAGGGTCCCTTTGGAAGCCATGATGTATCCAATGAAGAGAATTCTACACCACCTTAATGGATGAGTGTCTTGGAATACAATGATAGGCTTAAAGAAGAAGGTGTTCAATTCATTCAGCTGCCAGATAATGATGAAAAGGTATATCCCAGTCACTATCAGAAAAATAATATTTGTGGTCAAACAATGTAACATAAGTCCAGCTACCAGAGGGGAACTGCAGTAGGCCTGATAGATCTTCCTAGTAGTGGTATGAATACCCTTGAAACTTGTGCAGTAACAGGTCCTCATCTATAAAAACCAACAGACGATCATGCCCAGTCAGATGCCACTGCTGCTGCAGAGCAGAATGATGTCCAGGATGACTTGGTCCCAACAATACTTGGTGAAATTGTGCAGATGAATGAAGTAAAGCTAGTTAACTCCCAGATAATACTGGTTTTCTACCAAGGCCTTCATGGCCCAGCCCAGGAATGCCTAAATGCAAATATGTCAAAATAGCTGATGATCCTCTCTCCAGTGATCATGTGGCAGTTCACAATGCACTCTGTGACATCTGCTTCCTTTGTGGTGTCTTGAAGATTTGGATCCAGCCAATACATTAGGAATTTGACTTGATCAAAGTGGAGGAAGAGGAGGAAATTCAGGGACAGGAAATAGAGCATGCATACTTAGTACAGTTAGCACAGTTAGAGCTGGGAGACCCCTCCTCTCCTCCCACTTGAATTTGGGCAACGTTTCAGGACCAATGCTCCATTGTTTCCAGAGAAACAAAAACATAAAATTGCAAGAATCGGGTAATCTTTAAAGCTTCAGGCCTGAGCACAAGCTTGTTAGATCTCATGCCTTGACCCTCAGTAACCTTTTCCCAACTCAAAGGTTCATAACTATGGACTGTATCTAATGTGTGTAATTTAATCACAGTGAACAATGGGTTAGGTTTGTGTGCTAGAAGCCCCTGAGATGACTCAGCACCCTGTCAATCATTCCTGTCAGTCTTACCAAGAGATGCAGTGAGAGGGACCTGGGCTGGGTGCATATCCTTTAAAATCCAAAAGCCTGATTTATCTTTGTGCTGTACTTTTTATTTTCCTGTCACCCCAACATGTCACTCTTTTTGTTTCTATTGGCATAGACCTGCCCTGAACACATCTTCCTATTATCTTCAGTAAATGTAGCTGCTTTTTTCTTTTACCATTAGATGTACACTTGCAGTTCTTTACTTGTCATACACAAAAGCCTGGAATCTATTCTGTCAGATCTGTATCATTCTGAGTTCAAAAATCATTGGCTGTGTGGCTGAATGAGGCCAAGTAAATGGACCACAGGGCAGAGCTAACACACTGATGATGAGAAAGAAGAAAATGCAGAAGGATGCCTCTCCAGGTGTCTCCTGGAACAGAGTCGTCCTGGTGAAAGCAAAGTGCATGAGGCTGGTGAGGACACTGAGCAGGGCGATGATGTTTGGCAGTAGAAGTTGATGGCGGTGGCCTCCACTTGCTGCTCATTGATCTTCCAGAGATGCATCTTGTAGTTCACATCGTCTTTGTTCAGGGTCTGGCTCTCCATGACTTCCCTCAGGGTCCTGCTGTGGCAGCTACAGCCCAGGCTGTGGACAGGGCAGTGAGCCAGGCAGCATCTGACCTATTGTCTGTTTCTTTAACCTCGCTTGGGGCACTTAGCTCTTCCCCTCCGGGCTCTTTGTTCCAGTTACACTGCACAGTCTGCACTTCTGGGGAATGCCATCCTACCTCTTCTTTTGCACATGTGACTCCCTCAATTCTCCTTCCATATTCTGCTTTCTTGTGTTAAGTTCTTTCCTCCTCAAGCAAAAACGTAAGATATCAGGTCACTTCTAGTCAACCTCTAGCCCCCTTGAAGTCTGAAAAAGGTCTTTCCTCTGGGCAATGATATACTTTGTACTTCCTCAGCAACAACGTGTGACAATCATTTGTTCGTCTCTTTCCTAGTGAGTCTGGGCTTTTGCTCTATATCTGGCTTCCTTCCAAGATTATAATTTAATTAGTGAGTAGTGGAGACCAACAGTACTTTTGAAAACCTGTAGGTAATTTATTGTGCACCTGGGTTGAGAAAAACTGCCCTAGACTGTAAGTTTCTTTGATCCTGGGCCCTTTCTTAATGAACTTTATATTCTTAGTGTACTTCCCAAGGGCCTAGCTCAAAGTGCGTTCTCTAGGTTCTCATTCAATATTTGTTGAGTAAAGAGTATAGAGGATGAAAGAGGCAATTTGTTGGGGCACACGTGAAGGCTTCAGCAGGGGAGCGGCTGTTCCCGTCCCTGGCTGAGACCACGTATCCTTCCTTGAATGTGGCCAAGTTTATACACTGGTACAATGCCAGTCTCTTATCCAGAAGATGTTTAATCTTGGGATGTCTCATTTCCATTTGCACATTTCAACCTCACTGGTCCATCAGTCACAAATGGTCTATGCATGAATGAGTTTGTGGAAAGAGCGGGAGTTTCTTAGCCCTGTAGCTTACAGTGTAATACAATAATTAATAGACAGAGTTTATTTAAGTAGGACGACAGAGGATTGTGGATCTTAAAATTCTTTTTTTTCTGTCTCTTCTCTAATCTTTCAGAGTTGCATTTAGTAGAAGATATTCCTGTTATTCAAAGGAAAGCTATTAAAGCAGCTTATATCCCCCAGCTCTATGTATACTACAAATAAGGGAAAAAAAACCATAAAAAGAGCTGTACTTATAGTGGAGGCTTTAGTTCTAAATTCATATTTGTGTCCATTATATCTTTAAAACATGTACCCTATCAGTTCATTTTTGGCACAATAGTATAAATTTTTCTGAATTTAGGAAAAAAGAAGTAATAAGCACATATTTTCTCTTTTCTCTCTCTCCCTCCCCCACCTCTTTCCCTGAGACAGATTCTTGCTGTGTAGTTCAGGCTAGCTTTATATTCATCATGTAGACCAAGCTGGCCTTGGGCTCACAGTGATCCTCCTGCCTCAGCCTCCTGAGTGCTGGAATTACAGGCATGCATCAGTACACTTGGCTAAAAATTTGCATTTATTTTCAACAAATACTAGACCCCTTTTTAATTTTTCTTGTCTTTCTGACACAGTGATGGATGCATGCTATTTTACCACTTAAAATTGTTTGATTTTACCACTCAGAATTATATTTTTAATGTTTTAATGACTAGAATAAAAATTTATACCAAGCCTATGAAAAAGAACATGAAATCAAATGCAGGCCATCCAGCAGAGATGCTCTTTTGCATAGCTCCTCTATGTCTGTTGGTTTCTTAGTTTTTGATAGGTCCCAAGGAAAAGATTTATGGTTCTGTAAAAGCAGGAAGTTCTTCAGGATTCAAGTTGTCATTTCAGAAAAAAGCAAAAGGACGACAGATATTGGCAATCTTTTCAATTCTGAGTAGATCTTTCCTTGAAATACTGCACAAATAGAAAAGAGACAGTGACATGATGAACCCTCTGGTTTCTAGGGTTGGGTTTTGCTTTCATCCTCATCATGAGGAGCTGAGCACGGGATCTGATCCTGTGCCTCATTCCTGGAGGCTGCATGGCACTGGTCTGTCTACTCTAGTCTTTGTCCTTCTGCTTACCCTGTATCCAGAATAGTATTCAAAATAATACCTGTTTTCTTTAAAGCTTTTAAGCCTCATTGACTTCCCACAGGACAACTTCTCAATTTTTCCCCCAGGCATTCAAGGCTCCACAATGACAGATCCCAACATTCCTGCTCAGTGTCTCATGGGAAGTCAGCCTGGTAACCTGATGCTATCCTTGAGGAGTGTGAGGCTGACAAGTGAGGTGACTTCCCCACGGTCACATCAGTAGCAAAAGAGCTGAGGCTCAGCCATCTGACTCCAGGACATATGGTTTCCACTACAGCATGCAGTTGGTACACTTGACCTCTGCTGTTTCATCTGCAAAATGGAGTTTATGAATGAGAGTTGCCTTCCACCTTTGAAGTCAGAGGATAGGTTGTGAGCCACCACTATGGTCTTGGTAGCCTCATGTCATGCCCAGGCCCCATTTCCCATGGAGGAAGGCTCTCCTGTGTGAACCAATAGGATACATGGGAGCTGACCTCAAGGCTAGGAACACCTTCCCTGGGGAGGTCAGCCTCTGAGTGCTGAGGCCACACAGGGAGGAATTGAGCCTCCAGATGTGTAAGGGACCCATCTTGGAAGGAACACTCCGGCTTCACTCGGTCTTCTCATTACTGCAGTCTGGATGACATCTAGATGCGACCCGTGGGCTGGAATCACCCAGCTCAGATGCTCTGCAATGCCCGACCCACAGAAACTGAGTGAATGAGCATTTGCCATTTTAAGCCGCTAAGTTTTGGAGTAATTGATTATGCCGCTAACTAGATAGAGGTTAGAAAGGAAACTTTCAACACTTAAGCCTGTGATTTTATGAGAAAATAGTAACTTACCTTTCTCAGATGGTAAAAATGTATGCTACAACTGGATAAATGGTTGTTCAGGTCCTAATTTGTGAATTTTTTTTAAATTCTAGGGAGTATAATTAATTTACCAAATTATTCCCATTTGAATAGAGACACAGAAGACTCATAGAGACTAAGAGACATAGAAGGGTTTTCCCAGTTTCCTTCCTTTTACCCTCAGTACACGCACAGGGATTAAGGCCTGTGGGTTCCATTCCTGTAGTTCTTTCTGGTTCCTTCTCTCCATCCCAAAGCCAGAGCCACAGGTCAAGCTGTTACATCTTTATCCCCTGACTGAGCTACCTTTATAAATGACTTTCAGTGTCTTTCCCACTTGTTTACATTCACTGCTGCTGCCATGGCATTCTCAAGTCCATGTGTGGCAATATCATTGCTCTGCTTTAACTTGTGGGATTTGCTGCTAACCCAAGGTACACAGAATCAGAACTGAACTGAATTGCTAGGCACTCAAATGGTATCCAGAGAATTGCAGAATTAGCATTGAAAAAGACAAAATATTTGATACTGGGGCAGGGACAATTTCTAGACGTATTATTTCATTTTCTATGTTCTTTAAAATTTAGACAATTATTTTCTGGGGAGGTGTTTGTTGCAAGTAACTTTCAATTACAACTTTGATACAATAAATAAGTGAATTTTGGGGTTGGAGGTACAGCTTAGTGGTATAATATTTGCCTGGCATGCATGAGGCCTCAGGTTTGATCAGCATAAGAAAGAGAAGAAGAGAGGAGGAGGAAGAGGAGGAGGAGGAGGAGGAGGAGGAGGAGGAGGATGCAAAATTCCATAATCATTCAAAGCAACAGCTCAATAGTGTAGAGCAATGCTCCCCAAACTTTAATGTGCATGTAACTCATTTGGAAGATATTGCTAAATTCCAAGTTCTTTTATTCCCCAACAAAACCACTTTTAAATCTTCAAATGCCGGCTACCATTGTGGTCCCAGGGTACCTACATTTCTCTTAGTTGGACAACAAAGTTTGGGATTCTAATGATACTTCAATAATGGGGAAGTACTTTACTTACTATCTATTGGAAATATGCAACTCAGTAAAAATGAAGTAGCTCAGGTTGCCAGAGCTTCCAGGTATACCACCCTCTCTGCTCTGGAAGATCCCTCAATGTGTTACTTGGGGGCATGGAAATATCTCTTTAACATATGGTGGCTTCATTACATAACTATGCTTGATTAAATCATTAATCGTTGGAGACTACACCCAATCTCTAGCCCTTTTCCCCTCAGGAGGTCAGGTAGTGGAGCATCACCAGTCCCTGTGTGGATTCTACATAGGAGTCCACCATGGTTACTGTATTAGCATAAACTACAGTGGGTCTAAAGGTACTTGTTAGGAATGGCAAAGAGACATGCCTATCAATCTTATCACTTGTGAAATTCCTAGTGTTGTAGGAGCTTGGTGCCTGGAAACTGCAACAAGAATCAAATATATTTTTCACTTTACGACCCAAACAGAAAGGCAAATTTAAGGGTGCACCATGTGAATTGTATTTTTGGAATATTCCTTTGCTATTCGTAAAGCACTTTCCCTTTCCTCTTGCTCTTCTCTAAGCCCTCCTGGGCAGACACGGAGTCACATCATCCTGTGAATACATAGATTGCAACTGCAGTTCTGATAACTCACTGGGTTGTCATAGTTGTGAATTTTCAAAAGTGTGCCCAAACAACTGAGGTTCATACACACCCCATTCATAAAAAGAAACGATCTTTCTTTACAAAGAGAAAGGGCAGAGATAAAGTAATGAAGTGTGAAATTGCCTGGGATTTGAAGAGCCAAATTTAAAATGTTTGTTCAAATCCTTCATTAGCCTGGCCTGGATCTGGGAGTGGAGGGGTCACTAACAGGAGCGCCAAGCTGAGTAGGAGTCCACAGAATTCAAGTCCCAGCCCAGGAGAGGGGAACTCGCAAATCTGCCTCTAAGAGCTTGTTCAGAGATATTAATGAATAGTTTGGGTTAAAAGCCAGAAATGTTCTCACTTTTATCAGTTCTGGACATTCATCTTAAAGAAAAATTACATGTAAATGTTATTTACTGCAGCCTTTTAAAAATAACACAAAATTGGAAACAAATCAAGTGTCCAAGGTAATTACTAGAGTGTTTTATGAGTTATGCAGCCAAAAAAGTGTAGATTTTGTACCAAAAAAATGATAAAAACTAAAAACTGTGTATCAACATGGAAAATATTTGTAATTAAGAATTAAGTGAAATAGCAGATTATAACAATTACATGTTCTGTAATTGCAAATATGCGAATTAAAGGTAACAATAGGACTACAGTAAAACCGTCTTGGAGTATTAAAATTAGAGATGATCTTTCTTCCTTAAAACTTCTTTATTGTTACTGCTTTTACAATAAAAATGTAAACACTCTTAAGAATACAGATTAGTTGTATCATTAAGCACAATTATTGAGCCCTAACCGTTCATGATGAGAAGGATAAAAGCTATAAACAAACATTTATTAAACTACAAATATCTTGATGAATAAAATTTTTTGTGCTGTCTTGCGCCAAATGCATCTTGTGAAAATGACTGGGAAAATTGCTCAGTATTCAAAACTGTCCTGGTGGGTTGGACTCAAGGCCATTTGAAGTCTTTGAGCTTCTCCTGGAGCAATCTGAGTGCTGCAGTTCATGGGACCAGGCAATCCCAGTCCCTAGGTGCTCTGTGTCTTGGTGAGAAACACCATGCCATTCTGCATTAATAAACATGATGTGATTGGAGAAGATGGAGCATTTGAAACGAAAGTCCAAAGCAACACTCTTGCCACATACTTCAAACTATGTGCATTCATTTTGGTGGGACAACTTGCAGTGGAAACTATGTATAAAAATGACAGTAAATTGAAAAGATTTTAAAAAATGGTACTGGGAATTAAATCCAGGGCCTTCACACTGAACTACGTCCCCAGTCCTTTCTTAAATTTTTGCAACAGGGTCTTCTAAGTTGCTGCTAAATTGACAAAACTGAGCTCAAACTTATATATCGTCCTGCTTCAGCCTCCCAGATCCTGGGACTACAAGTATGTACTACCATGCATGCCAGTGTGACTTAGGCATTCGATGAGAGAAAAAGCATTCTAGACATCCCTTGGAATCTGATGCTAGTTACTTAATGATTTTAAAGTATCTTGCATAACAGAAAGTATTTCTATGTCATAATTAAAAATTTAAAAGTTTTCCAAAATGTCTTTAACTTTCTGGTCTGACCTTGATTTGCACATGCTTTGAACTTGTAGGTGCTAAAATATGGACAATTAAAAAGGAATAGCATGTTTTGCTACTCATAATTTCTTTCCTTTAGTTGATGATATCAGAGGGTGAGTCAAATCAATGCTTCTCAAAATGCCCCATCTCACCCAACTTCCCAGGAGTATCAAATGGCACTTTTACTAAGGGCAGTGATCCCCAGTGGCACATGCCAGGTACCTAGAGGCTCTTGTTATACCCAGGAGTTGGGCCAGGGGCAGAGCAATCAGCAGTGAAGGCCTGTATACTGGCTGCCAGTGGATGTCAGGGCTATCTTCGCAATTTCCTTCCCAAACGGTGCTCTCCCACTCATCCCAATTGCCAAGTGACTGCCTTCCCAGAACCCTAACTTTAGATTATTTTAAGTCCTACATTGTACCGATTCCTATTTCAGCTATAAATAGCGTTCCCATGATTTCTGTGTCACTTTCATCCTTTCTGTTCTCTAGGAAATCCAGAACACACTGCAGTATCATATGGGAAGGAATGGCCAGGGCCCCTTTGCCAATACGATTCGTTTTCTTTCTCTTTCCTACTACAAATGGAAATGAATATGGACATGAAAAGAATTGGACACTGTATCACTAAATGTGATATGAAAACTCCATTAATAGCCCTTACTGTTCATTTGAAAGACCCTTCCTGAAAGACACATACAGGAGAGGTGTCTCGGCTCACATTTCTTGACATTTCTTCTGGACCTCTTCCAGAAAGGCAGACCCATCTCTTCCTAATGGTAGCAAAACACCATTAGAATGAGTTGGTAGAGAAAGTTCAGCACTGATGCTTTCCATATCCACCAGACTTTTCTTGAAATCTCTGCTCCCCTCCTGTGTTTTTCGTCATCTGTGAAGTGAGGACATCTCTGAGAACTGGCTTGAGAAACCATGAGCTAATACACCCTAGGAAGTGCAGATGGCTATGAAACCAACCAGCTTGGCTAAGGCTTCCAGGCTTATGAGTAGTGAAGCAAGGCAGTCCAACTTTGCGCCCCTTGTAACCACGTTGGGGTAACCACAAGGTGACAGTGGCTGTGATGATTTATGTCTGGCCAGGGGGAGAAGATAAGAAAGTCCTCTAATCCAGTTTAAGAAAGAAGGAGTTGGGGAAACCTTTTCAATGGCAATGATATCTGATTAGCAATGAGGATCTAATCAAAGAAAGGAAGGATTTTGGGTGGTGGGAAGGGGGACTACTGGAAGGCAAGGGTGTGGTAGAAAAGAATGCTCTAAGCAGAGGAAACAGTATGCACAAATGCCAGTGAGGAAGAGAGAGCACAGCACACCTGGGCTCCTAGTCATAGCTGGCTGATCAGTGCCCTCTGTGCTGGGTGACTGCACTTAGCAAAATCCGTTGCACATAGAAGTCTTTGGGTCTGGGGTTCACAAACAGTGTGATTGCCTATGCTTTGTTTGCTCCTTGAGCTTCCAAGTCAAGCACAAGCTTCCAGAGAGCAGGATCTAGACTTGGGCTTAGTTCTTTCTTCATAAAAGAGCACAAGTCACAATGTCGAAAACATTGCAGATAGCATCTACTGATATGAATCTGTCAATGACTTAGTCTAGCTACCCCTTCGTTAACAGAGAGCGTCAATTAATATGAACTCTAATATCCCCAGACCCGGATTGGTGGTTTGTTTCTATCCATGGAGAGCACCAAAGCCACCTGGTTTGTGTGCGAATTGCCCTCTCTGGACAGTCAAGCCTGGCATGGACTCAAGGAGCAGACAGCTGACAGGCAATGGCTATAATCAGATGGCATATTCCAAAAGGACAGAGGGCATCACTATTCTGGGCAAGTGTACATAGGAAAGTGTATATAGAATTCTGTCATAAACCTTATCGTTCGAGCCATCAGGGAAATGGTGATTGTCTTTCCTCATTTCAACCAGGATCCTCAGAGTGGCCCATTTTCCTATTTATATTCAGAACTTCAGCCATAACTTTTTATTTGTTTTTAAGAAAAACACATGAGTTAATGATTTTGCTACATTCAAAGGTATCAGTTTTTCATTGCAGCTTTTAGGATAATAGAGAGTTATATTTTCCACTATGAAATATCATAAGAAATGACAGAGTAACAGCAGACTTGTTGCGGGGGGGGCAGGCAGCCCCAAATCAAGCCAGAAACCAAACTGGGAGGACTTCTGAGGTGATCCTGGTCACTGCATGTATTTAGTGACATTTTGGTTTTGTGGTAAATGTGCATGAAGGATGTCATAGAGATTTTCAAAGCCTCTACTGCATATTTTTGTAGATGTTCTTAAAATTGCCCTCTTTTGCTCTTGAATGGAGTGTGGTTATAGCTCTGTGGGACTGGTGGTAATCATTTGCATGGCTCAAATTTTTAAAAACGTTTTTAATTTGGAGTATTTTCAAACTTACAGAGAAAAGTTACAAAAATAAATATATCCTTATAGCATATATCCAGTTTCATCTATTATTGATGTTTTTCTTTACTTATTCTGTCCAGCCATCTTGCCATGTTTTTTTTTTAAACATGTCTCCCTAAAAGTTTTACTAGCCATTTCCTAGGTATAAGTATCAACCTCAGTAAGTTTAGCAGTGACACAATACTTTTATCCCATTTTTGGTCTATATTCTAATTATTGATTGACCTAATACTGTTATTATACTACTTCCTTCTATCTAATTATATATTTAGATCTGATGTTTCTTTAGTCTCTATCTAATCTGTGTGGGCAAAAACCCTAGTCTGGAAGGCTTGTAAACACCAGGAATTTATTCCTCACGGTCTTGGAAGCTGAAAAGTCAAAGACCAAGCTGCTGGCTGATTCAGCGTCAGCTGAGGGCCTGCTCCCTAATTTGAGGATTGTGTATTCTCGTATCACAGAAGGTACAATGGACCTCCCTGGAATCTCAGGAACTAATCACAAAAGGACTCTGATCTTGTGAGCTAATCATTCCTAAAGGTTCCAAATCCTAACACCATTACATTTGGGGTTAGGATTTCAAAGTGTGCAATTTGGGGGACCATAAACCTTCAGTCTAAGCAGTCTCATTTCATCAGGAGTATTTTTAGTTTTTCTTTGTCTTTTATGACATTGATATTTTTGGAGAACACAGTGCCTTTCCCCTTTTGAACTTAAAATGATTCTCATTCTGAGTCCATCTGATGCCTCCCTCTGGTTAGATTCTGGTTATTCATTCTCCACTGGAAGCATGAATTTTAAAGGTCACATTTGTGTCATAAATTCTTTGGGACAGAAGTAATCTAATGGGTCTCCCAATCGAAACCAGGTTATCTGTCTGCATGAGCCATATCCCACCAGGCTGGAGCTTGGTTATGGTGCCAGCCCTGCCAGTAACTCTCAGTGCCATTCTAGGTCGGTCACCCGTCAAGGCCTACATTTCACCATTTATAATAGAGGGGATGGAGCTGGATGAACTTTCTATTTTTTTATGAATCCAAAACAAATGCTTGTATTCAAAGGGAAATAATGCCCTTAGAGTGAAAATGATCTTAACAACTCTCGTAGTTTCCTAGATCTTTGGAAAACTTGGTCAGGATTTGCAAGAACAGCAAGGACTATTGTAATTTGGTTAGTGAAGGGAAAGATTATGCCTTGGCCTGGGCACAAAATGTTGTTTATTTCAAACTGACACATTAACACTGCAATTCCAAGATGCTCACATATTTTAAAACGTATACTTAGCATCTAAAGATTTGTTTCTGGCTGATAACAAAATTCTTGAAATAACATGCATTTGGAGTATTTTCCAAGTACCCAAAGGCAGGCCTGAGTTTAGTGAACACATGTGGATTTCATTGCAGTAACCCACTTTTGTGCTTAATTAAATTTCATTTGGCAAAACTGGCAATATGAATTTGATACACTGTTATCACATAACATTACCAATATGCCTCTCAGGCTGCTGCCCTGGATAATGTGGGTACAAAGCATTCTTCAGAAGACAGACGAGATCTGCCAAGGTGCCAAAGGGCAGGCAGAACATTTCCCCGGCAGGGCCTGAAGACATAGGAAGAGGGACAGGAGAGCTCAATGGGAGGTGCAGGTGCTTGATGTTTTGAAAGGCTGCTCAATTTTTCTTGCCCAGTCAGCTCTTTGTTCAAGAGGACATTTGTGCTTGGGCATTCACCAGGCCTTTCGGACATTTGTGATGGCTGTAGCATTAATACAGGGGTGTAGCATTAATATGGGAGTGTAGCTGTGTGGCAGTTGACAAAACTTTTGTGCTTGTGTACTAGGAGAGGCAGCCTCGAGGCAAGAAGAGAATAGTGAGCAATTCAGGAGAGAAAGAACTTTTGTTCAAAATATTCTCTGGTTGATCCTTACTTTCAAGAATTACTTGCTTTCTTTGTGTCTCCTTTATCTCCAAAATGTGCTTAATACTGTCCAACTTGTAGGATTGCAAAGATTAAAGAAGGTACAGATACGTAAGTTGTCTGCCACAGAATTGGTATTCAACTTAAATTTCCTTCTCTTTTTTTTTTCTTGGCTTTTAAAATAAACAGGCAGGACAAATATTGATCGTCCTATTTTATATAGGAGAAAATGGCAGTTTTCAGAGAGTTTTCAGGTCAATGAACTGGATTGGACTTGCGACTTTCACTATTGCACTAATCCTTATCTCCTTTGCAAAGCAATCCTTTGGAAGTTGGCTATATCATTGAGCAGGTCTTGGCAAGACATGACGAAATGTACTTTTTAATACATTTTTCTTAAATTTTGAAATAGTTCAGATTTATATAAATGCTGCAAAGATACTGCAGGGGGGGTTCCTACACACTTTCCATTCAGTTTCTTCTATGGTTAACATCATTTATCGAGATGGTACATCTGTCACAATTAAGAAACCAACATTACTACTCCATATTACTACTACCTTTTAACGACTGCATTACAGAACTAAAACAGAACTGTAAACAGAACTGAATTCTGTTTCATCTGGATTTCACTAGCTTTTCTGTAATATCTCTCTGGATCCATCTAGAAGCTCATCCCACATTACCGTTAGATGTGTTGTATCCTTAGCTTCTTCTGGTCTGTGGCAATTTCTCAGATTTTCTTTGTCTTTGATGACCTCAGCAGTTTTGAGGAGCACTGATCTAATAGGATGTAGCTTGGTTGGTTGTTTTACTGATGCATAGTTAGACTGGGATTAAGGGTTTTAGGGAAGAAGACCTCAGAGGTAAAACACATTCGCATCATATCACATAGAGGGCACATGCAGCCAACTTTTACCACCAATACTGTTACTGTGATCCCATAAACATCATTCATCTCTGTTGTAAAGTTACCCCATCCCACCCCACACACTCTTTACATTCTCTACTTTTCAGGACCACATTATTTAGCACAGCACACATTCAGGGAGTGGAGGGAGGTTATGCTGTCCTTCTTGGGGAATGTTTTCAATTGGGTCATTTTACCATACCATAAAATAATGTTTTAATAATTTGTTCTCATTTTCTAACACATCTGAATAGCATTTCTTGGTGCCTCAAATTAGATACCAGCCAGCTTTCCTAATTCACCCAAGTCAACCTTCAGGCAACAATATTTGATGAAGAATGGTCAAGTTATAAAAGTTTTCACGATTTCCATAATCTGTCATAAATTTCATTGTGTGTTATATATGTGAATATATGCTTTTCATGTTTATTGTCCATTTGGTGTCTTTCTAGAAGTTTTAGCATTGTTCTTAATCTGTTCCACTGGGCGGTGGAAACATTTCTTGCCATATTGTACTCATCACTTTAAATAATTAGAAAATGGAACTATTTTGATTTTAGTTATGCAGTTTTTCTTTTCCTATAGGACTTTCCCCTTTGCTCACCAGTCAGCCTGTGGCAGTAGTTTTTCATATGCATTGACCAAATAAAAGTGAAGAGCAATTCAGAGAGAAGACGTCATCAAATATTTGGTTGTTAGATTCTGATGTAATATTTGTGAATCAATAACAGAGACACATCTTGAACATTGTGACTTTTAATTGCAAGAATTAGATGCTAGAGAGAGGAGAACAGTGCTACATTTGTGTTGTATTTTCCCCCATAGTTAATTTAAAATACGAACACCCAAAGGCTGGAGGAATTCAAGGCATTACGTGTATATTACATAGATAATGGATGGGAGAAGAGTTAGTCTTCTTTCCAAAAGGAAGCATATATTTAATGAACAGATAAAAATAATTAAAGAAGACAAAACTGTGTTGGCTGCTTGTAGAATCATTACAAAAGGGTGTCCACATTGTATTTCCTTGATTGAATTATCTTGGTAGAAGTTGAGGAATGAAACGGCATGGTTATTATTGAGTACTTACTTTTAACAATTCCCAGATAAATTGTTGGGGACAAGGGTCTACTTCTTTGATTCACAGGGTAAAAATCTAGAGACTATAAAACTCAAAGAACATTCAAGCCAAAAAGTGAGAAGATACGTAGCACTGAGTGTAAAGAGCTGAAGGCAGTATCACAGTCTACTTCATACCCCAGGGTGATGGAGCAAATACTAAAGTAACCCTGAGTCAAGTAGTGAGGGGAAGGTCTAAGGCTAAGGGCCTACCAGCCATTCTGAAGGGACTCTGTGGTGTATAGGAGGGTGCACAAGAACACTGAATACTGATGTAATGAGGGAAGATATGTCTTTGCCTTGTTCCTAACCTGGGAGCAAAAGCCTTAAGGATGCTGTGCATGAATTTTTTCATAGATGCCCTTCATCAGGTTGAGGGAGATCTCATCTGTCCTAGTTTTCTGAGAGTATTTTTGAAATAGATACTGGATTATTTTTACATGTTTTTTCATCCTGCATCTTCTGAGATTATCATATAAGTTATTTTTCAATCTATTAATATACAGTTCTGGGTGGAGTAGCCAAAAGTATATTTGATTAGATTGTTTTCTATCCCAGAGCCTAAAATTATTCATGTATATATACTATGAAGTATCCTTGGGCTTTATTTTTGACATAAAATCCTTAATCCAACTAAAATTGATATTTGTGAGTAGTGCTAGGCAGAAATCATTTCTTCTTTTCCCATATTATACTAGGTTGAAGAGCATCCCCACAAAATTCAAGTCTACCTAAACCCTCATCTGGAAATAAAATCTTTGCAAATACAGTTAGTTAAATTAAGCTGTGGTCATAGAGGAGACTAGAGTGAGCCCTAATTATGTCCTTGAAGGAACAGTAAACAAAGACAGAGAGGCAGAGGAATGCATCTTATGAAGACAGAGGCAGAGCTGGGAGTTCTGCTGACACAAACCAAGGCACATCAAGGGTATCCAGTCTTTCCTCTAGTTCTTGACCATATGGAATACAATAACAAGAACTATTTAATGATGTCTCCATCTGCTAATTCTATCCTTTGTGTCATTCCTGGGCTCAGGATGATTAACTCACTTTATCTTTATCATTTTTGTATGTTTTTGTTTCTTTTGCCTTCCTAGTACTTTTTTTATTGAACTTTATTGGATTGTGACTTTTACCTTGCAGAGTGCTATATATTTTGCTATTCCCAAAAATAGTTTTGAGCTTTGTTTTGAGATATGCTTCAATTGCTCACAAAATGGTATGATCCTTTTGGGTCTTGCTTATTAAGTTTTGTTAGGTAAGGCAGAGAAACACTTAATTAATCAATTAAAAATTCACCTTGACTGAGGGAAAACACTTCTATATTATCATAGCCTATTTTCAGGTGATACTGGGCAGAACAGAGCCACATTCTATTGATCTTTTCATCCCCAAATCTTAGCACAGCTTCTGAATCTCAAGTAAGAGTTTCACAAATCCTGCCTGATTAATACTTTATCTGCCCTGAATTATTTTCAAGTTTTAAAAAGAAGTACCATTATCCCCTATCAGATTTGGGCACCTATTCTGTTCAGATTCCCTTTGCTCCCTTTTTTTCCTCTGCGATTTCAGACAGTTTTGGAATCACATATGTTACTGTGTCTATAGGAAGCATTTCTGGGTTTAAGATTATATGATGGGAGAGCTACCAGGTAGGATGGAGTTCCTATTTAGAGAGTCCATATACTCTGACTGACCATGAAACAATTTCAGATATTATATCAAGTTTTGATCAGTGCCATAAATTTAATTTTGACCCAACTGGGAATATATGCTATTTCTGAAACATAGTACAGAAAAAAAATCAAGCAGTATCAAGATATAGTTTTACACTGGTTGGGACATACATTGTGATTTGTCTTATGATGTACAGGAGAGGGAAATCAGAACAGTAAAATTTCGGGAGATGTGCTAAAGGGAGATGAAGTGAAAAATTCAGTAACCATGGATGTAATTGACTTCCAGCAGGATGCCATCAGAATGTTTTTATGCAAAAGGTCCACATGTTAGTGTGAGTAATGAATGTCTTAATGAAGAGTAATTCATCTTTGCATTCCAAGTAGAATTCATTCCAGTGCCTTGAATAGAATGAATGATCATTTGGTGAATATTTTATATGATTACTGGGTTGATAAGTAAGCATAAGATTAAAGTATTCCACTTTGAAGAGGGAGAAGGAAGTTATAGGAAGGGAAGAAGGGGAAAAGGCAGTGTTGATATTCAATAGTTTGTTTATGATAAATTCAATTAAAGTAGCAAATGTATCTATTTCATTCACTACAACATGCTTATGTCCTAGGAAATGACCTGGTGCTCAGTAAAATCCAATGGGTCAAGTAGATAATGAATCCGTTAGATTGATTTCATGTTATGAGAGTGTTAATAAAAGAAAGGTGCTACTTCTTTACCTGGAAACATCTCAATGGCATCCCAGGCGATTGGACCACCGTAACAAGTCTTAAAGTACACTCAGGAGGTCATAAGGTGGAGAAGAGGCTGGAGAGTTATCCTTGCAAAAGAAAGAGGTTGTGTTGTTGAAAAATGAGTAGACAAGAATCGTTTGAGGAGAACACTTGTGGTGTAAAGTGGAGATGTTAAGCTTGCAGGTCGGAACTAGTTGTTCAAGCACCTTTATCTGCCATGTTGATATGTTGACATTCATTTTGTAGGTTTAAAGTCAAGAGGAGAATTTTCAGCGGGGGAATGACATGATCAGATTTATGTTCTGGAGAAATCACTCTGAGATGATGTTTTGGAGCCAGGAGGGAGATAGGGAAACTGATCAGGAAACTCTTAACACCCATTCCACCCAGAGAGGATGAGTATGTGAATTCACCATGACCAAAGTCCTTTCCTCCTTCATTTCCTTGATAAAATGCCTAATGCATATCATATATTATAAATATGGAAACATTATACAGTTCTGAAAGCTAAATCATCTCCCATCCTCAGATCACTGCAGGAGGAGGTAAGTAAGGGCAGTCAGGAAGTGTTGATTTAGGATGCAGAGATGGTGCATGCCCAGGAAGTAAGGTAGACTGTGATACTCATCTCAGGAATCCAGACAGCAGCCTCCAGAGCAATCAGCCCTCGTGCCCATCAGAAGTACAAGTGCACAATTTGCAGGTCTCTTTTTCTTTGCTTCCTGATCCCCACTACTCTTGTTGATTCTGTCATTAGCAACATGCACAGATGCAAAAAGCTAAACCAAGGAATCATTTAACAACATAATCACACTTTTAGCAATCCGCATTAGCCTTATTTGACAGATTGTCGAGGTACAGGGAAAAAGAGGGATCATTATATTGTTATATTATGGGTTTAAATGCTAAATCCTGTCATAAAAATATTGTTATACTTTGTAGAAAGAAAAATGTATTTGGGGGATAATGGAGTCAAGTTAAAACAAGAAAAAGAGCTTGTTCGGTTCTTTGTAAATGCTACTCTATCAAGTATAGAAGTCTACAGTTCTTCAAGGCCATGTATAGGGCTATCTGTATGCAAGGCTGCCTTGGGTAGACAAACCAAATCCATAAGGTTGATGTCTGGAAGTGGTGTGATGGTGGTTGTGAAACATGACTTAAAGAGCACTTAGTGTCGGTTCTCTTTGGGGCTGGACAACTGTATGGCCGGTGGCTTCCAGGCCTTTTTGCAGGTAGCAATGACAGGAATGGGAAAAGGTATCAACACAGAGAAAGAAAATCCTTGGCTGAGGTGGGAGAGCTGAGTCCAGCCTCCAACCCTAACTCCTGTGCGACTTTGGCAAAGTCATTTCAGCACCTTGGGGGTTATTTTCTCCATCAGTAAAGTGCACAATGGGTTAAAATATCTCTAAATTCCTTTCCGCTCTGACTAATCTTTCTCCATGATGCCTAGCGCTCTGTTTCTTGCTCTATAAAACAGAGTATAGTAATATGATCTGCCTCATAAGGATGATTTGAGGATTATCTTTAAGATGAGATCATACGGGAAAGTGATTAGCTCTGAACCTGCCAAATTCGTAGATTCGCAGTAAATCCTAATGTGCTTTCTTGGGTCACCCACTTATTACGCATCTAAGAGCCAGGTGGTGTTCTAGGCGGTGTGCTGTGCTGCCTTCGTGGAATTTACAGTAAGCAAACTGATGAATGCGCAGAGTGTTTTCTTTCATTCCTTCCTCTCTGCCTTTCCTTTTCTTACTTGTTGCCCATATCAGCTATTGCCAGTCCTTGTTAGCTGGAATAAAACCCCTCGAGTGAGAAACTGACAGCCAGAATACTTGGTGCATGAGACTGAATGCTTTCCCTCAGGGACCACCCCTGGACCTCTACCAATTTAGTGGTAAGGGCAAATAGGCAAAAACATGAGAAGAGTAGGCTGAGACTTAACCAAAGTTAGTGGGTACCAGGGCTCTACTTCAGATTCCTTGTTTTAAAGAATGATGACAACACTATTCTGGCCACTTCTTCAGATGAAACACCTAACAAGCTTCACACAGTGAAAACTGTATAAAGGAAACTAAAACTTGTATGACTCTGCAGTCAATTTATATTTACTTAATTCTACCTAGACAGGTAGGTCAAGGCATTCATTCCCCTGATGTCTACTCTCAAGGAGCTCACATTGTTCTGAGTGAGGCAGACCTGAGTCTTGGTACACTGTGCTAAGTGCTTTTATCATTGTATGAATCCAGGAGGTTGTGTAACACAAAGCTAGACTTCTGTTCTCATAAATTTTTAAATTTATTATTAGTACACGTTTCTGATACAAAATAAATACATTCATCTCGGGGAGTTGACACAAGTAACATATCACATCTTAGTACTTTTTTCTCTCTCTGTCCCTCCTTTTACTTCCCCATCCCATCTCTAGATTCATAGGTCTATCTTCCTGTTCCTTATTGTCTTTCATTTTGCTCTTTAAATTATTTATATTTTGGATTTCTCATATAAAAGAAGTCATGTGATATATAAGCTTCTGTGTCTGATTTATTCCATTAAACATTATGACCTCAAGGTGCATCCATTTTCCCACAAATGACTGAAATCTAGGCCTCTTTATGGATGAGAAGTACTCTGTTGTGATTATATACCACATTTTCCTTGCCCATTCATCTGTAGTTAGACATATAGGCCACTTCAAAGATTTAGCTATTATGAATTGTATTGCTATAAATATGGTATGCATGTATCACTGTAATGTAATGAACAGAAATTTCATCGTATGCCAGAAAGAATGGCTATTAAGAACTCGAAAAACAACAAATGCTGGTGAGGCTGCAGGGAAAAGGAAATCCTTTTACATTGTCAATGGGCGTGTAAACTAGTACAACCACTATGAAAATCAGCTTGGAGATTCCTCAAAAAAACCAAATTAGAAATTCCATTTGACCCCTGTTTCCCTGTCTAGGTATCTTGAAGGAGTTAAAGCTAGATATTTTAAATCTATCATTTTAATTTTGCCATTTTATTTCCTCTATGGTAAAATTAAAAGCTTTTCTGGAAGTAAACACTTCCAGATTAAACAATCTGTGCAAGGATTTTATTTTTAGGTGATGAAATCATGAGTAAATATTGTGGGTAGAGCTGATCTACATAAAGTACTACTAATAACTGCAAGTACACCCACATTTAAGATTATTGTTAATTAAAGATTGACAAAACATTAAACTACACAATAAGATTTTTATCTGTAAAATTTTTCCCAGGTTTTTAAAAAATAGACCTGGTAGAAATGATTTCAACAACAATAAATTACAATGTTAAATGTCATACTTTGTAAAATTTAATAAAGAGCATGAAACCTGATATGCTAGAATAATGTCTTTATTGTGATATGCAAATATTTGTGAATATTATTTAAGTAAAGTAAATATTAAAATAAGAATGTGCATGTAATTTCACTATGCTATGAAGGATATTGATCAGGGAATTTAAGTAGTATATTAGGCTGCTCACAGAAAAGATATTTTGGAAGAAAATTCATAATGCATAAGTTCACTAAAGGTGAGCTTTGTGGGTCATACAGCAGAGTGAAAATGGTGAATATTATATCTTGGGGACAAAGAAAGAATATTCAGCACATGTGATATCTAAATTGTCCATAAAACGTCTTTGTGCACGTAAATTTATTTGGCTCATTTTTGTGGACCCCAGAGCAATGAATGGCATATTGTACATTGCAGATACTTGGAAAAGATTGTTGAGTAAATAAAGAATGAATGAAAATAAAATTGATACTGTACCACTGACCCTCCACACACTGCTGGTCCACACTTGGACAATAATACTTTCTAAGTCATTGTATCTGTTCCAATAGTTTCCACCTTTAGGTTTCCTTAACCATATTTTATGTGTGTGCCTCACTTGACTTAGCAGGCACCTTGAGAATAATTGCTAAATAAATGGACAACAATATTTTCTATTAAGGGTCATGTTGTATAATCTAGGAAAACTGAGATGGTTCCCTCATATTTTATTTGAAGTGGATTAGAAGATGGATGAAAACTAGAGTATATGGTATCGGGACTTTGATCCTCTGTAGACTTAGAATCTGACTAGGAAACATATTTTGCAAGAGCAACACCTACACCATTTAGAAATGAAATCAGATGTCCACCAAGGGCTGTCCCCAGAGAGGAATTCTGCCTATTTCCTTGGAGACCTATAGTTTAATTTGCTCTGTTTTTTGTAGCAAAACTTTTGGCCCCAGCTTTGACAGCAGCTTGGAGGCAGATAGCAGCATTATTTCATGAAGTAATTTAGATACAGTTAAAAGAAAACAACTCATCTTGGCACAAACCACATAAAAGATTCAACTTAACCAGTTATTGTAGTGTTGCAAGACATAGGCAAGACAATAACAACAAAAATCTTCCAGGAGCTAGGGAAGAAAAGCATTAGGTCCCATTTACATTCAAGCCACCCACCATAAAACAAACAAATACACAGACACTTGAAAAAGTATTGTATATTAGTTACTTAGGGTGCAGTCTTCATTCTCCTATGTAATCACAGGAGAAACACTTGAAGAATTTCTTCTTTCTTCTAATTCAGAAATAATTGGTGCTTGGAATTTCACAAGTTTAGACTGCGCAGCCAAGGCTGGTTGGCAATGCTTGTTTCAAGGTTAGAGGTTTGAAGGACTTAGCATTACACATTTTCCTTAGTTCTCTCAGCCTTCTGTAGGGCTCCAAGATTCATTTTTCACTCTCTACCTATGAAAAGGCCCCTGGAAAAACTAGTCTCTGACTGCTTTAAAAACTAGTATACAGATGAAAAGTTGTCTGAGTTTGGTTGAATTGTTCAACTTCTTTTAAGCCTGTTTTCTCATCTCTAAAAGTCTGATCAAATGAGAAAAGTATGTAAAGTACCTAGTGCAAGACCAGATACACAGCAAATATCCCCCAAACTGCAGTTAGAAGCAAGGCTCACAGGTGGAAAGTGATTAAATCCAGGTGCAAGCACATTTAGGCCAATTTTCACTGCAGTATCTTTCTTTTTTTAATCTATTGAGTTGAAATTCACCTAATGTAGAATTAACTGTTTAAAAGTCAAATCTAGAGCCTGGCGTGGTGGCACACACCTGTAATCCCAGCACTCAGGAGCCTGAGGCAGGAGGATCCCTGTGAGTTGGAGACCAGCCTGGACTACATAGTGAGTTCCAGGTCAGTCTCAACTACATAGTGAGACCCTGTCTCAAAAAAAAAAAACAAAACAAAACAAAACAAAAAAAACCAACAACAAAAAAAAACCAACAACAAAAAAAAGTGAAATCTAATACATTTGCAATGTTTTGCCTTTGCCACTTCTCACTAGTTTCAAAGCATTTCTAACACTCTAAATTGCCTGCCTTACCTATTAATCAGTCTCTCCTCACCCTTTCTCCTTGTTCCCAGTCCCTTGCAACTTCATTCTCTGTTCCTGTGGAGCAATCTTTCTTTATATTTCATAAAAATGGAATTGTGCCTTTTGTGTATGACTTTCTTCACATACTGTCATATTTTTGAAATAGCTTTTCAAAAATCCATCAATCTATTTATTTTAATTTTTAAAGTAAAGTTTGCATACAATAAAATGTACATTTTTAAAGAATATATCTTGAGGAGTTTTCATAAATATTATAACCGTGGGATCACTACTCTAGTAAAAATATACATTTCCATCGCTCCAAAAGGTACTCACTTTAAGATGAAATTCTCAGGATTTTATATTTTTGATGGCTACTATAAAGGCAATCTTTTTAAAGCTTTAATTTCTAGTTTGTTGCTGGTATTAATAATAGATTTTGTGTGTTAACATTTTGTGCTCTTGATAAATTTATTTCTTAGTTCTAGTAGTTTTCTGGGAGGACATGTGGGAAGGTTAGATTATTTGGTATTTTCTAGACAAGTAAGCTTCTGTGAATGAAACATAATTTTAGTTACTGTTCTTAAAATTTTCAGGACTTTTACTTATTTCTCTTGCCTTGTTGCTCTGGTTAGGACCTCTAGAACAGTGTTAGGTAAAACTACAAGTGGGGGATATCTTGCAAAAATATGTCTACTCATGAAACCTGAGATGTTGACCACACTAAAAACATTAAGAGCTGCAAAAGCAAACCAGAAAAGGGAACAGAGATAGAGGTGCTAGGAGTGAGAAATGTGCCAAGGTGACATCCATCAACAGAAGCAGAAGACAAAGAAAGCAAGGAAATACCTTCAAGCGCCCCCCCCTTGCCTCTTATTTTGGGAGTAAATCTCAGACCACACTGTGACCTAAGGTGGTTTTTTTGAGCAATTGTTAGGAATTTAAATCTGCATCCTATATGTGTTGTTCCTAGTTTTAAAATCATCATGAACACAATTTATGAACATTTGTTTCCAGGAATTGTGATTTTTATTGTGTGGAATGTGTTCCAGCTGAGTTTTATCAATTGGCCTATCAATGCGGTAGAATCAAATCCAAAGGCTGATCATTTTTACTGAGCTAGAGTTCATCACATGTTTTTTAATCCTTGAACTTTATTTTCTTCAGGTCTGAAGAATTCTCAAAAATTTGAGAGTTTACCTACTTTTCATATCATCATTCATTATTTTTCCCAGAAGAGAACCATGTATCTAATCTATTGGCATTCATTTTACTACCTGAGGAAACTCAAGTATGAGTTCAAGTTAAAACTGGGGTTCACATCTACACCTCCTGTTGCTCTGGATGACATCTTTCAAAAAACACCATGCAGGCATGAGCTGATGAAAAGAGAATGAATTTTGTCACTTACCAAATTCAGATATAAATCTTAGCTCTGTCACTGTTAACACTATGAGCTCATGAGCCTTTCAGAGTCTTGTTTATCTGTCAGTTAAATAAAGACAAAGTACATTGCCAAATTTTTCAAAAGAAAATAATTTGAGCTTCAAATTAGATTATTCTCTGAACATATTTTGGAAAACATACACTGCTATTTGTCATAAGTTATTTTGATGTAAAAGTGCTAATTACTTCTGAAACAATAAAATATCCGAGCCAATCCCAACTTAAATTCCAATGAAATTGTGAAATTTTATGTGATACATTCAAAGTCACTGGGAAAAATATCAGGGTAGGGTTAGTCAAAAACACTTTGGTAAAGAATAATTAAGTTGCACCTATATCAAGCATGAAAGTACATTATGTCTAAGAGTCACTTAAATAGTATTAATACAGATTTAGGGCCAGATAACCAGCCAGCACATCAGATTTTAGTAAATTGTCAAGATGGGATTTCAAATTAGGGGTGGGCCAGAAGATACTCAGTGAGATTGGCACAACTGGTTAGTCATTTGGGAAATAATAGCTAGTATTACATGGTATACCTTTTACCAGTTAATGTTTTTTTTTATTTTTTATTTTCACAGGGATTCCTTAAGTAAATAATATTATCACCATTTTATAGATGAGGAATTAGAGGTACAGACATGCTAAGTCATTTGCCCAGGGCCAGGTGACTTATGTCTGCCAGATGGGCTAAGAGCCATGGCGAAGCTCCTCCCAGTGCTGATTGGGCTTTTATGATCATAGCTTCCTGAACCTTGCAGAAGCTGAATGTATGGGAGGCAAATCAATGGGAGTAGGAAGAAGACAAGTTCCCACAGTCACACAGCTAGCTGTGAGGAGAGATGGCTTTGTCGCCCAGACTCATGCCTTGCACCAAAACATTAAAGATGGGTTGAAACTTAAACAATTAACACTAGAAGAAAATATACACAAAACTTTCCAATATTTTGGAATGCCTAAGACAGTTTTAAATATGATCTCAAAATCTGATAATTGAAAAAGATGACAGATTTGACCACATAAAAATTCAAAATATTTTATCAAAACTAAAATCAACATAAAAATACAGAAAATTAACGAAGCAAGAAAGACAAAATACAGAAAACTAATACCATCAAATGACAAATTACAATACACATCAGTGACACATGGATCAACTATTAATAGATAATAGAGTACTATTTTGCTACAAAGAATAGCAAATTTGAATTTTTATAGGAAAATAGATGCACCTAGAGACCACAATGTTAAGTGAAATAAGTCAGATGCACAAACTTAATTGTCACATTTCTCTTACGTGAGAAAGAGAAGGGAAGTGAAAAGAATTAAGATGTGATTTATACATGCACCAAAACTGCAAAATGAATGTAATCACTATATACTGCAAATATCTACCAATTTAAAAAAGAGCTATAAAAAGAAATGTCAATGAGGAATTTGTGAAATACCTCTTGTAACATCCTTGTATTGTGGAAAATCATCTTTTGGGGGGCTACTCGGGAACCAACTCAGGACTTTGCACTTGCAAGGCAGGCAGCGCCACTGAACTAAATCCCCAGTCCATCATTTTTTAATAACAATCACATAGATTGTTGTTTATCAAAATAGATGCCGATGACACATTTAGTTAATGGATAAAACATTATAAATTTGGCAGTGTCATCTCATGCTGTGGGGGAAAAGGCATATTGGGACTTGTCTGAATGTTTGTGTAAGTGTATGCATATATAGGGAAAAACTAAAATCACACAACAAAACTATGTTTTTCTAGTGCAGTTGTGGGAGAGTATCCTTTTTTTTTTAACACATCTTTATAGACGCCCTGACTTTTTATTTTTTAACTGTGTGAGATTTATTTGGATCTTGATTTAAGCAAATTTTTTTTTCTCATTGAGTTTATTGGTACATTTTAGGTATACAGTACAGTTACATTCATCACTGGGATCTTGTTCCTTTACATGACAGGTTTTGGTTCTTATTTTTTCCCCTTGTCCCTGCCCTCTCTTCACCCCCTCCTCCCTTCCCTATTTACAAATATTTTATTTCATTTTCATTTTCTCATATCTTTTTCTTTTCCCTTATTTCCTTTCCATACCCTTCCCACTTCCCCTACACTTTTAGCCCCTTTCCTCCTATTTCACATTGTCAATTGTACCATTAGGATCTTATGCACAATTATAGTTTTTCACACCAGAGAAACTATTTGGTATTTACACATATGTGATTTATTTATTTCACTTAAGAATATATCCTCAATATGCATCTATTTTCCTATGAATGACTCTAATTTCTCATTCTTTATGGCTGAGTAGTATTCCATTTTATAGAAAAACCACATCTTCTTTATCCAATCTCCAACTGATGGGCAACTGGACTGTTTCCAAGTTTTAGCTATTACAAACTGTGCCACTATAAATATGGGTGCGCATATATCATTGTGATATGATTCTTTTAATTCTTTTGGAAAGATACCCAGCAGAGGGATGGCTGGTTCAACTGGAACCTCTAGTCCCAGTTCTTTGAGGTATCTCCATATTGATTTCCATAGTGGTTGTACCAGTCTGCACTCCCACCAACAATGGAGCAGGGTTCCTTTCTCCCCACAACCCCGTCAACATTTGTTATTGTTTGATTTCTTGGTAGCAGCCATTCTTTGTGGGGTGAGGTGGACTCACTGTTGTTTTCATCTGCATCTCTCAAATGACCAGTGATGTGGAACATTTTTTCATATACTTACTTGCTGCTTTTACTTCTTTGTCTGAGAAATGTCTGTTTATGTCATGTCAGATGCCCATTTTTGAATCAGGTCTTTATATTTGGGGGCTGATTTTTTAAAAATTCTTTATATATTCTAGATAATAGTCCTGTGTCTGAGGAGCAGCTGCTAAAGCTTTTTTCCCCACATTGTAGGCATCTTTTAGTTCTATTGATGGTTTCTTTTGCACTGCAGAAGCTTTTTAATAAGATGAGATCCCAGTTGTTGATTCTTTGTGATGGTTCCCCTGCTACTGAGGATTTGTTCATTAAGTCTTTTCCTATGCCAATGTCTTCAAGAGTTCTGCCTAACTTATCTTCCAGAAGATTTAGTGTCCCTGACTTTTGTATGATATTCACTTATTTCTTCAGTGATGAAATGGCACAAGCCTTGTATATTAGGTGGCTTGAAACAAAATATGTGAACTACAGAGATTAGAGGACACAGGGTTTATTTTTATCATGGTTTCAGATATCTCAGTCCATGGTTGCTGGCTCCAAGGTGGGAACATTGTGGCAAAGGGCATGGCAGAGGAAAGCTGCTTCTTTCCTGGCAGCTGGAAGCAAAGAGATGGGAGAAAGCCAGAGAGGCAGGGAGTGGCTAGGGACAAGGTCTTTCTTCAAAGTCATCCCCCCAGTGACCTACTTTCTCCAGCCAGTCCCCACCTCTTAACAGCAGGTCCAGCTATGAACTCAGCAGTAGATGGATCCATTGATGAAGTTAGTGTCCCCTTGATCTGTTTTATTATATTTATTTTTTTGCAGCACTGGGGATCGAACTCAGGACCTTGCACTTGCTGGGCAGGCGCGGTGCCACTGAGCTACAACCCCAGTCCTCCCCTTGATCTAATCGTTTCTCAAAAGCCCCACTTCTGAATGCATAGCCTTTTGGGGGATATTTTTGATACAAACCATAATACTTTGTATCATCTTTCTTTCTTAAAGTTAGTAGAAGAGGAATATTTCCAGAATATAAAAAAATTATATATTCCTAGATCAAAGTACATTTTATGATTTTCTTTGGTGGGGGGATGGAAAGATACTGTTTGGGATGAGTGGCTTGTCGTAAAGCTTATAGTAAAAGCCAGTGAGAATAAGTTATCAGTTTTTACATTTAAATCTAATTAGGCCCTGAAAACATGACCTATACAATTTCCTCTTTTTAAAAAAATTATTTTGACTTTATTTTTGCAGCCAAGTAAATGATCTGAATATCCCAGTGGGATCTTGGAAAGGAGATATGTGCTCTTTTTCATTCCTTGAAATCATTGTCATGTATTAAATTAACCTTACTGTTTAACTCTTCTATATGCTTGATTGGTTTTTTAAGTAGGCTGAGATGGTATTTTAAAATATCTCGTTTGTCTTTCTGTACATTTTGCCTAGCATTTTAAACATATGTACATTTCTATTCTTGAAATCTTTGTAGACTGTGCATTTCTACCAATATGCTTTTGTGCCAATATGACAATCCATACATATATAACTTGTTGCACATTCTTTTATCTGATAGCAATATTGTGACTTCTACTTATTTTTTTTTACACTCGCTAAAACAAAAGTGTGTCTTTTCCTACCTTAATAGTTTAATCCTTTAAAACAAGCTAATACATTAGTTTTAGAAGCGTATCTTACAGTGAAGTTTTCATTTCTGACGTACTTATTGGCACAGTTGATACATTTCATCTCTTTTCTATAATCTTTCTATTATGCTTTTATATTTACTTACTTCATGACATCTTTGTTCTCCAAAATGGGGTGCACACACTTCAGCTGGCATACAAGATGACATCCGCTGGAGTTCCAGAAATGAATACTCCTTTTTAAGTTAAAAATTAAAAAAAGATATTAAACTTTGCTAGTATTTAATCTGAATCAATGCTGGTATTTTGCACAGGTGTGCACATTTGATAGATGCTGTCAATTCAATTATAGTAAATGAAGCAGGAGAAAGCAGGTTTCATAAGTCAAGGTAGTTGATAATGACACTTTCCTGTTTTGTCCAGTTCCCTTGATTCACTAGAATTTATGTATGTTAAGTGAAATGTGCTTAAGGGTTAAGTTATTGTCTTAAGATAATTCACAACATTGGCAGTGATCTTAAAATGAGTCCTAAAAATGAAAATGCAAGTTTAAAGCTTATGATACAAATGCAAAAGAAAGTGATAGTAATTCCTTTATGCTCCCCCATAAAAAAAGGTCCTTCCTGATGCTTTCCATTTCCCTGGCAGGACTGCACCATCAGCCACATTATGAGGTAACAGAGCATTTTCGAAACGGATGTTTGGAAATGTTTCCCAGAGTTTCCATTGCTATGTGATACATTGCTGAAAATGATATAAATGTTACACCTATAAAAAAAAACCTTTCATATCAACAAACTTAACAACCTGAAATAGAATTTTTATACTCAAGAAGTTATAGAGAATTTAAAACCATTCGTTGAAGCATAAAACGTAATAGGTACTGATCACTTCTCAAGAACAATTGATGGATATCATAGAAGGTGGAAATTCGCTACCAAGTTTCAGGAAAAACATTTAAGTAATTTACAGATGGAATAGAAGGTAAATGTGATTAAGGGCAGCCCATGACACCCCTCTTGCCTTTGAGTTTTTCTTCTGATATAGCTCTGTGCAGGATCTTATTCAGCCAAGAGAGCCATGAGAACTAAATTTGAAAGAAAAGCAAACCCCGAAGCATAATTTGGACTGCTATAGTGCAAGGTGTGTAACTTGGGATTGCAAAAATTTAATAATTCTGCCACAGCAGCTATTTCAGTAAAAAAGAAAGCATTTTGTGTTAATATGTATACTAACAAAAACCCTGAAAAAGCTTTATTTTGACTTAGTGTTAATTTTAAGTTAATTCTTTTAATGATTGCAACATGTTTTACAATGTGTGTGCATATACATGTACATATAGCTATATAGACATATTTATATATAATTTATTAAGAAATCAGTAGAATGGGGAAATACTGCTCAAAATATATTACTGGTAAAAACAAGGAGATTCAGTCTTTTTATTTGGTGCAACTTTTTTTCCGCTTTAATTTCTTAAAGCATTTAAATGTATTTTTAATTAGTGATGTTGAAAATTAAACTGTATTTCTTTGTGTAAGAAATCTAATATTCTTGCCTATATCTTTGCCATATCCTAATCTTTGTTGATAATAATTTGTGACACCGACTCAAATTATTGAGGATCAGGTTAATGTCTGGCTGAGTCAGGAGCGCCACACCCATATCTTGTGAGAAAACTCCAAGGCCTATTAGGGCTGGAATAATCCATCCCCTTGGGTGTGTAGAGATCTGACCTTAGACAGATAAACTGTTCCTCTCAAAAACCTCTAAATTCCTGACTTCATTTGCCACAGCCACTGAAGCTTACAATCCAAAAACTAACATGTGGCCAATAACGATGTGTCAAATATCCCAACTCCACCCTGATTCCACCCCTGCCTTACCCTATCCAATAGCGATCCAGTAGCGCCACCTTGGCTCCACCCCCACCTTACCCTATTTAAGCCTGTGCTACGTAAACCTGTGAATAAAGCAGAAACCTCCTCAGAATCTGCGTGATGATTCCGCACCTTGCCCTCCCAGTCCAGGCCCCTTGAACCCTGTTCCGCGAGCAGGTTCACGGACGAAAACAACAAATTATTATCACTTTCATCATATATATAGCTTCTCTTTTCAGGATTATTATAAACACAGCTTTCACCATCCAGCCTCTCAGAAGCCAACCTCCTTATGTGGCAATGAGGGTTTCCCAAGTAGTAAGGACAGGGGCTCAAGGTCAAGACCTCAGCACTTAAGGGATGTTACTCTCACCACATTCTGTTGATCTAAACAAATCACAAGGCCATTCAGAGTCAGTCCATCTCTGGCTAAAAGGTACAGCAAAGTTGTGAGTCTTCTTTTCTGAAGACTCTTTTGTGATAAAATATTGATTAGATAAACTTGCTGTGGTTTTCTCTTGCTTACTTGCCTTTTATCGTAGGTGTGTGGACCATGACCATTATGGTGGGTGGGGAAACGTCACACTTTCCACCCTGTATCTTCAAGATGGTCTTCTTGTTTGTATCTGCCGTGTCTTTTCAGGATTTAGGCTCCCCCAAATAGTCATGTGGCCTCCAGTTCTTCAGATGGCCTTTTGCTTCTGATAAAAGCATCTTTATGAGGGATCTTTTGGTTTAAGAAGGAAACCTAGTAGCAGAAGCAGAATTCTGGTTTTTGAGTTATTCTCCCCAAAGTTTCTTTTCATCCCTCCAAACGAGCTGGTCTTACGTGAATTTTCCAGGTCCTTCCACTTCCTTGTTACTCTTTTTCTTGTCATGGGTACAACCATGAATAGAATCTAAATGGTACTTTTGGTTCACACCATCAGTCTATATGAAACACACATTCCCTTACGTATTGGGCATATGTGTGGCACTCTTCCTATTTTCCAGTGCTGATGCTGGCTTTTTCCTAATTTTATATTCACCAATCATCCCTTTTGACTAGGGTGGAGGGTTGAGCGTGGGATGCCTACACTTACATCACCATCAGACACAGAGGAATTACACAGTCTTACATTTAAATGCGTGTGGAAATTACATGCCCTGTGATATCGGTTTCTTTCAAACACCTTGTAAACTTTCACTTCTGCAAAACTATCATAAATCTGTTTAATTCAGCAGTTTACACTGAGTACTGTACTATTCCACTTGGAAGTAGAACACTTTTCTGCTCGATTGAAATGTGGCACTGTTGGAAGTTAAGAATACCATTTGTTGCAGCCAAATTTCTCTGTTTGGTACAGTCAGAAATCCTCACAGCCCACATGTGTATCTGTTTAGTGAAGAGTTCCTGTGGCCGCTCTATTCCAGAAGTGTTTCTGAGCACTGGGAACAGACGGCAGGAATGACTTCTGCCCTTGGCTTGTTCTCAGTTTTTGGGGGAATAGGCAGTCACTGAAAGAGTGCATTGGTATTTTGGAATATCTACTCTCATGCTTTTATCTCCTTGCAGGTGGCATTTCTTCTAGGGCTTTCATGCTGCTTTAGAGGGGAACAGATCTGAAAGGGTAAGAAATAGCAAGTGAGTTTTTTTTTTCAACTTTCAAAATGGGCTTTTGATCCTAAAGAGCATGGTGTGGGGAGAATGACCTTGTGGAGTTTGAAGGCGGGTAGTGATGACAGGGTCAGATTTGGGAGTACACGTGACAGAGCAGCCTCGGCATGGTGATCCCCTCTGTGTACAGTCCTTCTTTGCCCATGATTTGGGATAGTTATAAATCACACTCCCAAAACAACTGAGTCTTGTGACACCTTGAGACAAAGCTGATAATGCTGAAGCTGAGACTTTGGGATTGAAGAGTTGGCCAGAGTGAAATCAATCCCTTTTGAACAGATTTACAAGGCCAGAGAGTAAAGAAGATTTTTATGTGGATGGCCATTGAACAACCAGAAAAGGAAATATTATGATAGGGACCAACAGTGTGGGCTTCACTAAAAGCACTGGAGTCCATTTCCTGAACTTGTTTCCTGCTGGATAACATCAGTGAGAGGGTGCGGCTGACAAGGTGAAATGAACATGGCTGATGGGTTTTAGTGACATGATTTTTGAATCCAGTATGAAGATAGCATCCACCAAATGACTCCCAAACATATGTGTGAAACATTTATGGAGGCATATGAATCAAATCAGATACAACTACAAGTTTAAAAAATAATCTAATTAAAAATGATTACATAAAATGGATATCATTCTAGAAATCCTAATCACCACACAGAACACAAAATAGAAAAGTTGATGAATATTCTAGGGTTGAGCATAAAATATGTATGACCATGTCATAGATTTTTTTTCAGCTTTAACTGAGTTTATTGGTACATTTTAGGGATATAGTACAGTTACATTCATTGTTGGGAATTTGTAGATTATTTTACTTGTTGGAAAATTATCATGGTTCAGGACAAATGATCATGGTTTGGGAAGATTTTCTTAGAAAAAATGTAACTACAATTTAAAATAGAGAATTGAGGATAGATTCTGAAAAGACTTGTCTCTATAAATTATCTAGGTATGTATGTCAGAGTAGTAAAATATGAATACTTGAAATTAAGATTTTTCAGAATCTTATTTAATTAATTAAGTTTATTGGTACATTTTAGATATACATAATCTCATGAATGATAGTGAATTTGTACCCATACTGGACATATTTTCAGTCTTCCTTTTTTCCCATTCTCCTCCCTTCCATTCAATCCTAATTACCTTCCTTATTTACAAAAGCTCACTTTTCATTTTTCCTTCTTTTCTCATTTGTTTTTTTTTTCTTTTCCCTTTCTTCTTCCCCTTCCCCTTCCTTTTGAACAATTTTTTCCTATTTTACAGTATCTACAATAAATTTTGGTCTTTATTACACTTGGTTTCTCACACCAGAGAAACAATGTAATATTTATACATGTGTGTCCTATTTATTTGACTTAAGAGTATGGTCTCAAGGTGCATCTATTTACCCAGAAATGCCTCAAGTCTATCCTTCTTTATGGCTGAGTAGTACTCCATTTTGTTTTAAAAAAATCTTCATCCATTCATTGGTTGATGGGCATTTGATCTGTTTCCAAGATTTAGCTATTATTACAAACTGTACTGCTATAATCATGTGTGTGCATATATTGATGTGGTAGGAGGCTTTTAATTCTTTCTGGGAAGATACCCAGAAAGGGAACAGTTGAGTCAAATGGAACCTCTAATTTTAGTTTTTTGAGGAACCTCCACAATGATTTCCACAGTGGTTGTACCAGTCTCTGCTCCCACCAACAGTGGAGAAGGATTCCTTTTTCTACACAGTCCCACCAGCATTTGTTATTGGTTGATTTCTTCATAGTAGCTATTCTTTCTGGAGTGAGTTGTAATCTCATTTGACAAAATCCAACACTCATTTATGATAAAAACCCTACATAAAATTGGAATAGATGTCTTTATCTCATTCTGAAAAAGCCATCTATGACAAACCAACAGCAAACATCATACTAAATGGTCAAAAACTGAAAACTTTCACTCTAAAGTCAGGAACAAGACAAAGACTTTCATTATCACCACTTTTATTCAAAACAGTTCTGAAAACATTAGTTATAGCAGTTAGACAAGAGAAAAAATAAAAGGAATAAGGATAAGAAAGGAAGAAGTTAAATTATCATTATTTGCAGATTATGTGATATTCTACATAGAAGACCCCAAAAACTCCAACAAAAGATGCCTAGAATTAATAACCACATTTGGCAGCAATATAGCAAAATAGCAAGATACAAAGTGAATGCTCAAAAATCAATAGCAAAAATCAAACTCACTGAGTGAGAAATTTGGGAAACAGTACCTTTCACAATAGTATCAAGAAAAATTAAATACTTAGGAATGAATTTAACAAAGAAAGTGGAAGACCTACCCATTGAAAAGTACAGTACTCTGAAAAAGGATATCAAAAAGGATATCAGAAGATGGAAAGACATCCCTTGTTTTGGGATAGGCAGAACAAATTTAGTGAAAATGGTCATACTTCCCAAACTGTTATACAGATATAATGCATTCCCAATCAGAATACCAATATAAGCCCTCACAGAACTCAAGAAAAATCCTAAAAATTGGAATCAGAAGAGCCCTAGCCTAGCAAAAACAATTCTGGACAATAAAGGCAAGACAGGGGTCATTATAATCCTAGATTTGAAGTTATATGACAATGCTATCATGATAAAAACAGCATGAGACCGACAAAAACCAAATCCAAGAATCACAGGAACAGAATAGAGGATGCAGAAACAATTCCAAACATACTCAACCACCTTATGTTTGATAAAGGGGCCAAACACCTTTACCAGAACAAAGTTAGCCTCTTTAATAAATGGTGCTGGGAAAACTGGCTTTCAACATGCTGAAAATTGAAAGTAGACCCACCTCTCTTACTTTGCACTAAACTAAAATCGACATGGGTCAAAGATCTAAATATTAAACCAGAAACACTAAATCTGCTGGAAGATAGAATAGGTAAAGCTCTGGAAGACATAGATGTAGGTAAAGAATTTATAAATAAAACCCCAATCTCACAGAAGATATTTCAAAGAATCAATGACTAGGATCACATCAAATTAAAAAGCTTTTCACAGCAAAGGAAACCACCAACAGAGTGAAGAGACAACCCACAGAATGGAAAAAAAAGTTTTATCAGTCACTCCTCAGACAAAGAACTAACATCTAAAATATAAAGAACTCAAAAAAATAATATCCCCAAAGTTAATGACCCAATCCAAAAATGGGCATCTGAAATGAATACACACTTCTCAGATGAAGAAGTAGAAACAGCAAGTAAATATATGGGAAAATGTTAAACATCACTGGTCATTTGAGAGATGCAAATTCAAACAACACTGGGATTTCAAATCTTTTTGTTTTGTTTTTTGGAGGAAGATTTTTTGTTTTGTTGAATATAGAAGACATAACTCTACATTAAAATTTGACCTTTTCATCATGACTAATAACATAACTACTACTGCTTTGACAAAAGAAAAATATATTCTTTGTTCTTGAAACCAAAGCCAAGTAATTATGTGTCTCTGTTTCCTTTCACTCATTTCATTTGGTTTGACTTATTTTAGCATGTATTCCGTGCCCTGTTTCAATACCCTGTTTGACATTGATCTCACCATTTCATTAGGAATTTGTGGTAGAAAGAAATTACTCTGAACATTTGTTCCTTGTTCTTACAGTTCATGAAGTGTCATTTACATTTCATATCTTTTCATGCTAACCTGTAGCTCCTTGAAGGCCTGGGTATCTTTCTATTATTAGTTCAAAGACATTTGTTATCATTTTCCTTCTTGTCTTATGCTGAAACCTCAAAGCTTGAACTATGAATCTCAGAATCATTATATAAAATTATGTAAATACTCCATGAAGAAAAATATTTCTTTAAACTCCACAATAAACTAAAGAATAAATTGGTTTTCTGTCTTTTCCCTTTATAAAGAGCTGTTATTAAAATGCACAGTTTTAAGTATTGTGATTTGATTTTATGGGTGTGAAAAATATACGTTTTGATTTTAGAAATAACAGTTTATAGTGCAGAGAGCACCAGCATTAGATCTGACAGACCTAAATTCTCATTTTTTTTTTCTGGTACTGGGGATCAAATTCAGTACCTTGAATTTGCAAGGAAGGCATTGGAACCAAATCCCTGGCCCTAAATTCTCATTTTTAATACTTAGACAATTATCTGCTCTGTTCTTAAACATGACATACTACTTCTCTGAGCCTCTGTCTTCTTGTCCTAAAATAGAATTAAAACACTACATTTCAGCATTGTTATAGAGAAGATAAATATACTAAATACTTTGTGTAGAGTGAATAATAAATTAATGGTAGTGAAAGTTTATTCATATTT
Organism: Fukomys damarensis; assembly: GCF_012274545.1. Lineage (NCBI taxonomy): Eukaryota > Metazoa > Chordata > Mammalia > Rodentia > Bathyergidae > Fukomys > Fukomys damarensis. The sequence goes on along the minus strand of NW_022900948.1, from coordinate 25,392,029 downwards.
TGCTTTCTGCTTTCTCCACTTCTACATTGGCAGAATGTCTGGTATTTGCTGAGTGATGAATTGCCAACTGTAAATTTGAGATGTAGAGCTTAGGTGTGCTCTCAGACAACAGAATTCTTTTCTACAGTAGTCTTGAAAGCTCAGTTGCCTTCTTAATGTCCAAAGGACAGTGTACTCAATCATATTTATAGTCAACAGTTAGGCAGCTACCATTATTGACATTTTAACTACTTTAAAATACAACTACAAACCAGAAGGTGGCTATTCTTGTCAATTATGAACCTCATAAGTTTCATAATTTAAGATCCATTGATGCTCAAGAAACACCTATGAGTGCCCTAGATACAGGTACAAAGGACAGAGAAAGTCCTTGGTTGCATGTAAGTGACTTTGGAATAGGGAGAGAGAGTTAAAAAAAAATAGATAAGCGGATGTATAAAATAATCATAGCTCATCTAAAGTGTTGAGGGCTTAGCTGGAGAGTGACAGGGACTAGTGCAGATGGAGTGACTGTGCTCCCAGGAGGCCTTGGTGTGCAGTGACACATAAGCCACAGTGAGAAGCAGCAGCTCCAGGAGAATGGTGACAAGGCCAATCTTGCAGGCTGGGATAGCATTGTAAACTCCAAGTCTACAAAAGTGGAGTATAGGATGAATACTCAAATTGTTCTCAGGGCTGTGGTACACTTTGCTTTTATTATTCCATTTGCTGAAGAAGAAGGATGAAGCAAGCCTTGTGATGATATGAGGTGCTTGGTAGCCCTGTCTGAAAAGATTCAGAGATAAGAAAATCTGGAATGTTATATATACACAGGCATCATTCTTATTAAAATAGGTTTATGAGTCACTAAATAAAAACTAGTTAGCCCCTTTGTTTGCTGTTGTAAACAACAATAATGCGATTACCCTAGAGTGCATTTGTAGGTTACAGAAATATTAAAACAGTAAGTGGAGCTGGGAAGTTGGGATTGAGGTCTGTTTCTTGAGATTTTTCACAGGTACTGCTGATGCTTTTATTGTCTAAGCCCAGAGTACCTGATCTGGGCATCTTTGAATCTTCTGTTGAAAGTTTGACTCTAAAGTCTTTGCTTAGCACCAGAATGGACTGAATTCAGTCCCAGTGACTGAATACCACATGTGGGATCTCTTAGATCTCAACACCTTCTATGCCCTAGAAATTCTCTCCTGTTTGTCCCCTTATGTTTCCCTCTTCTCCATTCAAAGGCTTTTACTACGGCAGTCTTCACAGGAGAACTTTCAATATGTTACTGATGAAAGACAAGAGCCTGCAAGAGACTGGCCCTGGCTCCCCTTTTGGAATAAGGTATAAAGATCCTTACACTTTCCATCTCAGGAAACACAATAAAGAATAGAACGTATTTTAATCTTGTAAATATAGACTCTATTGTATCAAATCGACACCTGTGCATATTTCTTTGAAAACTAGTATTTCTCTGTCTCTTCCACAGTTCTTCTGCCCAGGGACATCCACTTGCAATACCTCTAACAGAAGCTTTTGGCATGTGTCTTTATATATTTAAATCAAGATTATGTTGCTACTTTTTGATTTACAAAAATCATTTTGGGTATGCTTTTTCACTATTATGGAAGAACTGTTTGAAGTATTCTTATTGCTTTTTCTCCACTTGTTTCCATTGTTCTTTTTATTGTAAGAACACTTAGAGATCTACCCTAAATTTTAAATTTTTAATGCAGAATTGTCCATAAACAGACACAATTGCTAAAGAGAGGATTTCTAGGATTCATTAATTTTGTGAAACTGAAATTTATACCCATTAAACACAAATTCCCTTTTCTCCTTGCCCCAGGCTGTGACACCATCTTTACACTCTATTTCTGTGAGTCTCACTATTGCAGTTACCTCATGTAAGAGGAATCATGCTGTGTTGGGTTTATTGTTCACTGGATCATATGTATTCTCTTTGATTTAGTCTCTTGTTTTGATGAAGCACATTCTCTAGTAGTTTGCTTAGGAAATGTATATGGAAAATTATTTTTAAAAATATGATAGGTCTGAATATGGCTTTATTTTACTGTTACATTTAATTGATAGCTTAGTTGGTACAGTCCTCAGGATAAGAGATCATTTTCCTTCAAAATTGCGAAGACATTATTCAATTTTCTTTTGGTTCCAAGATCTATGTTTACAACAATAATGCAATATAAATTTTTGAACCGCTATGTAAAAACTATGTTTCTTCTTTTGAAATGTATGGCATCTTTTTTTGGTTACTGTTGTTTGGGAATTGTATCTTCTTCCATTTTAGGATTCTGTTAATCTATTACTACCCAAACTGTCATTTTCCACCTTCCAACATTTGGTTGATATTATCTCTTCTTTCTTTTCTTAGTTCTTGTGTATTTATGCAGACAAACAGACAGTATCAGCAGTGTCTAATGATATTTAAATAGAATATTTTCAAGGAACAAATATCAAATAGATGCTTTCAGCCTACTATCTTAAGCAAAGGTAGAATTGGATTTTCTTAAAGGGAACATTTATCTAGTATCTTAAGCAAAGGTAGAATTAGATTTTCTTAAAGGGAACATTTATATGTTGAAGTTATTATATCTTCATTCTTTTACTTGTCTAATTGAATTTATTATGCCAGATCTCATAAAGTTGTTGGGTTGATGCCTTTGACTTTACATCCTGGGTAAAGATAGCTCTGATCTCTCCTTACTTTCTCTAAAGAATCTACAGGATAAACAGATTTCACCTGCATAAATTGATTTGTGCATTTGTTCATGTGGGTTTTAATTGCTTCTTCATGCAATGAGTCCTCAAATTAAGTCAATTTCAAGTAGGTATGGGCCTCAGAATCAGAAGATTTCATAACTAAAGTTAACTACAGCAAGGAAAATTTATGTCTGTAAATAAGAACTGACAGGTAAAGCAAAGATTAATCTTAATGGCATGCATTAACAATATGCAATTGGAGACTGGCAGTGGAGAATTGTCCCTGAGAACTGGCATTAGGCAGCATGGAATTTGACATGGGAATTATGTGGGTGAGCATACTCATTCAATACACCTTTTTTCATCCCAAAGACATTTGAATACTCAGACACACATTTGATCAGAGAAAATGGCTTATTTATTCAGATCAAAACATCATGTGTACAGATTGTTTCAATTTAATATAATAGCCATTCGGCAGTAAAGACTCAGTTGGTATAACTTGGAAGTGATGGGGAAATTGGACAGTCTCGGATAGTTGATTCTAGCAAAACAGTGAAACAGTGAGTAGAAGTTTTAACATTAAACTCTGCTATCTACAATGACTTGGAAATTTGTGCTCACGTAAAGTGATGGAAGAAAAGAATCCTATTTAATACTGGGGACTTTGAACAGACTTGTTTTACAGGATCCTTGTTCTGGGTAGATAAGAATGATACAACTGTAATCACAAACTCTTCTTCACAATGAGAGTCACAGGGCTCAAGAGCACAGAAACAAACCTCCATGTGTCTGGATGTGGCTTGCCTCCCAGCTGGTCACACTATTGTTGATTCTCTGAGCTAGCCAGGCAAAGCATGATCTTTGTGCACATGCCTCATTTGAACAGTACTGAGTTTGACTACATCTACCCTATCTAAAAATTACTAAAGTTATTAGAATGCATCAGGAAAAGAAATATACAAAATATTATGGTGTTTACATTTCAAAAGTACAATTAAGTTATAATTTACTAAGAAGCTATTTTATTAATTATGCTTTATCAACAGACAAAAGACACATATATTTTCTTGTATTTTCTAAGAAAAATAATGCATTTCTCATCTAATTGAAAGTGTTCTTTTATTCTTCCATTTAAAAATGTTTTTGTACCAGAGGAAATTATATTTCCTAATAGTACATACCCTACACTAGTATATCTTTATGGAAAACCTAAATACATACATATGTGATCAGCAGCTACTGAGTAATGAGATATTTCTCCGATGGTGTAATTCTGAAAATCAGGAGGAGGTAGAGTTGTTTTCTGAAGGGGGGTGGTGGAGGAGGGGAGGTTATGTATAGAGTTCTTTCAAGGATTTGATAAATTACTACATGTCCCAAGAACCTTTTATAGATTGAATCAATATTATATTGTATGTAACATTGGATACTGGGATAGTGCATGAAAATTTTTTACTTTAAAAGGCTTTCTTCACATTTAATGATCACTTTTCTATTTCTAATTTTAAACTATGTTTTACTGCTTCCCCTGGTGCACACTATCATGGACCGAAAAGAGATGCTGAGGTGTATAGGGAATGTCTCGTCTCCTTGGGTCAGATACCAGCTTAAAGCCCAGAGGCTCTGTAATGTGGTCCAGGCCATGTAATTAGTTATAAATAGAGATAAGTTTAAACCCCACATTGGTCTGATTTCAAAGCCAGTTATTTTACTCTACCATGGTGCCCTCAATGGAGCAGATTTGCTTTTTTGCTACCATATTTTCAAAGATTCTATGCCCATGAGGAAACATAAAGAATACATATCCCTGGGAATATAAAACTATGTTTACATGTGTTGCTTTGAGCTTCTGTAATTACTCAGGTAATGAGAGTTAAATAGTGCTCAGTGTGGGGTAAAAAAAAGCAAATAGCCTCAAGTCTTCTAGAAAAGAGGACAGAACCCTACCGGAGGAATCAGGAGGCCTTGTTCCTCATTGCAGCATGGCCAATGACCTTCCACGTGACTTTGGGCATGTTCGTATCTTACTGTGACCTTTGTTCTCCCATCTGTAAAATGAAAAGTTGAAACCTTGCTCCAGAAACAAATTGGATATATGGGAATATGCTCTAGTTTACTAATCCAATCATGTAAAGCAGCCAGACTGTGGAATAGAATTAGATTTGACTCAAGACTTCATTGTTAGCACTGGCTGAATTTCTCGTGTTTTTTGTTTGTTTGTTTGTTTGTTTGGTACTGGGGATCGAACTCGGGCCATTGTGCTTGCCAAGCAGGCCATGGAATCACTGAGCCAAATTCCCGGCCCCTAGCTGTATTTCTGGAGCCAACAATTTAATCTATTTTTAAAGCAACCCATTCTTTCCCAAAATCATGTTGATAAAGAAATAACAATAAATATTCCTCATTTACTTTGCCAAGTGGCAAGTCATTCCATAAACCCTATTTATGAGACTTCAATATCGTGTTGGCTTCGTTGTCAAAAGAGAACAATGGGAAAACGTGTACAGAAAAGTTATGAAAACTTTCTTTACAAATGAAAAGCATTGTAAAAGAGCCACAGGAGAAACTAGTGAAGTCAAATGGGTCCCAAGGATGGATTGTAGGTTTATATATATCATTCGCTACAGAAACATTTCCACTGAAACTTGGTTGATAAATGACTACACTACAGTTTACCAAACCACCCCAGAGTGATCATGTTAAAGAAATTAAGACACAAAACAGCCATGTAAGTGTCACTAGAACTCATTTGTACCTAAGGGTGCTTGAGAGGAGCTTTTAGGTTTTGGCTCTCAAGGGATAGATACAGGCTGAGGGTACTGAAGAAAAATCTGAGATGAGTTAAATGTAACAAAGTTTATTTGAGCAAGAAAAGGACCTTAGAACTAGGCAGCATTCCAGACCAAAGTTGGTTCAAAATTCTTCACCCCACCACATGTGCAGGTTATTTTTATGTTAGAGAAAAAGAAATGACAGAGAAATATCCTGATTGGCTAGAGTTGGCATTTGCTTATATGAGCATGGTATGATCTGTTGACAGCCTATGATTGGCTAAACCTTGAGCACTGTGATTGGCTCAGATTCAGTTGCTGGGTTACAAGGATATTCTTTTAGGTTATGTTACAATTTGCTTGCACATCAATCTGGAATACAGTTCACTATATGTGGAGGCTGTTTAGGGAGAAACTTTACTACTCAATACAAAGACAAGTTTAGACTAAACTTAATGCAATTTACTAAAGGCCTACCTTAAGGCCACTCTTAACTCCCACAGCCACAATACATGAAGGGTCAGAGGAACTTACTTTTAGGGCCCAGCTTTATGACCCTTCCAGCAGCAGCATCTTTCTGGGACCTGATCCAGCTATCTTCGTTTTGAATGTTAGAGAAGGAATAGCTTCTAGACCATGATATTTTTCCTAAATTATCTAACAGCCAAAGGCCTCTTTGTGATATCAGAGAGGAACATATAATTTTGAATCAGAACATTTTATAGCAGGAAAGGGACCCTAATGTCACAAAGATTTATGAACTTGAGTAAAGGAGTAAAAACTGCAAGAGTGTGACTTTCTGTTTTTGCTGTGATTAAAAATTAGCAATAGGATGAAGGGTGAGAGTAGGGCCAAGATAATGATGAATTTCATGTCACTATAAGATCTTGGTGAAGAGAAATAAAAATTCTGAAGTTTCAATTTGAAATGAAGGTTGACAGTGTGAGTGAAACTGTACAGCCACCAGCACTACCATACTCAACCAGTCAATGAGAAGGATAACATTTTCAACAATTTGCTCTTTGCAGACACCTAGGATTGCCTTAGGACAAACACCAAAAGAAAATCAATCCTCCAACAAAACAAGAGTTCAGGAAGTTGGTCTTGCTTTAGATCCTGTTCCCATCATGCTTGCATAAAAGAGGGGCCTTTCATCTTATAAAGGCAATCCAAATTCATGATCCCTCTACATATAAAACTATTACCTTGTAATGCTTTGAAAAGAGGAGAGCAATATGGTTTACAACTACAGCATGTAAGAAGGCAGCAGCAAGAACTCGGATCACTCTTTTTAATTCCACAACACATTCAGGCTGAGAGCAGCTTGAATTTGCCAGTCAGTCTCTCCTGTTCTGGAAAACCTACCCTCTGTCATCTGTTGGATGACAGGTCCTTGGCATCTTTCTACTCCATCCATTTTAATGGTTGCTAAGGGGACAAAGGAAGACTAAAGGTGCCAGGCAAGAAAAGGAACTCCAGATTATCATCTCCAGCCAAGGTATCACTTCTGTCCAAGCACAGTGGGGATGAAAACTGCTAAACTTGTGTAATAATTTTCAAGGAGACAACAAAACCAAAATAGTTACATCAAATCTGATAAAACAGAGTCTGATTAAGGCTGACCTTTAAAAAGAAATGAAAGTACCTCCCACAAAGATCTCTCACATCTCTCCATGAGCTTCTTCTGTCCTCCTAGGAAACCTACCTCTGCAAACAGATTAAATAGTCATTCTTCTGCTGTATATATCAGACTTTCTGCCAGTCAGGCAGGCAGGCAGCTCTTTATTCTGCACGTGATCTGGAAAGATGGCTTTAAGTAATTTTTGGAGAATCATATTCTTGCCTGGAGAGGGGTCTGAATCCGCCCTATATCCATGTTGTCTGTTGGTTTTTATCAGTCACTCTTACCTGGTGACAGGACTTGGTGAAGTTGCATAAAACCAATGCATCAAAAATTAATTCTCTTTTTGAAAATGTAAGCTTGAGAAAAAGACCAAGTTCATTGGTAAACTCCTCCTGACAGGCTATGACAGGGTGGCAAAAAGCAAGGGTGAAGGGATTTCTTCTCCTAGGCAATTATTAGGCTTCATGCACTTAACTGTGAACACAATGTACTCCACTCTAGTAAGGAAGGCTTTTGAAGAGGTTGCTCTCTGGTGGGAGTTGTTTGGAGCCACAGAAGCAACATCTATCTTTGTTGTCAAAGGGAATATGGCTAGTTGATGACGATATGATAGTTTAATCTGATTCTTTTGTGATTGCTCTATATTCTAAGACAAAACTTCAAGAATACTGCATTTATTTTATGCAAACCCTGTTCATCCAGTTGTGATGATCTGGGATCTAAACTTTCTATGCATCAATGTTGAAGGCTCAAGCAATAGGAGAGAGAGGCTGTAGAACTGTTGTCCAAGGATATGCTACCCTTGATAATTGTATGCTTCACTGGGAAATTGTCTTTCTTCCAGCTACCACTGGTTCGTGCAGCATAATAATTAACTTCTATCAGGTTCAGGAAGCACTAATCATACAAATTCTATGGAATAGACAAATTAGTGGGAAAAATAACCCCATATGGTAAGGATGTATTTATTTGTGGCTTCTCAACCAGCACTGGGAGAAGCTTTACCATGGCTCTTAGACTGTCAAATAGATATAGGGCACCTGGCCTTGCGCACATGAGCACATCCCAGCCCAGAGTGATACATGCAGAGACCCCTGACCTCAGACACATTACTAGTCCCAAAGGACCAGATTTGTTGAGATGAAGAACAGAGATTTCTCCCTATTAATTTTTATAAACCTCAGTCTGCAATAATAACATCTAGTAAAGCAGATATTTGTTGTGGTGTTGTGAAAAATCAAATGAGATAACGTGTAATTTTACAGCACAGTGTCTACTGAAGTCCACACTTCTCTCGTTTTCCCATTTCTGAGTTAGAACCCATCTAAATTCACTATGGAGTCAATCTGTGCATCCAAAGTTTTCTAATCTACTTTCACTTGGGGAAAACAAGAAATATTCACACCTTTTCCTTCCATAAAACCACAGCTTTTATCAACTAGTCTGGATGGCCAATTGAATATTGTCTCCCATCTCAGTGTCCCCCCAAACCCCACTCCCTGACCCTGTCCTTTTGGAAGAACTTCCAGCTCCATTTCATGAATCATACCTTCTGAGCTACCTCTGACATTTGCTTTCTTACCACTGTGTCAATCACACTGTGCTTCAACGTGTTCTTATTTAGTTCTTTTTTTTTGGACACGGAACTCATGAGGGGAAGGATCAGGTCTTTTTAGTATGTGATGTCTCATGTCCATAGGAAACCAATATACTTTTAATTAACCTCAAGCCAGACACTAGAGGATTGGGGAAATGGACTGAATATTTTAGACAATCTTCTTAGTTTGTTTGAAGACATCCCATCAAATAGATTCATATAATTTCATTTTAGAGGGAAGGATAATTGATTTTTAAACAAGGAAAGTGCTTTCTTTTTTTAATACATGTGTCATCAAGAACATAAATTAAGCAGGAAGTGGGATATGGGAACATAAATCTAGTTAACCCATTTCCATGTTTTGGTCAACAGACAGCATCCAGGGGAGGAGAGAGTACTATATTGGATGGAGCCAATTAGGAAATTTTCTTCTTCATTTTTCTTTGAAAAGAGAGGAAGTGGAAGAGAAGAAGGAGAGGCTGCAACAGGAAGTGAGACCCAATGCTTATTTGTTAGAAAATATAAAACTAATTTTGAAGAGGATGTTCAATTTGGGAATGTTAAATAGGGGATAAATAATTTTCTGAAAACAAATGAAAAGCAGTAAGAAAACACACAAAACAAACAAAGCAAAGAAACCAAAGTGAGGAAAACAAGAAACAGACTTTCAAAGGATAAAGGCAGTGTAATTAGGGTAATATTTGAGAAAAAGTCATTCTGTAGCCCAAACAACACATGATTTATAATCCCAAGAAAGGAATATCTAAGGAAGGTCACTCAGGGGGGAGAAGAGGAGCAGCTGGCACACTGGTAATTAATTGAACTCACCCAAGTACTATCTTTTCATATATTCCATCTGATTTGGGCTTTTATATAACAATTCTTTAAGCAAGAATGGCTTGTACTTGGCAAGTAATCTGAGCTTCCGATATTAATTATTTCAAAGTCAAGATTTTTGTTCAGCTGGTCAGCAGCATAGCCGAGATTTGAACCTATGTCTATAAGACTCATCTTCTCTATGATTTCTACTCTCCCATATTCCTTTCTACAATGAGATTTAGCCCAGCAGATACTGTTCCGTTGGCTCTGGGCTCCAGGTTATTTGCAAGTTTAACGTCAGAACAAGACTTCACAGTAACTCTTTTTGTATTGTTCTGCACGTTCCGTACACCAGCAGCAGTCGGACCTGTCTCTTGCATATAGCCTTGTCCTTGCTTCCCCCATCTGACTCTGTAGTCCTCACCTGTACTCCAGGCTGAAGCGACCACTATCTAGAACCTTGACTGTCATTGGAAGCAGCAGGGGTGCCCTGGAGAGTCTTAACTCGCTGTTACATGCTCCAGTTCAGAAGCGACACCATTTACCACTCTTTTTCCAAAGCCAGACATCTGGAGAGCCAAATTTGGAGGAATTTTTGGTGAATAGTATCCACGATCAGTGCAGCAGTTGTTCCCTTTAACATAGCATACATCTGTGCCTTTGTCATTGTTATTGTCTGTCTTCCTCTCTAGGTGCACTGTGAGGATGCAGGGTCTCCTCTGTTTTAGTCATAGATGTATCTTTGGTGCCGAGAAAGTGCTTGGCAATAGCAGACACTCAACAAATGTCTTAATAAGGGGGTGAACATTGCCAGTTCCGCTATCTCTTGCTGACTGGTCTTGGGCAAATCGTTTGGGCTTTCTGACCTTCCAACATCCTCTTTATAAAATGAGGATAGAAGGATGATTTCTGACAAGATTGTGGTTAGATTTAATGAGATAGGCAAAGCACAAATCCTGTCCTGTAAGAAGCGCTGGATAAATATTGATTTCTTTTAACTGCTAGTGCCCAACTTGGCCTGTGACTTTTAATCCAATTCTCAAGGAAATGTATTTAAATGAAAGAACTGTGTGGTTTGAATAAATTCTGTAACATTTCTATTTCTTGCTCAGTGCGTAGAACAATACTGATATCCCATCCAATTTATTTTCTCCTAGAATTGCTGGAAAACTCTGTAAAAGGAGCAAGTTTTAAAACTCAGGTTGAATTGGGAGTGGGTCAGCTACCTGCCAAGACTTTCAAACAGTGTAACAAATGAGGTGAGGACTCAACTGAGAAAAGCACACACGTTTTTAACGAGTCTGGCAAAATCATGTTTAGCCTCCAGGTGTACTTGACCCGTTAACAACATTTAGACAGATTTATCAGCTGTAAATTTTGTACCAAGCAAAAAATCATAGCCGTCATGGAAACAATATGGAAGTTCCTCAGAAAAGTAAAACTAAAATTACCTTACAGTCCAAAAATCTCATTTCTGGTTGTAAATCCAAAGGAATTGAAATCAGTATGCTAAAGATATATATATTTACATGTTCATGGCAGCATTATTTTTAACAGCTGAGACATGGAAACAACTTAAGTAAGTGTCATAAGATGAATCAATAAAGAAAATGTGGAATATATATGCAATGAAATACAACTCAACTTTTAAAAAGAAGGAAATCCTGTCATTTATTACAACATGGACAAATCTGCAGGACATTGCATGAAATAAACTGGACATGAAAAGACACATGCCACATGATCACACTTATATATAGAATTCTAAAAAAGTTGAACAGATAGATTTATAAGTTAGAATGGTAGTAAACAGAGGCTGGGAGAGAAGCTCTAGCTAGAGAAAGAAGAGATGTTGGTCAGAGGGTGGAAAGTTTCAGTTTGGTAGGAGAAATGAGCTTTAGTGATGTATTGCGTAGAATATTACCATAACAAATAATACACTGTATATTTCAAAAATGCTAAAATAATAGATTTTCCTCACAAAAATAACAATTGTGGGAGGGGATACATTTAATTAGATTGACTTACTTATTCCACATTGGGAAACACATCAAAGCATCACATTGTGCCCCATAACTACATACATTTATTACTTATCAATTAAAAATAACATTAAATAATTTTCAAAAGCTCACTTATTCTTTCAACAGATAAAAAGGCTTGTTGGCAATAAAAGAAATTCAAGCAAAGTAGAGAGTTTGAACCTCTCTGCCTCGAGTGAGTTGCCTGCTATGGCCACTACCCAGGGACTCTTGACATCAAGTTCACAGATACTTACAGTTTCTAGGGACAAGCATGACATAAGGTCATTGTTTCAGCTGGGACTAGGGCACTCCAGTTATGAGAGCCTCGTCTGCCTGAGAAAATACATTCTTAATTAACACCATAACAAAGAGGGAGACAAGAAAGAAAGCACACGAGCCATACAGAGCTTCCCGGAACTTTCTGCAGTTCTCTTCCCAATGTATTTTTATGAGATCATTTTCTTGGAGATGTTCTCTTTGAAAAGCTAGATGGCGTCAATTTTAAAATGTCCCAGATTGAACTGATTGCAATGAATTAGAATACCATGAGCCTTATGTTTATGAAACATCTCTCTTGATATAGTGAAGGAGAAGGTGATTTGGACTCCAGAAATCTCTTTGCACTCTGTGGCTTCCTGGCTTCATGACTTCCTGTAAATCATTAACTCTTTAACCTCACTTTCCTCATCTAGAGTATAAAGCTTAATTTAGGAGCTGTTGTGAGAAGTCCCCAAGTTAATGTGTTCATGAAGTAGCATCATCAGTTTTAAAGGACAAGAGTGATATTTATAATTTCTCCAAGGAATTAAAAACAATTTTAAAAATGTTCCTATTCTTGGAAAGGGTGCCATATATTATAGATATAGATAGCACACATGCAAATATTATACTTATTAGTATATATGCTAATGATCAATCACATATGCATCCCTTCCTTAGCATTGCCATTCTGTTTAAAAATGTTTCCTAGACTATTGTATTTGCCTGGAACCAGATGAACTCTTTGTGCTGTCTGTGTAATAAAAAACAAAAAAACTGCATTAAATGCACATCTGACCATGTTACTTTACTTTTGGAACCTCTAACCCTCAAAAGCTTAAAATTCTTACTTTAAGCCAACACGGAGGAGGGGAGGAGGGCTTTTACACCCTAGGGACTTTAGACAATGGTTTTGGAGACATTTTTTGTTGTCACAATGGGTTGTGGGGTGGTGGAGTTGGCACTTGGAATCTCATGTGTAGAAGCCAGGGCTGAATGTCTTACAATGCCCAAGGACAGCCCCTCACAGCAGTCACTCTGCCCGGAATATGACAGTGCTAAGGCTGAGAACTGTGTGTTTAGCCCCTGGATTGTCCCCCAGGCCTCACTATATCAAGCTCCAATTCCATCACTGACCTCCCACCCCAGTCTCTAGCCTGGTGAATTACTCTCCTATCTCCATGTTGTTCCAGAAGTTCTAAACGGCAGAATATCTCTGGGCCTTGGAGCTGGCTGTGATTCCTGCTTTTCGCTCATTTTCTCTGCCTTTTTCTACTGGTTAACTGTATCTTCTCGTTCTTTTCAGCATCTCCTTCTGCCTTCTGTCCTGAAGAAGCCTTCCATCTGTTAGGCTCCACCATTTGTTCACACCCCCCTCTGCCCTCTTCTCTCACATGACTGATCAACTGTACTTTCACCAACTGGAGCTTATTCTGCAGTATCTTTTTGGGGACTGACTCTCCTAGTTATCCGTGAGTTCAGAGGCCTGGGACTGTTCTCTCTTGTTCTTTGTAGTGTAAGTGCTTAGCACTAGCAAGGCACATGGTTTCAGTAAACATGTGCTGACTGAAGCAGAGAACAAGTCCAAAGCAGGGACCATCTCACAGTCAAAGTTTTGGGGTTCTTTTGGAATGTTGTAAGGACAGCCAATTCAGCAAGGATTCTGTCCTGATTCTGTAGCTACTGTGTGACTATACTGTCAAGGATAGCCCACTTTTCTGAATGGTAATAAAGAGTTGTTGGTTTGACTGTGTGCCAGAAGCTTACATACTTTGTTTTACAGCAAATCTTCACTTTGCTGAATCTTTGCTTTTGTGTGTTTGTCTTCTTAGTATTTCCATTTTACAGGTGTGGAAACTGAGGCATGGAGTTCAAGCAAACTAGCCACACAGAAGTGGTGGGGCCAGGATTTAATTCAGACATTCAGACCCAGAGACCGCCCTCTCAACTTTTGTGCTATGTCAGTCTGTTGTTAGATCTGCTGTTCTCATGCACGGTCCCCAGAGAACATAGTTTCAGTGGGTCTGTATGTTAGAGGTGAAGAAATAGAGCTGGTGGGAGACAGTTATTAATGACACATCCACGTCACAGCTGCAACTCAATGATTCCAGTAGTGCTCTGTTAACTAAGCCCGAATTGTCAAAATTGGCCATCACATGTGACAAAGAAGTCTGGGCTTGTAGTTCTCGCATAAGAACAGACCCTGGGAGTCTTAGCACCAATACTAGGGACCCACTACAAATAGATCTTTGATAATTAGTTAAGCCCTTAGAAATCTTTACCAGATCTGGAACAACTTTGATTTTTGTCTGGGACAAGTCTTACATCCTGGGAGGTCTCCGCTGAATTCTATTTGCTACAGATCTCTGAAAGCTTCCAGGCCGCTCGACTCTTCTCAAGCTTTTGGTTTAAAAATACTTTCCTAATCAGTGGGTCTGGGTGCATTCTTTGTGCCTAGAGAATGCTATTCTCTTCAACTTTGGAGAAGGCCAACACATAGCACAGACCAAAAAATGTGACACCCCATTTCCATATTGTGTGGTCTGAGAGCATAATGGGGGCAGAAGGGGGTGCCCGAGCAATTCTGAGAAGAGGATTTTTGCTTTTCCAGGGTGGTCCAATAGTCTTGGATTGCAGTTGGCTCCATATGCTGGAATCTTTTGGGAAATCTCACAGAAAGCTTTCAGGAATTATCGCTCTTGTTTTCTTTTCTCTAGGGGATATGTTTTCTAGGGCCCATAGTCTACTGTAAAGGTATATGGTTGTCATTCGCCAAGTGTGCTTCTTGACTTGCTGAAGCTCTTTTCATGTTTATAGTTTACAAGAACTCACTGGGTTCCCCCTTGGATGCTAGGCACTCCAAATGATGGGTACAGGAGTAAGAAGGCAGACTCACTCTCAGAGTGCTCAGAGTGTGGCAGCAAAGACACAGTAAACCCAACTAATGGTGATCAGTCTTATAAGAGAAGCTTAGATATGCACACAAGAAGGACTCCAGACAAGGTCCAGGACTCAGAGATAATGTTTTAGATGGTAGCTAAGCCAATTTATGAACAATAGAGAAGGACTAGGAAGAGGGTATTGAATGAGATGGTAAACATGATTCTTAAGAGAAACTGCTGGTAATTTAATCTGACTGGAAGGTAAAGCATACATGGTAGTGGTTGTGACAGAGGAAGGTTGATAAGGGAAGAGTTACAGAGGGTGTCATGAATTGTGTTTTGTATGACTTGGCTAAAGATTTTGGACTCACGGGCAAATGAGGCAGATTTTAAACAAGTATACAACATGGTCAAGTGTGATTTTATTAAGTCCAATTACACAGAAATTTAGCAGAAATGCTGGGAGCTTTCATGACAGTTTTTTTCAGAACAGAAATTTGTTCCTATCTTGTGATTAGAGCCAGCTGACCTGGACGTTAGGGAGCAACTCTAGGCAGGATGATGACAGAGAGCTGGGGTAGGGTTTGGGCAGATTTGGGCAATCCAGAAGCAAGACTGTGTGTAGCCTAGGGTATACCAGAACACTAGGACCCAGGGAAAGAGGATGAGTAGGAAAGAACAGAGAAGAGGACTAGGTTCCACCACACTCCCTCACTGGGGATGGGTGAGGTTCTAGAAAAGTTTGTACCATTAAAATTAAACTTTAGGCACTCAAATAAAGGTTGAAGCCTAAATTTCCTGATGCATTGCCCAAATGCAATGAGGTCATCAGTTTGCAAACATCTAGCTTCCATCTGTGACAGGAAGTGAGTGCCATTATCTACATCGGCAAGAATAGGAGGCTCAGAGAGGTGAAGTCACCTCCCCAAGGTTTCACAGCTAGCAATTGTAAGTCCAGGATTCTACCCTGTAATATCTAGCTTCAAACTTATTTTCTAAACTGGGAACTCCACCTTAAATCTATCATCATAATCCATTGCCTTTGGATTCTTTTACATTTTTTCTTTGAAATCAAAATGGGTCTGCATGAGCTATTTGCCAGCATGGAATCTACATCCTATGATGCACTGCTTCAGAATTCCTTCAAGAAGTCACTGCACACCAGTGCGTACTGCCAGGATCCTCATGCTCAAGTTTCCTCTATTTTTTCACATCACCGTTAGAGAATCATTGCTGCAGACACAAAAGCGTACCACTTATATCCTCACAGAGTGCCAACTTTACTCTTCCTGTAGCTCAGTTTCCACTTGTCAGGTCAGAGAGGCACTGGTTCTCCCATGATCATCAGGGTGCGGAACACATCGTGGTACTCCTGAAGTTCTTTTGACTCTACTTCCATCTTCTCCAAAGAGCAACCCCAGCCAGCCCCCTTGTGTAGGTGTAGTTACTGAGAAAATCATCTCCAGGTATCTCAGACACAGAGCCAATGTGATGCTCTGGGAAGAGCCAGGTTTTGAGTCCATCAAACCAGTTCCCCAGCTGTGCTACCTGCCAGCTATGTGAACATCAAGTGCTTTACTTTTGCTGAGGTTCAGTGTCCTCATCTGTAAATAGAATCACAGAGAACTGTTTTGAGAGTTGCTTGAACAGAGTTTGCTCTGTGTCTGCCCACAGTAAGGTGTCATAAATAATAATCCATATCACTGTTGTTATCATGGGCTCCTTCTGCTCCTCTCAAATCCAGGTGATACGCCATCTAAAACATCTTTTATAATTCGTGGGCATGGGGAGTAGATGTTCTTGTCTTGTTTCTCTGTGGTATGCCAATAGATCCCAGATGCCAGTCAGATATTGCAACTTACAAGCAGGCTATTTGATTTTATGGCTTTTCTACTAGGAGAGTTTGTGTGCACCTGCATCACATGGTGGTGGTAAGTACTAAGGACAGATGATACTTTTTTAAGTATTAACAATGAGATACCTTTGTGAACTGTAATGTAGTGAGTGTATTTGTTTATGATTTTGAGTTTTTTAAATAAAATGTATTCCAATACCCCTGGCATATGACGCTTACATTTTAAATGTATGCTTTGATGAGTTTTGACAAATGTATATGCAATTGTAACCACAACACAGGACATATCCATCACCCAAGAAACTTTCTGTTAGGGTTCTTTTCTCTCTCTTTCCCTCCCTCTCTCCCTCTTCCCCTCCTGCCTTTCTTTCTTATACCCAGGATTAAACCCAGGACCTTGCATGATAAATTCATCATTTTTATTTCATGATGCTTAATTTGTGTTGGTTAAAAATGTTTATCTAAAGTTTATGAATATTTTTACCCATTTTTTTTCTAGAACTTGTATAGTTTTACCTTTATACTTAGGTCTGTGACTCCTTTTGAAATAAATGTTCTGTATGGTGTTATGTAGCAGCTGAATTTTAATTTTTTAAAATTTTTGCATGTAGAGATCCAGCTGTTTCTGAACGTTGTATGGAACAGGGTCTTTT
This sequence comes from Fukomys damarensis, assembly GCF_012274545.1. Taxonomy (NCBI): domain Eukaryota; kingdom Metazoa; phylum Chordata; class Mammalia; order Rodentia; family Bathyergidae; genus Fukomys; species Fukomys damarensis. The sequence continues at coordinate 25,374,843 of NW_022900948.1, read as the reverse complement.
ACTGACTAATGTAGATATATTTTAAAAAATCAACAGGATATATTTATATTCATATATATATATCATATATATCATTCATACACGCACACACACACACACATATGAATTTATATCTGGACCCTGTATTCTTTTTTTTTAATCTATACATACATCTTTAGCCAATAGGATTATGTCTTCTATGTATTCTTGAGGTTTATAGTAAATCTTTATATTAGGCACAGTGACGTATTACTTTTCTTTTCCCTAACACAGAATGCCCAATACCCAGAAGTTAAAGGAGGACAGGTTTATTTTAGCTCAAAGTTTGTAGAGGTTTCAGTCCATAGTTGGCTGGCTCCAAGGATGGGTGGTGTGGCAGAGGGGCATCAGAGAGGGGAAATAGTCTGTGGCATGGCATGCAGGAAGCAGCAAGAGGCAGCCTTCCTTCTTTTGTTCCATTTTTATTCCATCCAGGCTACAAACCTATTGGTTGGTGCTTCCATGCAAATGTATATTCTGTTCCCTTTACACGTAATAGCCCCACCTTATTTCTCTGGACTTGAAGTCATTTTTCGATGAACTCAGTCTGTTCTCAGCATCTCCCCCTCCGGATTCTCTTCTGGCTGGCTGGGCTCACATCTCTTCAGTGCTCCCATCCAGATACCTTGTACATTTGTTTCAGTTCAATAAGTATTGCATTTGCTTCATTCATGCCCTAGATAGAATATCAGTGGAACCTTTTAGGCATTCTCAAAGACCTTAAGTCCCGTTTAGTTTTTCTTCATCTTTTCTCTGTGTTTCTTTTAACTAACATCCTTTACTACAACTCAGGTAAGAAGAACTAATCCTAAATGTAAATGGAAAAGAGGCAGCAAGATTTGCCCAAGATCAGGTCGTGATTTCTGAAACAAAACTAATTCAGTACTGGTAATGGCAGGAGCTCCAGGTCAGAGGTCTTGAGTCCTGATGTTGATTTAGTCAACTGCCAACCCTGTGAAAGACCCAAACTTTACCACGTAAAAGGCACTTATTGATGAGTAAATAAACTTGAGTAAATTTCTTTGCCTCGTACTATGGTTAAGATCTAAAATGTCTCTCTGACATCTCATGTTCAGGACATGGACTTACAGAAAGTGATTGGATCGAGAAGGCTGTAATCCTCTTTTAAGTGGATTAATCCATTTATGAGAGCACAATTTGATGTCATTTTTTGGAAGTGGTGGAAATTTGACAGATGGTGTCTAGTGGAAAGGCTTCATTGTTTCTGGCCCCTTCTTCTTTAGGTCTCTTTTTTTTTTCTTTCTGCTTTCTGACTGCTGTGAGATGAGCAACTTTCCTCCACCCCACCTTTCTAAGGTGATGTTCTGCTTCATCACAGGGCTAAAGCAATGAAATCGGTCAACCATGGACTGAACTCTCTGAAACAGGAAATCAGAATAAATCTTTCCTCTTTTAATTTTTTTTCAGCAATTCAGTTACAAAGATGAAAATATGACTAACACCTAAGTTACTATATCTTACAATAATTACTATAGTAAAAATTTATTGTTTAGATTAATTGGGCAAGATAAATACAATGGATACTTATGGAGTACCTACTGCTTGCTCATTTTTTTGGTATATTACGAGATGTTTCAGTATAATAAATCATAACAGTCCTCTCAGTCTTATGGGACCTGTTGAATTTTCATTTATCCTCCTAATTTCCCTAAGTCAGCATTCAGAGTGAGCAAAGGTTAACGATCATTTTTCTAGGGAGCAAAGGGGTGGGGAGGAGTCACTGTATGGAGATGATTACTTCAGAGTTGGTGTAGTCATCCCTGACATGTAAATGTGTATTTTTTACATGCTTGAAGCTGATCTAAGGAAATATCCCCATTTCTTTGAAGTAGGTTAATTTCCTTCAATACCTCATGTATATATCATACAAAGACAAACTTTCATACAGCTTTTATTGTAAAATTGAAATGAGTGGGAGGTTGAAACTTAATAAGGTCTAAATACATATGCCAGGACAGTAAGATACAGAGTAAGGAGTCATTACTATGAGTATTTTTTTGGGCAACAGAAGCTTTGGATATGGGCTGTTCCTTGAAATATGACCATGTTCCATGGCTGCCAAAAAGAATTCTGACTCATTCTAAGGCCCTTCTGTTAACTGGGGATTTGTTTACTTGGTTTGTGCTCCATTCATTGACAAATTGGTAAGATTTTATTAAATAAGATGACATAGAACACAAAGATCATCCCACCCTATGGATCCTAGGTTCTAGAATCCAGGCTCCATGTTCCACTTTGGATTTCCCCAAATTTGTTAGGGCTTACATAACAAAATATCACAGACTAGATGGTTACACAACTGAAATTTATTTCCACAGTATTCTGCAGGCTGAAAGTACATGATTGAGATGTTAGCAGACTTGTTTTTTCCTGAGGTGTCCTTCTTTGGCTTGTAGATAACCATTTTCCTGTGTCTTTAGAGGGCTTCTCTCTCTCTCTGAATATCCCTCAGATTTTTCCCTTTGATTATAAGGATGTTAATCATTTTGGATTAGGGTTCACTCAGATGGCTTCATTTAACTTTAATTACTGCTTTAAAGACCAAATACATTCTGAGTTATGGGGGATTAGGACTGATATATATGAAATTTAGAAGGAGATATCATTCAGTTCATAGCACCTCACAAGGACCTGAGCATCTGAGCATCTACAATGACATGTATGTCACCTCTACCTCTCTCAGCAGAGAGAAGAGATTGGCATTCATTGTGATTTTCATTTAGGATAGGAATATGTGATTTGTATTTAGGATATACATTTATTAGACATGTATATTCATTCTGAGTCACTGAGATAAAGAAAGATGCAGATATTTTGGGAGAGGAAGCACAGGGACTAAGAGACTAAGAGTTATTTACCCCTTTCAGTTAACATACCACAGAGGTGACATACAGAGCCCCTTCTGAAAGAGTTGTGTGGAAAAGTAAGTAAAGCAGCTTGGTTGTTGTATTTAGTGACAACTCTAGAATTTCAGTGCTGGCAGAAAAACCTTCCATGAGGAGGCTGTCCTGAATCCATGCAGGGGTGAAGCTCATAATCCATGTCCACACTGCTATACTTAGGAGCACATGGCTCACTTTATCAAAGCTGACAAGTCGCAGTGCCTCCCTTTGCTGTTCTGTGGTACATGTGGGCTTGCACAGGGAGGTGATCAGGGTAATCCTAGGTCTGCTGCTTGCAGATAGACATAGCAGTAGCAGCAGACTCCCAGGGCCCAGTAGGTTGTACACCAACATCTGCAGTTGTAACCCCAGAGGAATGATCATGTGACAAGGCTAATCGAGTCCAATCTTCTCTAAAGGTGATTGTGATGCCCTCAGACCTTCCTGTTACTTGAGGCAAGAAATCTGATGGATCTGGGGGGCTCACTCAAGTGACAAATTCTGGATTCAAGCAATATGGTGCTCAAAGGCGCCACAGTCCTGTAAGTCTAGAGGGATGTGGGATGGTAACGTATTCCTTGACGTAGTAAATCAGGCTTGACTCTGATCAACTGATATTTTGGGTAACACTTAGCTTCCTGCTGGTCTCTGTTTATTACTCTATAAAATGAATGAAAAGAGCTCACACATGTCCTTCAACTTGAAAATGTACTTTCTTCAGGCAGTGATATTTGGAAAGGCCCTGTGAACTTTATAATGAATGGATTCACCCAAGAATCATTCAGGATCTCGCAATCCCATAAACTCCTATTCCTTGATACCAGCTAATATTTTTACAGTTCAATGATTTGCAGTACAAAGCCCTTTAAAAACCCAAAACATCAGTCTTTTATGTCTTGAAGATGTTCTGGTGACATTATAGGGAAATAAATCATTCTTTTTTTAAATCCTAACTTTTTATGGGGCAAATTATTGGCATTTAATTTGTAATTAGGGTGCTTACTCATAGCTATAATGATATTTGGAAATTGTGTGGCAGACATTTTCAGGGTATAGAAAGATAGATGAAGAGGTTAGAAGACTATAATATATATGTGTTCACAGATATTAATTATTTCTGTGCCTTTAAAGTTGTTTTGGAATACATGAGGAACAAAAACTACATCGCCTTTGGGAAAAACATTGGGCCAAGGTCCTTTTGTTGTATTATTACAGAGAGCTGTGGTTTTATTCCAGTATGTACAATATGGGTTATGAACATACTTCTTCATTCTATCGGTAATACCCATAAAAATATGTTGAAATACAATTATTATGTCATGAAAATGCCATATCCTTATAAATTGGTCATTAATAAAACTACAATTTAAATAATTATAATGTATTAGTTTAATCATAGTGATTGCTTCATGTCAACATAATTACCCTAAATTTCATCTTCAATTAAACAAATTGATTTGCAATTAGGGTGAGAATATTTTCTAAAATAATTTCCCTAGAAATCTATACCATACAGCTTTAAATCCACATCTTCAAATATGTGTGGGTTTTTTTTTTTTCTGCCATCTTAGCTTAGAGTGGATTGTGCCCTGGTCAGTGGGTCTGCTATTCCTTGCAGTCACTTTAGTTCAACAAAGCACAGCACCTCATTTTCCCCTTGCCAATTCAGGCTGGATCTCGCGTGATCCACCTCTTCCTCTCTGTTTGCACTGCTGCTCCCCTGTCTTAGGCTCCCTTTAATATAGTGTAGGTGAATCTGTGGCCACTACCATGTTGCTCTTCCTATGGAAGAAGTCTGACCAACTTGCTGGGCTCGAAACACTCAGTGCCTCTCCAGGAACGTAGAATAAAACCCATGTTCCTCCATCTGGTATCTCTTCCTCTCTGGATTCCCAACTGTATTCTCTAACATATCCCCAGTGATGTCCAACACCTAGCTCCCTGTGCTCACCCCATTTCTGCATGCTAGGCTATAGTCACTCTGTCCTCTTGACCTGGATAGCTTCCCTTTTTTACTTTGCCAATGAAGAATCCTCTGCTTCTTCAAACACCTCCTTCTAAGTGTCCAGTCTAAAAGACAGGCTGTGCTGACTAAAAGTAGAGTATTTAATCTAGAGAATTATCAAAACTCTGAAAGGTCCAAGGGATGGTGAGGCAGTTGAGAGACTGGCAGGAACAGGAAGCTGTTAGTGTTGCTGGGACAGAGGACCAAGAAAAGAGATAGTGTTCCTGGAGGCCAGAAGCCAGGACCCTCTATGGGAATAGAGGGAGACAGAGATTCAGCCATAGACAGAGGTATCCCCTGAATATAGCCAGACACAGAAATGCTCTGGTCTCCGGGCTTCTTCCAGGCTTCTGCCTAAGACTCCCATTGGCTGAACAAAGCATGGTGCCAGTTGGCAAAGGAAATGGGAAAGTGCAGTTATCAGGGGCCAATATTGTTATGACATGGAACAGAGCAAAAGAAAAACAAGTCATGGATCCCAGAGTACAGGGCAAATGATTTGCATGTACTGTCTCATGAAATCATCCCTTTTGTGTTGGTATAATATTCAATCCCATTCTCTGTTATGCTACTTGAACCTCTCTGACAGTTTCTAGTAAGTCTGCCCTGTATTAAGATCCACTTCATTTTCTGGCATGTATTGGGTCCACTGGAGTGGAAGTTAATTGAAAGCAAGAACCTATTTCATTCATCATTGTAACCCCAGAACCCAGTACAGTGTGTGGATTATTGTATCAATTATTAGTATCACTCAAGAATTGTCTATACTGTATTAGAGAAGGAAGAATATTCACAACAGAGATCAGAAAATGATTGATGGGGGGAATCCCATGCTTTCAAGAAACAGAAATGAGAAAAAGCAAGAAGATTCAAAGAACCCAAGAGCGGAAGAGGAATGAATAGTAAAGAGATGATAAGCGCTTAAATCCCTTAGCTTTAGAAGCTGCCATAATAGCAAAGTCTTTTTACATTTTACTGTTTCGTCAGAGTGGAATCCTTTGGAATGACATTCATTTTGGGAGATTGCATGCAAGTCTGCAAAATGCCACAAGCAATTATGCCTTCCGGTGCTTCTAATAACTTGTCCGAGGGTAAAAGCACTTATCAATTCTCCTAACTACCAAAGGACAGGACACTGAAGAGAATTTAAGAGCACAGAGGGAAGTGTGTGTCATTTCTCTTGTCTTTCTTGGGGACGATTCAATGTTGGGATTCTTAAACTTTTTAAAATGTAAGAATAAACTTTTAAATTCTGAATCAAGGAGAACTTAGGTGTAGCTGTTTCTTTCCTTTGCTGTATCTGTCAAACAGCAGGAACTCCTCTGCATGATATATACGTTTTTTCTTTTATAAACTGAGAGGATCAGTGCATGGGAATGTATATCAGTGGTCGAACACTTGCCCAGCTTCTGTGGCTCTAAATTTGATTCCTAGCACCAAAAGATAAATAATAAATAATAAAAGAAAAGAATCAGTAAAAATAGATTTGTTTAAAAATAATTTTGTCTAATTGTAAAATTAATACATTTGCTGTGTCATAGTTAGGCAATACAGAAAAGTACATAAAAGAACATAGAAAATTCCGCCATTGATGACACTCACTACAAATAACTTGGGATACAGACTTCCGGTCTTGCTTTCTTTCAAAATGAGATCATTCTCTACCTTTTTAACTTAAAAGTTAAAACATACATTTTCTTCTTCAGTAAACATAAATCCAAACTTTTTAAAGGGCTGTGTTGTATTTTATTACAATTTATTTACCTAATCCCCTGTTGTTGAATATTTTGGGTGTCACTCGGCGTTTTCAAAACACTGTGTTACTTTGTTGCATTTGTTTTACTTGTTGCTTTAACAAATCACTACAAATTCGGTGGTCTCAAACAAGCTAAATTTATTCTCTTGTATTTCTAGAAGCCAGAAATCAAAAATCAATATCACTGGCCAAAGGTGTGGGTAGGTTGGTTCCTTCTGGAGGTAGAAGAGAACAGTTTTCTTCTCTTTTGCGGCTTCTGGAGGTGACCTGTTTGCTTTGGCTCCATCTTCAAAACCCAACTGTCCTGTCACTTACATTGTTGCTTCCATTGTCACATGGCCTCCCCAATGGTTTCCTCCTACTTTTTATTGTATGAAGGATCTGGAAATTGTATCAGGCCCACTTGGATAAACCAAAAATAATCTCCTTATCTCAACATCCTTAACCACATGTGCCAAGTCTTTTTTCATACAGAGAAACAGTCTATAATTTTGAGTCAGCATATATGGGGACCATTATTCAGCCTACCTCGCTGTTATAAACTGAACTATGGGCACCTTTTCAAGTTTATTCCAGCTCTGTACTTTCCTGACAAAAGCGTTTAGAAAGATAAGTGTAATTATTGTAATGACAGAAAGCTTTATGAGAGCAAGGGAAATAATAAACAGAAAACAGAGTTAGAGTGCTGGGCTAAACCTGGATCTGCCACTGACTTGCTGGAGCATTTCTCTTTACTTCAACATCCTCCTCTATAGGTGATGGAGTTTCTCTTCCTTTCAGATCACATCTCCCATAGTTCTTGGAACTGAAGCACCATGAGTGGTGTAATGCAAAGACAACAAAGATGTGTTTCCAAGATTAATGAAGAGCTTGTCACAGTGTCAGCATGTTTAAATTAACTAGCATCTTGGAAGAAAAGCTTACCCTCAACCTTAATGATAGCTACCATTTATTAAACACCTGCTATGTATGGGAAGTTTTATACTGCCAGTAATCCTCCCAGAAAGCTCATAAATTACAAGATACAAGATTACAAGATACTTGGTACATTTTTTTTTTCAAACAGTTTAAGGAATTTGTGTTAGGCCACAGTGAGTGGCTAGCAAAATTGTTGACTTGTGCCCAGGTTTAGGCTCATCCATGTAATCCTGCTGCGTGTGTGAACACCACATAGAATTAACTGCAGCATTGGTGTTAAAATCTGACTAGACATTCCTGGGACAATTGGCCACACCATATCATTGGGGGTTGGGGCATTTTGACGCAGTTTAACAGACAGTTCTTTGGGAATGTGCCCAACGGGGTTGAAAAGCACTCCACTGCTTTTTAAAGCAGTTTTCTCTCTCTCTCTCTCTCTCTCTCTCTCTCTCTCT
>NW_022900948.1:25331675-25366717 GCF_012274545.1 Fukomys damarensis | reverse complement strand
TCTCTCTCTCTCTCTCTCTCTCTCTCTCTCTCTCTCTCTCTCTCTCTCTCTCTCTTTTTCCTCCTGGGGCTTATACCAAGGCGTGGAGGGAGATTTGTCCATTCCCTCTGGCTGCTCTGACCAGTGCTCACAGTCAGTATAAGCACGAGCTGGTTATGTGGCCAGAGATTTGCCAAGTTCCATAGCCTTATGGAAACCAGATGGAAGCTGGAGTCGAAGTTCTCAGCCACAGAAGTGAGGCCACACTGCCTCTCTGGACTGATTCTCTGAATTTCAGAAGGCATAGTCCCCTCTCCTCTCCCTCCCCCTGCCCCACTTCTCCTTCCCAAAACCATGAGTCAATTTCAGAGATACAGCCTTTCTCTCTGTCTTGCCCAGATACTCTTTCTTCTTCTTCTTTTTTCAAATTTGTAATTGCAACTTTGTTTATAGCAAAAGTTCTGTTTGCTTGTCATAAATTGTAACCAAGAGGAATAATATCCACAAAACAGTCAGGGCTGGCATATGCTTTGAATAGCCTAGATTGATAATGTGAGGTCTTGCCTAACTTTACTAACCTCTAATAGCATTTGAGGAGAATTAAACAAATACACAGTAAGACAATCAACCAAACAAACAAAAACAAAAAGCAAAGGAAGAAAGCTGGAATAGTGGGGAGGGAAGGTTTCACATGTGAGTGTGACCAGTGAAAGTTGACAAGATCGAGCCTTATGCGCCTTACTCGAGAGTTTTCAGGGAACCAGCATTTTAAGAAGAGAGGAAATATGAAAGCCATCTAGTCATTAATTCCATCTAGCTATTCCCTAACTGAAGAGCCCAGAAGAAGCCAGGGTTCATTCATTCTATTGTAAAATAGACTCATCACAAGAAAGCCCCATTTGTATTTATGAATTTGTATAATAACAGTGTGATGATTATAAGAATACAGGAAAGATATAAGATATGCAGGATTGAGAATGTGAGTAAATTGACTATTTGAACAAATAGTTGTACTCTAGTTAGATACTTCAGGAAAAACACTATCCAGAAAGCTTAAGATATAAATTAGAAACATTCTGGACTCTTTTTCTTATCGGTGGTGTGACCTTGGAAGATGCACTTAACCTGCCTGTGTTTCTTTTTGGGCATCAGAAGCAAAGTTTAATGAATGAGTTTTAAAATGTTATGCAGCCCAGTGTGGAGAATGTGATATGTATTTGTGAAGAGGTAGCTTCTGTTTGTTGTACCCATTCTACAAATTCTCTGAGTGTCTGATCTACCTTTGAGGTAAGCTTGCTGCAGAGAGCCATAGGGGGAATTTAGCTCCAGATACAACCCTTGCCCTTTTTCAGCGATTACCCTCTTTGGAGGAATCAACAGTTGGTGAAAGTTGACACCAGATAGTTTTTTTTGCTCCTTTGTTTTCTGTTCTTTGTACTGGGGATCGAACTTGGGACCTTGCGCTTGCCAGGCAGGTGGCAGAACAACTGGGCTAAATCCCCAGCCCTCAAGAGCCAAATAGCTTTGAGCTCAGTATCTGAGCTATGCATTCAGAGATAACTCAGTTCAAAGGGGACTAAGAAGTGGGTGTGGTTGCACATGTCTGTGCATCCCAGCATTTTGGTAGGCTGAGGCAGAAGGATCCCAACTTTGAGTCCAGGCCGGGCAATTTAACTACTTTGTGAGACTCTGTCTGAAAAAAGATGGTTGGAAATATAACTCAGTGCAAATATTCAATCCCTAGTACGAAGGAGAAGAAAAATATGAGATTAGGCAGACACAAAGTAGAGACAAAAATGAATGTTTGTCAAATGAAAGAAAAAGGAATGAATTGCAATTTTCTACTATTTTCCACCTGGATTAAAAAAAAATCACCAAAAAAAACCCACCAACAACTCATTCCTGAAGTCCCTGTTTAATTCTGCTGGAGACTTTCCCCAAATCATTGTTCATGTCTGCTTTATGACCCAGCCCACAGCCTTTGTATTCAGTCACCAATAATAGACTTCTAGGTGTCAAAGCAGTGACTTTAGTCCCTGGAGGTGGCAATTTCTGAAAGCCAATGGTTAAACAAAGACAACATCCCAGCTTCTCTGCCTCTTCCACTTGTGGGCCCTTTTTTGATTCCCACGCTCAGGTTCTCTATAGAATCGGCCACATGTTGCTCACTTCCTGCTCTCTGCATGGTCACAGTAACTGCCAATTCTTACCCGTATCTCATCAGGAAGGTTACCCAGAATGTTTCCTGAGTAGAAGCAAAAGTCATTGGCAAGTGTCTTTCAGAACTGTGACAAATTAACTGATTAAGCAAACCCAACAGTGGCTGTTTGTTTTCAAGACATCAGCCCACCAAGGAATTTTGTGTTGCTCATAAAATTCAGACCATGATATTCTCCAAACTGAATACATCTCTCCTGTCTTGTCCCAAGGAGGTTCTTTCCTCCTGATTTCCCTATTTCTTTTCAGAGAAATATTCTTTTCTGGTCAACTGAGATGCTTGGCTCTTCTGTCTCTCTTCCGCAGTATGTGCATTTGATTATCAGACTATTGTTTCTATTTCATTAGCCAATCTCAATTTGCAGTCTTATTCTAGTACTTTGATTAGGGGTAAGTCATTTACATTGTTTGAAGCCCAGTTTCCTCATAAATACAATGATATGATAATCTGTTCTGCCTTCCCCAAATGGTCATTGCCAGAAGGAGATCTGATAGTGAAAAGGAAGAGCTTTGGTATATGTGAAGTGCTGGTACTGTTAGTCATTGCTACATCTATGATTTGACCTTCTAGGATGACAAACCACCTAGTTCATCCCCAACTCTCCTGGTTTTAGTCTGGAGAATTTTATACCCAGGCAACCCTTCCATCCTCTGCAAACCAGGATAGTTGGTCTCCCCTTCTTTCATCTCAGTTCCTCTTGTCCCCTCTCTAGTTCAGCCTCTTAGGTGTATTCAGGTCTTTCCATGACCTCTCAGGCCCTTCTCCTCCCAGCCCCACCCACCAGCAGCACGACTTTTTTGAGGCACAGGAGATAGAGAATTACTTTCATATCCTAAGCCGGAGTGCTGGCTCAGAGAGGGAAAGAAGGGAACCAACCATCAAGGCTGCCACATGGCCAGGAAGAGTAGGTGGGTGTGCTCTCTGGCATCTGGGGTTGGGTCCCAAAGTTGTTGCAGCTGAGCTGCTAGGTTCCTGCCTAGACATTTGGTGTGAGGCTGGGTAGATGTCTCCAACCTCAAATGCTTACCCTGACCCACAGGAACCCTATCTTTTTGGGACATTGAAGGGAACAGAGACTTTGAGATCATTCTGATCTGAATTCTAAGTAGCACCAGTTACATAATCATGGAAAGTGAAAGCAGGAGGCCCTAGCTGGAGAAGCCAATCTCCTTTTCCCACAGGATTTCCATGCCAATGGCCAATGGGTAGACACTAAAAGATTAGAACCTCTGCTAGGGACACTCTTCCTGGATGAGAGCAGAGAAAAGTCCCCATTGACTGAGTTTCGAGCCAGAGGGGTGGTGGTGATGCTAACCTATAGCAAGGACAGCCACACCTTGTCTTCTTTGAGGATACTGCAGGCACATATTGGGTGCTAGTAACGCAGGAGGTAGACTTCTTACCAACAAGACTTGGTTGATGCCCTGAGTTCAGAGTCCTTTGATTTTTGGGCAGAGAGGGTTTTTGTGTCCCAGGGTTAGGTAGCAAGAGGCCAAGAACCCATTGAGCCCTGGAAAAAGGAAGTTAGAGAAGACAGTGCATATGAACTTGAGGCCCCCATCTCCCAGAATGTGCTCCCTTCTTAGCTGACTTCACTTGTAAAATCCAAATTCAAAAATAAGTTTATTAAAAAGGTGAGGGTGATGACAGTTGGAGCCTTTCTGAGGTTAGATTATGGATCCATGAAACCAGTTCTACTTCTGGGTTGGGTTTACCTTTCTATTGCTTAGAGCGAGTCTCATTATTTTTGAAACATGAAAATTATCATTAAGGCCTAGAGTAAATGCCATTTCACCTACACAATGGTATTTTCCAATCTTTGTGAATTTTGTATATATCCAACCCTGTTAAGTGAGTATTCTTATCATCTTCATTGTTTTTTTCCAGATGAAAATACCAAAATTCAGTGATACTTAACCACTTGACCACACCCACATAGAAATGGCAGCTTTCTGGAGCCTGAGAGCTCACTTAGACATGCTCTCTCAAACTTGACCAGCATTCTGTACCTTGTTTAGGGCACTTTGCTTTGCTGTTTAGCCATCTGGCTTCTTGTCCATTCCTCCTACTGGACTGAAAGTGATGTGTTTTGTGACTGAAATTTACCCATCCTTGAAGCCTCATGGGCAAGAGTGGTTCCTAGAGGTAGCATGTTGGCTGAGTAAGTGCTTGGGAACAAGTGAAGGTGGGTCCACTTCTTGTGACTGTTAGTGTGTGGCTAATGCCATTTCTAAAGCATCTCGTAGCCCATCCTGAGAAGACCTGGATCTCTTGTTAGCAGTTCGGACTGAGGCTCCCAACTTCCAGAAGCAAAACTTCATATTGTAGAGTGTTTCTTAATGTGAAATCAACTGATATTTAACAGGAGGTCACATGTCCAAAAGTAAAGGCTGTTCTCAATCATTTTTGTATCACTGGACCAGGTTTTTTATTTGCTTGCTTGTTATTTTTTCAAATAATTTAATTGTTTAGGGATGGGTGGAAGGGTTGAAGAGAGGGCAGGGGAATGGGAAAAAAACAAAACAAAAACAAGAACCAAGATATATCATGTAAAGATACAAATCCCCAATGATGAAGGCCATCATACTGTATATCTAAAATGTACCAATAAACTTAATGAATTAAAAAATAATAATTTAATTATTCACTTGATAGCCTGACCAAAAAGTACTCCACACAAGGTACTTTAACTTTGAGGAGGTGTTTGTGGGGAAGAACAAGGGCTAGTTGGAAACTAGAAATTACGGGAATGGGACTCCAGCATATTTTAATCATATAATTTTTTATGAGCTTCTGCCCTCCTTCCTAAGATGTCCTTATCTAATGAGCTTCAATCGTGGCATTCCTGGCCTAAAAATTGAACATACTGTAAAAATAGTATTTTTTCAAATGTATATTAGAAATTTATATAGTGCATTTTGTTTTTTGGAATATAAAGAGGTATTCTCCTTTCTCATTTTCTTTATTCTCAGAAAGTACCTAAGTCTATGGTCTTCCAGGCCATTCCACAAGGTCTGGTTGCTCCCAGAATGTAACTTTGAATCTCTTGTAGTGTTTTTTTTTTCTTCCAGTAAATTCTCAATCTTATTAAACTGCTTTAGTTTGGTTTCTGCCACTTTCAAACCAAAGAACCTTGTCCATATGTGTATCACTGCCATTGCCACTTGGCTTTAAGCTAATCCACAAGTCATTTTCCCCATTAAATTGAAGGTTTCTCAAGGTAAGAGATTTGTGTCTCTATATCTCCTACATTTGGCAGCATGTCACTGACTATTAAATGAATGAATAAGTGAATAAAAGATGGTAACCTATCAGGTTAATCTATTCATCTAGGGCATCTTCCTGTCGGAACAATATATACAGTTGCCATTTATTTTAAGATGGTATAAATATACTATGATTCATCTTAGATATATCTTAATTTAATGACCATATATATAATATATACATGTATATGCAAAGCGCAGCTTTAAGATTCTGGGAAACCATGTTCCAATAAAAAGGAGAAATAATTTCTCTGATAAAAGCGGCTGTTAGACAGATAAACTTAGTAAACTGGGTTGCCTCTCTAGAAGAGATGGTTCCAGAGAGTAGTGAGAAGAGAGAAGTTCATCTGGCACTGGATCAAAGAAGACTGTAGACCTATTCTGAGAAAATCTTATTTCCTAGAACTGACTCAAGGAGGATGCCTGACTCTTCAGCCCTTGGTGTGTAATACTGATCGTTCCCCCAACTCCCGAGGGACCTCTATGCACAAACAGCCCTTTCTGTGCACACAGTTCCCTCGGGAGAGATGGAGGGTAGTCAAGAGCTGATTACCATGCCCGGGCACCCTCACGCGAGTCTGCCAAACTCAATAGCTAAAGAGGTCTTGACATGTTTCCATTTCTGATTCTGCCCTTATAAAATGTGTTGCTAATTAAAATAACTGCCAGCTCAGACTCCTGCAGGGAATCCCATCCACGTGCACAGAGACTGTTGTTTCCCACATTTCTAGCTCTGGCTAAATAAAAACTATAAAACTGGCAGCAGAATCCAACTATCTAGGGCAGATTGAGGGGGGTCCTGTTCCTCGTGTATGTAATCAGTCAGTGCATTAACCCAGCCTTCCCTGCACTAGTGGAGGAGGGGGTTAGGAGAAGATGATGCCACTTCCACACAGTGCTATAGGCATGTTTTATTTGGCAAATGGAAAAAGAAGTACAAAAACACATGTCCTGACAAAGTCAAGTATTTAATCGAATTCAGTACACTTACCAAATTGAATTTGGAGTGTGCGTCTTTCTACTTCATCTGAGGAATAGTTTGTGCAGTTTCTTAAAATTCATATCTAGTCATGTTATCCCATGCGTGCCTCTTTTGCTAGCTTCTCATTGCATTTTACAGAAAGCCTAAGCTCCCTAACATGGCTGGAAGACCTTCAGGCTTTCAGACCTCTCTAACCTCACTCTCTACTCTTTAATCACACTGAAGAATTTGCATTGTACTAGAAGCTTCATATTTTCTTTTCCCTCTGTGTCTTTACACATACTGATCCATCTGCCCGGCGTGCTCAATTCATTTACCTTCCCTCCATGGGCAACCGAAAAACAACTCCACAACTCATGTCAGGAGTCCTCTCTAAGTCTTCTGTAACATTCTTTCCTCCGCCTGCCTCAGTGCCCAATCTGTTGAGTTACTTACTTCCTTTGAGTTTTCCTGGCTCTTACTATCGTGCTTACTGAATGCAACTGACCCGAATGGAGGAGTGAACTACTCCATAGCTATATTTTGATCCCAAATTTGGGGACATCCAAGACCTTAATGTTACAGACACCTAATTAATAAAAAGTTTGCAAAGATGAAACTTTATTGTGGACCGAGAACAACAGTTACTACATAATCATTCTTAGAAATGATTGGTAGTATGAAGTGATCTATTCGTTCATTCCTTCCTTCACTATAGAGTATCTGTTGTTTACCTTTGTGATTATATTTTTGATTGGGAGCCTCGGCTAGTGGCTGCTGCCCAGCATCAGAAGAAAGTATCATACCATGTGTGAGTAGGCCAGGAAAAGATCAAAACTCTAAATTCAAAGTATGACTTACACCGAATGCATATCACCATCCCACCAATTCACAGAAAAGGGGAAATACTGTAAGTCAGGATCTAGGATAATAAATTTATATTAAACATTTACTTTGTGTTGGACCTGTTGAGAGTGCTAATGACTGCAGACATGGCAATAAGCTAGATAATTTTTTACCATTTGGAAGTTACATCTTAGAGAGATGTACATACATATTTATAATTATATGTACAAGTATTTAATAACTAATAGTTATGTTTTAAGCAAGTCGTGGAAAGCACTCCTAAGAAACTGCTATTGGAAATGAAATTGTAAGGACATCTGTCTTAAAAGACAGCATGTGAGCACAAAGATAGAAGGCCAAGGGAAGAGCATATGCAAAGCCAAAGAAGCGTGAGATAGATATGTTCAAGGAAAAAAAAAAAACCTAACGGAGTGAGAGCAAAATCCAACAGAAAGACAGAAGTAAAAGCTGAGCCTGAAGAAGTAAAAGGATGAGAGGCAGATGATGTAGATTCTCATAAGGCAAGGTAAGGCTTGTCTTAGAATTTTGTCATAGGCTTAATTGGAAATCACTGGATGATTTAAACCAAATGTTAAATCCAAATTGAAGTGTTAAAAATCACTTGGCAGCAGAGTGAAGAATGGGTTGGAAAGCGGCACGAGTGGATAAGAGCACACCCTCGGGGAGGCTGTGGTAGTATTTTTGGAGGTGATGGAGTGGCTTGCCCCAAAGCAATGAAGAATAGATGGAATCAGGAGATACTGATGAAGTGGAATCAATAGCTTTTGGGATCGATTGGCTGTGGGGTTGTTGTAGAAAGAAGTATCTATGCTCAATCCAAATAGCTTCCTTCATTCAACAAATAGTTATTAACTATTACATGCCAGGTAAACACACTGAAGATGATGCCTCCTCTTACCTATTGGAATACAAATCTGTCCAGAAAAGAGCATTGCAAATCTATTTTATTTCTGAAACCTGATTGACTGTAACATAAGCTTTAAAATTTTTTTCCACTAAACTTTTGTTGTATCAAATATTTAGGTGGTCCCAATCTGCCATCATTGAAGATTGTTCTCTGTGCATGAACATAGCTTGCAGTTTCACCTGTGTATCTCAGCAGTTAGTTCTACGTTGCCCACATGGGCTATTTTGAGGATCTATTCTTCAGCACTCAGTCCCTGACATGGACGGGGCAGGTAACACACTGAATTCTGCTTCAGTCATTTAGTAACTGCATGGATTTAGGCACCTTACCTAATCTCCATAATCTTAAACCCCTTCTCTCTAGGTGGACCCAGTTTAAAAGTCAGTGTCACCAGCATCTTTTATAGGCAATTGGATGTATTTTACTTCCGTATGTGATATAATGTGAAATAAAGAGACAATGAGGCCCAGTAGTTTTAACTTACATATAACTTAATCTTAATTCAACCTCTAGCTTGGAAAAAACAAAAAGAATGGACATCATAAGGAAATGATATCATGAAGGGACAGATCAAGAAAATGGGCATTCAGTATAACAGCTGGCCTGGCCTCTTCAGTGACCCCAGCAGATAAGGTCTGTTCAAAATGAAAGAGTTGGAGCCAGGAATTTAGCTCAGTGGTGCTGCCGCCTGCCTCGCAAGTGCAAGGTCCCAAGTTCAATTCTCAGTACCAGAAAGAGAGAGAGAGAGAGAGAGAGAGAGAGAGAGAGAGAGAGAGAGAGAGAGTTAAACAGATACATAACAAGTAAATGCAATGGCCTGGCATAAGCTTGAAAATAAAACTTAGACTATAAGAGATGAAAATTATAATAAAGTTTGGCAGCTATTGTTGTTTTTATCAGCAGTTAATTTGGTTAGCTATCATTTGAAGTAAACATTCTTTGTCACTTAGAAATGCATAACAACGTATTTAAGGAGAAGTGATTCTGACATCCATATTTTATATTGGAAATGATGTGTGCACGAATGTGTGTATATATCATTATAACTGAAATTGCTATTTCAGAACAGGTGATATGCATAAAAGTGTTTGTTATACTAATCTCTCTACTTTTCTATGCTTATTAATAAAAAGTGAAATGGATAAAATCATAGTCACAGTGAGTATGAGATATATGTCCAAAACATATTATGTGTATTAAATATTACTAAAGAAATAGGTGTTCTATGCAATAATTTTCTTCCTATGCATCAAGACCTCAGTCAAGTTCAAAATCCCATTGCACTCAGCAGACATGTGTCAGCAGAGCATGACCAGAAATCTCTGGAGGTCCTTGGAGAATAATATGGATGTAAACTGGCCCCCAGACTCTGTGAAATAAGCTTTTGAAAAACTTTTGGCCCTTCTAACTGTGAACAGAAACACTGCAATCTTCTAGCACTTAACAACAAAAACTCACATTCTGCAGCAGTGAACTATTCAGAAGTGCGAAGATATGTGCTGAGCTGGCCACTGGGTTCTTACAAAGAGCGATACTCAGCTGAATATTTTTCTGCAATTTGCATGTAGAGAGGGGTCTTCCTGGGCTTCTTATCACAAGCTGTTTTCCTTCAGGTCTGCTCCACAATCAGAGCAAAATGAAGTATTTGCAGCAGCTGGCAGAGTGGAAACAGCACTGTGCTGAAGATGATGTCAGGCGACATCAGCTTGCCGCGTGTTGCCAATACATTACCCATTCCATGCACACTCCTGTCTGATCTTGCTGCCCCCTTTCACTTTCCAACAAATGTGTCCCAGTTCAATGATAAATTACCTGGTCCTCCTAAATATACAGCATATTTCTCTCCTGAATTCTGTGAACTGGCCTTGTCTCGTTCCTAGCCCATTCCTCTCCTACCACGCACTTCTCCAAGCCTCCCCCGCCTTGCAGTGATCCAGCCTTACCAGTCTACAAGAAAATGCATCTGTGTTCAATGCACTCTCTCACCATGACAATCGTGCGTTTGCTGAGGCCTCTGACTTCTCTAGCTTTTTCTTCCTGGGTAAGCCCTGCCCTTTCTTAAAGGCTTGAGTTCAAAGTCATCTGCTCTGGGAAATGTTCTTGGATTTCTCTGGGGGAGTGAAGTCTTTCTGCTTTGTGTTTCAACCAGGGCTTCAGTGAAGGTGCAGCGAGTGGGGGGGGGGGACTTGGATACAAAATTTAAGGAGGGCCTCGTTCTCAGGGTGGTGCAGTTTTTACCTGGCAAATCACATAAGTCTGAGATTGTGGGCTATTTTAAATTGTGCACCCTAGATGCCTCATTTGCCTCCCCTTACCTAGTTCTAGTTTCAACACCTGCTTTGTCCCTTTGTCTTGAGTGCAGTGTAGAATTTAGTTGTTGATCTGTACCTCTTGCTGGAATATAAACATTTTTTTTGTGAAGGATCATCTGCTATTTGTTACTATAGCCCCCATACTTAGCACTGTGCCTGGCACCCAGGAAACATTTTAAAATGACGGTTGAAATAGGAGAATCATGGGAAAAAAGTCAAATAGCATTGGACTGTATCAGAGACTTACTAGGGTCCAAATGGCATCTGTTAGAGAGCTAGAGGAGGATTCAAAGATAGAGACATTGAATCAATTCTAAAATTTCTCACCTAAAACATTCCTAGTAAACAGATACTGGTGAACTGCTTAATGGTGTGACCCACCCCCTAGGAAGCCCCGATGAAGGTTGTCCACGTACATGCCAAAGTCTAACACATCAACAAAACTTGGGGACTTGTCATGGGAATAAACTAGATTTCCACTAAATCCAGGTTTCCTACAAAGAGAGAACCTTCCCTACCCCTTTGTCTTCTTCATATCACTTTACACAGTGTGTTCATGGTATATTAGCATAGAAGGAAGGACATGGTCTGGACTCTGGGATTAGAAAAGATTATAATATGTAATCATCATAACAACGCAGCTAAACAAGTTTGTGCCTCTGGTCTACAGAAGGGGAAACCCAGAGATGTAAAGCCTACCTGGTGCTACACTGCTAGGAGGCTGATGAAAAAGAACACCTCGAATGTCCAGGCATTTATACAGACTTAGGCCTTCTATTCTGCTGGCAAATTAGACTAGAATATAAATAGACTCAGGAAATGCTTACATTTATTCATGCAAAAGCCTGAGCACTTACCGTGCACTTTACCACAGGTATAAAGCCCTGAAAGTTTGTAAGGGAAACTTTAGAGGGTGTGGAAGGGGGAAAGGGAGGATAGAGGCTGAATGATTCATGGGGAAGTCTGAAGAGCAAGCATATCTTCCTCTAAAACATATAGCCATGTTCTCTTCTCAGGCGATCATATAAAAATTGCAGTTACCACGTTGGCCCTCATACCAAGAGACACAAGACTGAGAAGCCCCAACAGCAACAACTAAGCCATCTCCCAATACATTAGTAGAGAGAATCCTCTGCATGCCACACATGTCACTAGCTGTAAGGTGGGACTCCGTCTGTGGAGCGAGGCAGGAATGTTACTATTGTGTAGATAGTTTTCACAAGTCCTGGTTGGTTTGATGAACTTATTTTTGATGGGGAAAGACATATTTTTAAGGGTAGGGAGCTACAAAGGTCCACTTATTTTTACACATGGATACACAGTCTTGGCCTTTACCCTGCTGACCCACTGAGCTATGCCTTCAAACCCCACACATGGCCTGTTTGATTTATGTGCATCGGAGACAAAGTACTGTTGGGTAGGAGTCCTGTGAAAACTTCAGAAAAGCCACGCAAGCTGAATTGTTTCCCAGCTCATTTTCAGATTACTCACTCAGCACTCCCAAATGTCGGTGGGAGGAGAGCTCACGTGATTCCACTTACATTCTCCCTACCGAAGCCCCACTTCCTATGACACAGTTATAAAGGCTGCTAGCTCCATTTTGCATATATTCTAGAGAACTCCTTGGCAGGGTCGATAGTGTATGTTTTCATATTCTTTGGATTTCATCTTTGTAGTGTGGCCTCATGGAAAAACATCACATTCCAAATATGACTGGGAAATTTCATTCACCACTGTGGTTGCCAATAACATGTGGGGGAATTTATTGTCCCTCCAACAAGCTCATTAAATCCAAACAAAATGTGCTTACTGCAATCTCAGCTGATTCATTTCCATAAGATGCAAGTTGATGCTATTTACTGGATACTCGAAGCCCAATTTAAGAGTCTAAAAGTATAGAATGAAATATACGAGAGTTTAAAATTCAGTATTTTAGCAGGCTCTTAGCAGGAAGCAAAATGGTATACTTAAGAGGGTTTAACTAAATATTATTTCATAAAGAGTATCTCCAAATAAAAGAGTGGGGTTAAGAGAATTCACAAGGAATGAACAGACACCAAGGGACTTTCAACAGTGGGAAGGTCTTACTACCCCAGGCAGAAGGGACACCAGGTAAGACTTGAAAGCTGGAGTCCTGGATGGAGAAAGAAGCAGCTCACTAGCACCTATCACTGTAGGAAATCAATGATGGTTCAATGCAGTGCAGCTGAGAGGAAACATGGGGATGCATATACAACTTCTCTCTTTCTTGCACCTATGATCACTTGCTGATGCTGTCTGTTGGCCAAGCTCAGCCAAAAACCAGAAGGCAAAGAATACTAATATTCATCAGAGGTCAGCTTCTTGTGGGGAAATGGGGTCCATGACAGCAGACTGAGATGGTTCGAGACTTCTAAGGGAGGGAAGGATAATCAAATAGCGTATATAAACTATCAGATTTTACTCCTGGACATAGAGTAGCATAGCAGAATGAACACAGGCATTGCTGTCAGAGCAGTCTTGATTCGAATTCCACCTACTAGTGATGAGATGTGGAGATCTTTTCAGAGAAAACCTGTTGAACAGCTTCAGGAGTATTTCCACTTACCCTCTGAGTTTCAGTTTCTTCATCCAGTAAGCTGGAAGACCTACCTAATTGAATATGGAGACTATTAAACAAGTTCTACCCGAGGAAAAGAGGCTGACAAAATGCTTGATACATCCACTATATTTGATATTTGCTGTTTTCCTCCTGATAGCTTTTTTATCAGTTAACCCTTACATGGCAAGATACTCTCTGCATAGAGGTAAGAGAGCCAGTAACACTATTTTCTCCCTCGGGTATCTCCTGTCGACTCATACCTGCAACATGGGTGATGTGACGGGAGGACCTGTGTTGCTTTGGGAGCCTTGTTTATTGAGCCCTCTTTCAGTCAACCATTTTGCTGGTATCACATCTTTGAGGATAACCTACTGGGATATCTTCAGGTGAAATCCAACTCTGTCTGCTCTTAGGTAGCTGTTACCTTCATTGTTCTGCAAGTTCTTACCATTTCATCAGTGAGTTTTAGTTTCATTCTCCCTGCTCAAAAACCTGGTCCCTTGTCCTTGTGTCCATTAGCTGTTGACAGGCAGGCTGTTCTTGCAAAACCTTGTCAATTCAGTTCGTCATAATTTGGCCACCCTCTTCCTATCTGCAGCTCCCATGGAGCTTTTCATTTGTAGTTTGCTAGTTTATGAACAGATGGACGTGGTTGGCTACTCAGGTGGTTGGCTTCTCAGGATTTTTTTTTTTTTTTTTCGGTACCAGGGATCGAACTTGGGACCTTGCTCTTGTGAAGCAGGTGGAGGAACCACTGAGCTAAATCCCTGGCCCTATTTAGGAATTTTTGACTGGACCATGGAAACTGTACTAGTGATTGAAAAATAAAAGCCATTGTGATTATTGGTTGAATACCTGTTGGTTCAAACTGGTGTGGAAGTACCAAGCATATTTGCTCCTTCATACAACCATTCTGTAAGATAGTGTCTTATTTTCAGTTGAGGAAACTGAGGCTTAGATGGATGGGGTAGCATTTCCAGCTATTATAAGGAAGAGCTGGGCTAGAGACCATAGGTCTACCTGACTCAAAACACACAGAGTTCTGTTTATCTTTGGGATGGATGAGAAGAGTTGATTTTGATATTTTCATCCAGCTCTGACCATTTAAAAATAAAAACCACAAAGATTAGAAGTTTCCTCATGAAAGGGGTAAGCATTATTCACTCTCTTGTTCCACTAGACACTGCTCTCCTAGCCATAACATGAGTGACTGATTAATGTTTGTTGAACGAACAAAGGATTGACTGAGTCATTGATACAAAGATATTTTTGTCTCTATGTAGCATTTTTCTAATGCATATTTATATTTTATTTGACAGTGTTTGAAAATTGCATAATATCCCCCTTCAACATAACTTGCAGCATGGAAATGTTTCCATATGCTGAATGTTTCCCCTCATTTGACTGAGAGGGAAAAAGACTAAGAAAAGCATCACATAGTGGCTAAGTATCCATATAGATATAAATTGTAGAGTGTACTCTTCACAACAATATATTTTGCAAGGGTGATTTTGCAAATAATATTGAAGTAGACATTCAATTTGAGCTGAATTGGGATAAGAAAACTGTTCTTGTGCCACTAAATACAGTTTTATATTAATTCACTGTGTTGCAGGCAGAAGAGTTGGGGTTTGGGAAGAGTGTTTGTCCTGGAGCTACTGTCTGTATTCAAATCAAGATTCTTTTCCTTATTGTGCGGCTCAAGCAACTTACTAAATCTGTCTGCATCTTAGCTTAACACCTCTGTAAGTGTGGATAAGTACTATTTCTCTAGTGAGATAGCTGAGAGAATTAAATGAGTTAAAGCAATGTCTCCTAAGTGGCAGAGTTTAATAAATGTTATGATCAGCCAGCTTTGTGAAGTGGATTGGAAAAGCCAGATCTATCCTACCTTCCCTATTATCTGTACCATATTTCAGGATTCTCTCAAGTCTTGCCTTTACCCTCCAAATCCCTGGAGTGAATTTTTGAAGATTCACACTAAACCAAGCTCTTTGCCTTTGGGAAGTTCTGCCTTTATTAGACGCCGTTATGGAGTTCTGTCAACTCCAGGACTAAGTACAATCCTCTTGCATGACGTCCAAGGTCCTGCATGAAGGCATCTCCTTTGTCCTCTGCTGGCCTCATTTCTCATCACTCCACTACAAGTTCCAACATACACCCCAAGTAGAAGAAGTGAGGTTGGTCTGATGAATAATACTTGAGTAAGAGGAGGGAGCAGCTAATTTTACTGATGGCCTCATGGAAGGCATTGAGAGGCCTATTTAAGTTGTTCTTTGAAGAATAAGTTTATGTTTGTCAAGAAAAATGAGTTAGAAGGTGTTTGGAGGCATCACTTAGATTGAGGAAAGGGTTAGTTCCCTGTAACAGAAAAACAGGTATTTTATGGAATGAGAACCTGGATAGTGCTGGAAGGTATGAACTAAGAGATGCTGAAAAGCATCCAAAGCCTCCTAAGGACAACCAACTCCACTCGGGGTAAAATCCTGAAGTGTTTACAGTGGAGATCTCATGACCCACCCCTCCCTAGACCCTGTAGCCTAGCCACTGCCACCAGGATTTCCTGTTCTGCTCCAGCCTTCTCTGGCACCATTCTGCCATAGTGGATTCTCTTGTATTTCTTTCTAGGAGCTTTTCCAGTGGCAGTTGCCCTGCCTGGGATCGCTTTTGGTCTGACAGCAATCTATTCAGTTCCCTTGCTTCCTTTAGGTCTTCCCTTCTCAAGGAGCCATCCTATTGCCACCTTATCTGAGAGGTAGTCTTCCTCCTACATCTGATCTTCCAATGTTCTCTTCCTTACTTTTGTCCCCTTTAGAATGTATTGTCATCTATTATGCTGTATATTTTACATCCTTGCCTTTCTGACATTCTCTTGCTTCTATATTAGATGTTCCAAGAGAAGACTGCTTCTTGCATTGTTTCTCACTCTATACCCTTGATTTACCTGACCACAAATTACTTAATAGGCATTTGCTGAATGACAGAATGAATCCAGGCAGGGACTAAAGCAATGTGTTGGTACAAAGATCTGGTATTCAGAAGGTAGATCTAGGTTAAAGATAGATTTGGGAACCCTTGGCGATGACGTGACAGCTGCGTGGGAGTAGCTAAGCTAGATCAAGGAAAAGATGCTTAGCAAAAATTTTGTTTTTAAAAAGAAGATCAACATAGAACCTGGAGAAAATAAAGAAGACTGTACAGATAAAGTAACAAAGTCAAAAGCAATGGCTTTGGGGATAGATGAGTTAAAAATCTTTCACTCTTTACTAGCTGTATGACCCTGGAAGAGTTACTGAGTCATTCTTGGCCTCTATATTCTCATAGTGAATTTTTAAAGAAAGATTTCTAATTAAGAGGGCTGTTAGGAGGATTTGCCGATAAGATCCATATAAATCAGTGAGCAAAAGTACAAAGAATATAGGCATTCTTGTTGTTGACACAAACACTATGAAGCTTATAAAGAATCTAGGAAAGGATCCTAAAAAAAATGAAATACAGGAATACAAAGGAAGATAACGGAAGAGAGGTTTTGAGGAAAGTGATGGTAAACTCTGTAGCTGCTCTCTGACCAAGGCAAAATATTCTAATATTGTATTAGATACAATATTAGATATGAATATGTAAGGTCCGGGGTTAAAGTTATTTGAGAGAACAGTTTTACTTGAACCAGAAAGTCATAATCCCATATTTTAAAATGAGATAATGTTTTCTGGAAAATAACAATAATTGCCTAGAAAAAGTCAAATAAAAACAAAACAAAACAACACTAGGCCCTCAATTGTGTCCAGCTGACAAGTAGAAGAACATGGTGACCCAAAAATTTGTTTCTCTCCGGTCCTTAGATTTACTTGCTTACCAGTCAGAACTAGTTTGCTAGTTTTATGAGGTGAAATGTTGTGCAATTTCACTCAGCTGGCTCTGTGGGTGTTTATTTACAGATGGCTACCATCTTGATTTATTGTCTGTCAAATTATAATATTTAAGGATAGAGTTAATTGTCATTTCAACCACTTGGTAATTACCCACTGTGCTTTCATGTGGTAACAAATCTGTCCTTTAGATCAAAATTGGAAGGTTCATAAGATATTTCACTTCCACGTTCATCTCTGCCATGTCATGTTCAAAATAAAGGAATAGTAGAAATTATCAATACATTTTGGTGTCACCTGTGGGCCTCCAAGTAGGAGAAGTACCAATTGTTGTAAATATTTTTGAGTAGGAAGGCTGGTATAACAAGAATCCAGGCATGTGAGTTATAATAATTAAAATTGAAATTATGAGGCATGCTCGTTCAAAGATTGGTCTAATAAAACCTTTTAACAATGCTTCTAGTATATGCTATGGTGCATCACTGAGAAGGTTTATAGCTCTCCTCATTTGCTTACCCCATTGTGTCCCAAAGCCACTTATCCTTATGCCCTTCTGAACTTATAGGGTGGAATTCAATAGAGAAAGTATGGTTAGTCGGTGAGGCCTTACTTTGGCCTATGGCTCTGAGTGGGAATCTCCTCTTGATTCTCTAGGAAGATACCTGATAGAATCAATGGGAATAAAGAGAAGGGGAAAAATATATGTCATAAATGCTGCATTCTTTCTCCTATTTTTGTTATCTGCTCCCTTCTTTGCATACTTTTAATTTTTTTCTGTTTTTCCAGATATATACATTTTTGGGAGGGCACTCATAATTTGCTGTTAGTAAGAAGAGATCAGGAGAAAGCTTTCCCATCAAAGTGCACCACTGGGGTGTTCCTATCATCTGATTATCTTTTTCCTCTCAGGACTCATCAAGAAAGCATAATGTGTCCAGCACCATCTAGCTTTTATAGAGAAAACAAACTCATGTTCCTGGATACTCAGTATTTCCATACATGGTCATCTTATGATTGATAACAACCATATCAGAGTCTTTGGCAGCCACAGAGTTGCACGTTACCACTTGCTCTGCAGTGAGACTCAGCTTGGGCTGATTTCTAATATCCATTCCCAGCCAGGAAGGCATCTATCCACTCAGCCCAGAGCAAATCTATGAGCAACATCTGCTTTCTTTCCTCTGTACTATGGTGAATCTATTAGCTAAGGGAAAAAGGAAAAAAAAAAAAAAAAGGGTCAGGGTTTGAATGGTGAGGACCACTCTGTAGTTTGTCACTAGTCTCAGGCATTTCTTGATTCCTCTTAAGAGATGATGACCTGCCTTAGAGGGTTTTAGCTTCATGAGCAGTTTTCTCCAACCATGGGCCCTGATATGGCTTTCTCTGGTATGCTTTTCTCACTTCTGCTCCGTGAAGCTGCAGAAAAGTTCTCATCTTATCTCTAAGGTTTATCTTTTCACTGCTGATTCCTGTCTTCTTCAGTGTAGCTTGTATAGCCCTGCCTGAGAGAGCTCCCAAGACCCTTTGTGGCTGCCTGGTGGCATTCAAATTGTTTTCTATGGCTTCTTTTGGCCTTTACTATCTGGTCTCTACCTATACCTCCAAGCTAGTGTTCCTGCCTCTCCCTTATTAGAGGACATTTCTGTCTTTACAGTGACATTTCCAACTGACTCATATGTGCTTTCTTTCTTTATTCATTTCATCAGGAACATTCTGAGTCAATCTTCAGAGCTCACAACCCAGCCGTGACCTCCTCAGTAGAGTCTCCTTACAGTCACCTCTACTCCCCTGACAAATCATTCTTTCTCTTTCTACATTATTTTGTCATTTATACTCCTTTATGTAATTGCCCTGTCACACAATATTCAATATTTTTGCTTACCTGCCTGCTTCCCTTTTAAATTCCATAGGAGTAGAATCTAGTATGGAAAATTTCTCTAGTCATAACATAAGCTGCATAAATTTGTGTTCCATTCTTTATGTGTTCTCCATCCCCAGGTGCAGAGCTTACTATACAGTGTACACTAGGTAAATAGTTGCTGAGCGATCCTTATGAAACACAGCTAACAACTTGGCTAATGTTTTGGTGCCAATGTTAGAATATCCAAATATTTTTATGGACAATAACTGGTTTCGTGGAATAGTCTACCCTTTATGTAAGACATACATGACAGCCACTGATTGGAATAAGAGATGCTCAATGACATTCAAATGGAAAGAAAAGAATGCTTCAGTTTTGGTTTTTAAAAAATCAGTTTTACTAAATATTAAAGAAACAGAATATGCATTTTCTGCATATTTTTCTTGTATATGAAGGATTTCCGTGGAACTCAATGACAACCTGTCTTTTCTTCCTCTCTCCCAACCTTCTTATAAAAACAAGCAATCTTGGGCAGAAACAGAGGGCTGCTAAATTCTATAGAGAAAAAGTGCAAAGTTGTTTTCATGTCAATAACATGCTTTTGACGGCAGGTTGGGCCACCCCATCCTCAAGCCAAGACTGTGAGTGAATAAGATATCTGCAGATCTCTTCTCTTATTCAGTGTCCTCTTGGGGATCACTGAGTTTATTGGCCCAGCATGGAGACAAGGTCCTTGAAGGGGACTTTTCTTTCTTGGTTGGAGTTGTATAAGAACTATACTTTCTGGGGAAAAAATAAACTCTGTATGAAATTTAAACTATTCTACTTCTGTTCTATTCTGATAGCATCAGGAACTTTCCAAGGCACAGCAGACAGCTAAGTTCTAGAGTGGTTTGAAAATTGTTAGTAATGGAATGGATGACTCCCCGAGGCCCTGCCAGTCTCTAGGAACCGTTCATTACTGTCATGATGATTTATATGTGTACATACATTATCTTCATATCAGCAGAATACTGCTTGGTATTCACTTCAAAGTTGTAATCTTTCTCCCTCCTACAGGAAACAGTTCACTGAGAAGAGCTGAAACGTCAGATGCAGGGACAGTGTTGTGCTGTTCAGCTTTAGATTCCTTCTTGGCCCTTCTGATACTGAATCCTATTCTTGAGTACGGAACTTCTTCTTGACCCTGACTGCCATATGTCAGCACAGAAACTAAAGAGGGAAAGAGCAAGCAGAATACCATGTTTATAATTCTCAGTTAAAAACAAAAACAAAAACAAAGTATATCTATCACATTTTCTTTCTTCAATAGGATGGGGCCTAACACCCTGAGAAAGAAACATGGCACCTGAAAAGAGCATCCTAATTATTTTCCTAGCTGCAGATGATGACAGAAGTGATTATGTGAGAGTCAGAGGACCTGGTCTCTAGTCTTTGCCAGTCACTGATGGGCCATATCACCTCAACTAATTTATTTCTTTTCTCCAGCCTTGACTTTCCTTCTTGATACGATGAAGGCTTCTGCCAAGTTCGAATTCTCTGAGAATCTGGAAGCTGCAGCACCATGAGTGAATCACTTGAACCTTTGCACACACATCCAACTGTAAGTCTATCAAGATGTCTCTTATCACCACTGTCAAAATATATGCTCAGGGACACACACATGGTTTACCCCTCAATTTAGTGACTCCACACCTGGGAATTTCTTGTAAAGAAATAGACTCTTTGAGAAGGAATAAAAAGCTACATTAAAATGAGATAATGAGATGCTCATTGTGTAATTCAGATCTTGATGCGGTCAACAACAAGAAAAGGGATCAGGATCATGGGTGAGCTGTTCCAAAGTCATGAGAACCACAAAGAAAAATGCTTTTGATCACAGAGAAAACCTTTTCCTTGCAGATTGCAAATATGTATGTGAGCAGAGAGGTATGAACAGAGTGAATGTCTGTGGTGGATCTTCTATAGGCCAGGTGCTATGCTGGGTACACTCGTATCCCATTCCTTCTTCAGAACAGCCATGAGAATAGGTATTATCATTACCAATTTATAGATTAGAAGCCTGGGGCACAGAAAAGTAGAGTCACTTACCAGGCCACCATTATGTTTATGGGCTAGTACTCAAGATTCAATCCCAAGTCCAGCTGATTGTTGCCGTTCATAGTAGTTTTGATCTGTAAAGCCTCTGAGTCTACATGAACACTGAATTAGCAAATACTTAACAACTGTTTGCAGGAGAAACATAAGGTTAGGTTCAAACCTCTGCTCACATTTTCATCAACTGATCAATATGCAGATAGTCCCTGGCCTACAATGGTTTGAGTTAGGACTTTTCTATTTTATGATATTGTGAAAACAACAGGAGAAACTATACTCAGAGTTTAAATTTTAATATTTTCTTAAGCTGGCAAGATATGGTAGGTACTTTCTTATAAAACTGGGCAGTAGTTAATGTTAGCTATGAATAATCTATAGTGGACTGTATTCCTAAACTATGATGTTCAGTAGGTTAAATGAATTGAAGGCAGTTTTGACTTACAATACTTAGAACCTATTATGGGTTTATTGGGATGTAATTTCATTATAGGCCAGGATTGTCTTATAACTTTGCTTTATGTGTGAATCCATTGAAGGACACTTTATATACAGTTGATTTCATCAACATTGAACTTACAGACAGTAGCGCTGCAACTCATGTCCAAAGTACGCTTGTCTATCACATTTATTTTCTCTGTAAGGCACTTAGAAACATTAGAGATAGCACTGTAGCCCTATGCCTTGGGGCCAGTGAAATCACTAATAAAAAGCACAAAAATGTGAAATGCATAGCATCAAATACACTTCAAATAGGACATTTGTTTGCCTTTTGAAAGCTGAAACAAGCTCAGCCTTAGCTGAGGACAGGTGCTTTGAGCAACTCATATTTTTCATGATTCTATACACATCTGTAAATGCCTGTAAAATTGCTATGAGTGTTGATTTTGGAGTTACAAATAAATGTTAGCAAGCTGGCAAGTTCACAGTTGCAGAATCGATGAATGAGGAGAAAGGACTACGGATCCATTCAGTGCACAAGTATTGTGTGTCTCTTAAGTCCCAGACACTGTTCTAGGTACTGGGGACTCAGTGATAAAGAAAAGGGCCTGTGCTCATGGACTTAGCATTCTGGGGAAGGGGTAAAATAAACACAGGGAGTACATCATGGTCAGATGGTTGATCTCTATAGAGCCCCATTGAAAGGGGAATGAATTAGGGAGGCTGAGTGGAAGGCTCCTGGCCCATACAAGATAGTATGGAAATGCCAGGGAGGAATGGCGGAAGAGCATTCAAGGAAATCAAGCCACAGGGACATGTGTGGGAAGGGCGATTTAGGAAACGGGAATTCGAAGCTGAGCAAGAGGTTAGCATGGCTCCGTAGATTACCCATAGGAGCTGGGGTGGTGGTGAAAGGGGAGATGGGAGCCTGGGCTGATAAAGGATATGACTCACTTAGCTCTAGACCTAGGTTCTTGAAGGGAATCACAGAAGGAAGGTGCAGAGTGTTAGCAGTGGGTACAGTCCAGGTCATCAAAATGTACCAAAGAAAACTATAGTGGATAGGCTTTTGGGACCGGCTCAAGTAATGTCCCAAGAGAGGTCTGTGATGAGGGAAGGAGCTTTGCCAAGTCTCCCACACCTCTGCTTCATCTGAAGCACAGCTAGGCACCTTTGAGTGACTGGTTTAGGAAAGTGACTTAAAATTAGCCTGGGCTTGGGAGAGATTCTTTGGGAGATAACAAGGCCCAGGGCTGCAATATTGAGGACAGTTTCATCAGAACTTGTAGTGCATCTGAGGAGAAGTCACTCACAACAAACAAACCATCCCCAGGACAACAAGAGATGGGAAGCAAGTCCATGCGGTGAGAATTAGCTTGTGGAAAAATGCTGCTCACCCACTGCTGAGTTCTGCTCTCTGCACTGCTCAGAGCTGTGGCTCTTGTTGGAGCCAGCTGCAAATCTCCTTTCGAGTTAAGTGATCTTAAGGCACAAACCTCACTGTTGCCTGAAAGGGAAACTGAGCCCCAGGGAAGGAAAGTGATGGACTTCCAACAAACCACCACGGGAGTGGCTGAGCCAGGGCTGGAACTGAACTCTCTCATCACACTGTCATTTTGGACAGTTATTCCTAGAATTTAGCAGAAAAAGAAATTTGACAGAATTCCCAATTTTGCAGCAAATCCATGGATTGTACAGCTGCTGCATTTGTACTTATGCCAATAGTAGTGACAATGACAGATTATATACTTTTATTGAGTGAGTACTTTTGTGTTTTGTTTGTTTGTTGCCTTTTATATTTGCAACCTGGTCATCCAACCTCTGACTCACAGAATGCCTTGTGAAAGTTTGTGTGGCCATCATAAGAATCAGTCCCAAAGAAAATGTTCCCAGTCAGTAAGTGGTCACCATACGTGGACAACAGTCCAGGAGAATTCAAATCCTGGCCCAGGTTTTTTTAGATTTTATTGAGGAAGATCTTCTTTCCTAGCATTGTATCAGAGGCCCATAATTTGTGAGTCTCAATGGCTAAAGGTTGTTCATCCTCTGTGAGGCACCCCATCCCAAAAAGTGGCTGAAAGGGGTTGGTGGTTACCAAGCTGTCCAGGGAATGGGTAGGGAATGCTTTCATTTGTTGTGTCTGTCAATATTGTGGTGTAAATTCTTTCACCATAGTAGATCTTAAACTGCTAGCAATTAATAATCAGATTGCAAAATTCCTGAAAATGTAACCATCTGTCCTCAGGAGCCTTCCCCCTGACATTTGTAATGTGCCTTGATAGCTCTCTGGAAAAGGGGACCACAGATGGACTGGGAAGTGGAGATGTACTTGATTCTGCTTACGAAGGTCAGACCTTCCCTGGGAGAGTGCACCTGTTTCCAAATCCTAGATTTTAAGAGGAACATTCGAAGACTGAAAACTGTTCAATTTGAGCAAGGAGTAATTTTGTCTGCAAAAAGCCCACTGGGTAAACTATTGCTGGAATGAGCATTCAGGGGGAGGAAAACACAGGGTATCCAGGAGATTGCTGCCAAATCTCTGCAGAGCTGTTAGGCCTTCTAACAGAGCCCTGGAATCTGAACCCAAGGGCTGGGGAGACTCCAAGCACAGGGAGGCAGAGAGCTGGGGGCAGCCACTAGGTGGGGCTATGGCTGTGGGAACTCTGGTGTGCCTTCTAGACCCTGGGGTCTGATTAGGCAGTGGACTCTTCTTCTTCTTTCTCTACTTAATTAGTTCCACCTTTATACTTTTCATTCCCTGTTTTATTTCTCCTCCCCATGGTCCACTTTCTTGGTTGCCTTTTGCCCTCCTACCCAGTCTCGCGACCTCCTTGGACGCTGACCTCTGCAGAAGGCCCAGCTCCTCAGTCCTGTCCTGTTGGCTGTTACCTAGGTGCAGACAGCACAACCCTTCCTTCTCCCGTTTTCCTTTGCTTTCTCCTCTCTCTCCCAGCATTCTTAGCTCCACATTGGTGACTGGAGAAGGGTAAATAAACAAATTGAAACTGAAACTGAGCTGTTGGCCCTGAAGTGAGGACATCTGGGAGGCTTGTAAGGGAATTTACATGCTTGCTGGGTTTCAGGTTACAGATTTTGTGTTGCCTGGTAACAAGAGCTCACAGTTCTCTTTCGTGCTTTCCTCTCCCAGTCCCCTGTTTATAGTGTAATTACCACTGTGACATCATAATCCCCATTGAACAGCTGTCAGGGGGGCCCAGCTGCTGAGTAAACAGGGCTTTGCAATCGCTCCTCCACAGGCTGGTTTACCAAATAAATCAATATTTGGTTTGTAGGCACGGAGATTAGAAGGTGGAAGTATCTTTTGAAAAAAGTCCTATCTCTTCCCAGGCCCTCCAGCACACCTGAGAATACTGGAAAGAAAACCGGGGGGTTCATAGACAAAAAAGAATCATCCAAGTGTCTTTCACCTGCCCTGTGATTTCCCAAGGAACAGTTTGTCTCTAAGAAGCAAGACGAATTTGAGAATGAGTAATGTCTTTAATGTCTTAAGCTTGCTATTTTAATGCTTAAAGAATTTTACTTTCTTCTCTCTAACTCTACCTCCCTCTTCAGCTCCCCTTTCTCTGCCCCAAATCTCTTCTTAATGTTTCTAAATGGATATTATAGCCTGGGGGACTAAAAGAATGACACACGTCTAAACAAGAACGAAGCTCCTTAGGGCCCCCCACCTCCCACCATCATCTTCAATCCACTCTGGGATTAAATCTGGTGAGGAGAAGTGGCCACTGAGTCAAACTAGAGACTCCTGGGTGGTAATTTGGAAAAGGAAGGATCATTTACATCCTAGATGTCACTGAAACTCCTCAGAGCAGAGAACCAGATCCCTGTCTTGAATATCAGGAGATGTGAGTTCTAACCCACACTGCCTGCAACTTCCTCTGTCACCTGGGTCTGACCATTACTTGTGGATACAGGATAAGACTGGCTGCAGGGACCCCCAGGCTTATCCTAGCCATACAAAGTGGAGCACCAGACTCAAAAGCTGGGCTCAAAACTGCTTGGATATTAATCAACTGCAAAGTCCCCAAATTCACAAGCTACTCCTGCAAGTTGACATTGCTTCCGTGTTAAAAAGGAAAAAAAAAAAAGGAGGGTGATTAATCCCTCTCTGGGAGGATACATAAGGGACTGGCTACATTTGCTAAATATGTGATCCTCGGAGACTGTCTTTTAAAGACTGACTATGGTAACTATGGAAAAATGAGAAGGAAATAAAAAGTAATAACTTTTCTACAGCTCATTCACAAAGCACAAAGTGCTTTTCCCATCTATGACCCCATCTTACCTTCAGTGAGTAAGCACAAAGAAGAAAGAACACCACATTTATTGACCTTTATAGTAGGCCACTCACTGTTCTGGTTTTTCAGAAATGTCATTTCAGTGGACTATTTTCCCACTGTCGCAGATAACTGGCATTTGGAACAGTGAAATGACCAGCCCAAGGTCGCCTAGTTGATGAATGTTAGACCCAATTCAGGTGGTCCAGGTTCTAAAGCTGGCACATTTTCTCCCCGTGCCGTAGAAGTGACCAGATAAAGCCAGACAGGGGGAAGCAAAAGGATGGGGCACTGAAAGTCAGTGACCCAGGGAGGGAAATGCACATTTATGTAGCGTCCAATGCACAGTTGCCACTCAACACCACAGGACTTTGCTGATTTAGTTGTTTCAAGGAATAACTTAAGATTAAAAAAAAAATGTTGCAATTGGCTGCTTCCTCGTCTCTTGGACATCATGAGATTCTTTTCATTGGAAATTGCAAAAGGCTTTCCCACCTACTAGTGCCCCTTAAAGGCCTCAGGTATCCCAAAGGGACACTTTGGAAAGCTGTGGTGGGGAGAGGTGAGCTTCAGACAACCTGTAGAGAGTCAGCTCCCTGATTTTTCTGTGCAAGAAGCCCCAGCATCTGATATTTCTACCACTCTCTCTGGCTGGTCACTTTCTCTTTGAAAGACTGTATGGTTTCATTTTGGTTTCATATAGATCTGTGTGTAGATTTGTGCAGTGATAACATTCCTTCATGCTAAGTCTGTCGAAGATAACTAACCTGTTTCCAAGATCTTATTTGGTACGTGGGAATCTTGCCTTGCCCTGATTTCCAGACCCATAGGCAGGCTTGGCAGGCTTCAGCAGGGGGAGGCGCCATGCTGCCCCGCTGCATGACATCCTTCTCCTCCTCTCCTCTGCAGCAAGGCAGACACCTGCCCTGACACAGGAGGTGCTGTTTGGTGCTGGCTCAGTCTCTCTGCAGGGGAATCTCCTTGTGATTGAAGGCACTTAAATGTCTCAAACCCTTCATTAACTGGCCAATAAATAAAATGCACCCAGGGCCCCTTTAATCAACTTCTGTGATGTAGAGTGAGTGGTACTTCAGTGCGTGAACTAAATTTATTTTATGATTTTGCAGAAGATGGCCATGTTTATGTTTGTGTGGGGAAGCTGGCTGCAATTGCGCTTGTCACTGGAGGTAGAGTTTGTGAACAGACTCCAAATTTTGCGCTTCTGCTTGTGAACAGGAGCGTTTGTTAACTAAAGTATTACTTATTTATAAGCCCTCCAGGGCTTCCATAAACCAGCAATCTTTCAGCTGTAGCATGCATCAGAGTTCCTGGGAGTGGAATACTGATAAAACACAAGGCACTGGACTGTACCCGCTGAGTCCTGAGTTGGCAGCTCTGTGGAGGGGCCTGAAAATCTGTATCCTACTCAGTTTCCATGTGATGCTAATGCCTGGCTTAAGGAAACACTTGCCTAAACCATCTGCCGCCATTGCTTGAGCTCCTGGAGCTGGTAGCTGCTTTTCTTTGAACTGCCTTTTCACTTTGTTTATTTTTTTTAACACTTGGCCATTGGTTTGATTCCTTTTCCATCAAAGCACAAGTGACTGCCTGACTCCTCATCAGAAAGAATGTGAGTCAAGTTTCTCCTGGCATCATTTTTCACACCCCATTGCAGCCAATTTCATTTCGGCTCATACAGGAAAAAATCTCTAATCTGCTTTCCCTCTCAAGACTTTACATCTCTTGACCTGTTGTTTGTTCCCTGTGTTACAAGTCCGCCTGGCTCTGCCCTGTGGATTGTAGGTGAGAATAATGGTCAGGGATGGTCCCCATGGGGTCACTCCTGAGCACTTACCCAAGAAAAGATAATGCTCCTTGTTTTTATTTAATCTTACAGCTGCTACTACTAACTTTTTTTTTCAGCCCCTTGTACATTGTGATGTCAGGATTTCTTTTCGGGTTTCTCCTACCCTCTAGATTGGAGGTACTGGAAGGAAGAGAACAGGAATGATTCAGGAGGTTCTCTGTGTACCAAGAAGAGTGGGTCTCAACCCATGTTGCCCTTAAAAATCACCTGGGAAACTTCCAAAACACCCCAGTACTCAGGTCTTTCTTTAGAACAATCACAGCAGGATCTCTAGGGAACGGAGCCATAATTAAGGCCTTCAGCTGCCAGATTTCCTAAGGGGAATGTTTTCAGTATTCTGACTTTGTGCCTTAGTAGTCTTGTATCTCAGAGGCTTTTGGCCTAGTGCAGGCTATCGACTATGATCAATTACCCAAATAAATGTAAAAGCATACTCCTCATAAATGCCATGAAGGGGATGTTTTGCTCTGGGGAGAGGACAAAACTGCTTTTGGAGTTTGTAAAGGGAGAGAAAAGGTTTAACTAAGTCCTGAAGGCCATGGGTGACTTCCTTGGAAAAGGCCAGTTGTCTCAAGAGTGCAGGAGGATTTTACCATAGTTTTTCTTAATGATCCATAAGCATGTTCAGCTACTTGTAGAGCTGGAAACTGCCAGAAGAGATCAGTGACTGGAGCTCCTTTTCAGATCTAGCTTTATTACTATGTGTTATTTTATACCTCTTTTGGTTATTCTTTTCTGCTGGGTGTTTAAGACCAAGTTAAAGTGAGATCTGTGTCAATCAACATGAACCTCTTGCTATCTATCAAGGTCAGTTAAGTCTGTTCAGGCATTATTTTGGAACCATGTATAGAGCCTCTCAGCTCCTGTCAGGGTCAGCCATCAGGATTCGTCATGGCCTTGCTTGACCATGTTGCCTTCAGTGAAAGTGTGGGAGACTTTTCCTTAGTGGTGACCCTCCTCTGGCACACAGTATATTTGTCCTCTGGTGCCCAGAAATCTCCCTGCTCAGGAGGCTGAGTGCCTTACCAAAGATGTAGGAAAGGTTCCTTTGTGTGCTGGATCTTGTAGACCTTGACGGGCCAGGGCCAAAATATTGGCTGCCCTCATAGCCCAGATACCTTTTTAGTTTTCCAAACTTTAGTTGTTGAACACCCAGAAGACAAGATCAGTGTCATTAGTAGCTTAACTGTTATAATTTTGTCTGGACATTAAGCACTTAGAAGTATGAAGCACAACTAGACAGGCATTATTTCTTATCAATCATAGTTGTTCTAGTAGTTGAATCCCTGCAGAATGTTAACAGGAAACAGTTATATATTATAGAGAAACTTAAGATCAAGAGCCACACATAGTATTTTAGCACAACAATAATAATGACATTTTATAGCAATTCTGCTGACCTTATAATTTGGCCCATGCATTCTTAACTGTTTCTTTGGCTTTGTCTCCTCCAGATTTAAAAGCTATGCAGCTACCAAGATGACAATTCCAGGTGCCTACTGAAGGCCTTTATGTAGACCTCTGTAGAGTAACTCTAACTGCTGATCCCAACTATGACCCTCTTCAGCTGGAAGTAGCCAGAGCTATTTTCACCCTTTTCCCCCTCACAGCAGTTAGGGGTTCTTCTTCAGAGGGGGGAAAATTGCAGATGGGTAAATTAATTAGGTATCTTGTAGACAGTTAGACAGGACCATCCTCAAGGTGTCAACACAGCAAGGAGCCAACATGGAGGACAATCAAGACACATTCACTGAAGGCAAGAATTGTAAAAGGAGAGAAACTACTATACCTTTGTGCTTCCTCTGAGGATAAATAGCAGTGATTGATATTCTAAATAGGTTTCAATCACCTGAGTGAGGGGGCCAAGGTCTTAACCCAGCCTTTCCAGGGAATATCCTTGACCCGCACCCTTACTGACAATCCTTGTATACACTTGCCTGTGACT
Source organism: Fukomys damarensis (assembly GCF_012274545.1). Classification (NCBI taxonomy): domain Eukaryota; kingdom Metazoa; phylum Chordata; class Mammalia; order Rodentia; family Bathyergidae; genus Fukomys; species Fukomys damarensis. The sequence continues at coordinate 25,337,251 of NW_022900948.1, read as the reverse complement.
TGCTCCCCATTTTACCCCCATTTAATCAATATTAACTGATTGGCTGTACTTGTCATATTATTGGTTGGTCATGGTTTTGCCCCACCTCATGCCCAACCTTGTAATTTTCCATTGGGTCTTATAGTTTTGTCCCATTGTGTACCCACCTCACCACATGGCTTGACGTTTTTAAAAAGTGGGGTGGGTGGGCAATCCACTTATTGGTCCCCCTTCTGTCTTAGACAGAAACCTTCTTTCCATCAATGAAATTTTCCTACCCTCCCCCAAAGAAAAGTGCAGGAAGAGTTTCACTGGGCAACTCAAGAGGGAAAAGAAGAGAGTCTTAGGGAGAGGGAGCTGTAGAAGTTTCCAGAGCAGGCCCCTTGTGCCAGGTTCACCCCATGGCTCTTTTTACCATTTTCCTTGGCAGAAAGCAGGGCTCTAGGAAGGGGAGATTGCGTGCATGATAGTGAGTGCATTTGTGCGCACGCACACACACACACACACACACACACAAAGTACATACAGACACAAGTATAAACATATTCAAACACATACCTTTTCCTTTGCCCAGATAAGACCTCTGCCTAAAATGTTGATCCCTAAGGCCACCTTTGTCCAGGAAGCCACAAGGTTAAAAACACATTCATAAAGTTAAACCACATTAGCTCTTTGACAATTTTGAAAATTCAGGGTCCTCTGACAAATAGTATAACCCATCACAGCTCGGGAAGGAGGTTGGGGACCCAGGTAGTGATAGGAGATGAGATTTTCAGGACCATGGAGTATACTTGCTCTCACACAATCTCAGTTAAGCCCTTCCTTTCGTTGTTGAAGATGGAAGGTTTTGATGCCTTGTCACTCTGCTCCAAGCTTTTGGTTTACAATACCTATGGTCCTGATCATGCCATACCAGTTTTTGTGTGTTTTAAATATTTATTTTTATAAACATTAAAGAAAATCTTTTTCTATATAATCAATATCAATTAACCTGGCATGTAAGTGTTGCTATCGATGAGTCTGGGTATATCAAAGGGGAAATTGTTCTTTTTTTTTTTTGGTGCCGGGGATTGAACTCGGGTCCTTGTGCTTGCAAGGCAGGCCACCAAACTGCTGAGCTAAATCACCAGTCCTAGAAATTATTCATTCTGATCAATCTAAAAGAAAATATAAACTTTCAACATCTGACTATTTTTTTAGAATGTTTTACATGAAAAACAAATGGATCTGTCTGGGGATTTAGCTCAGTGGTGCCACTGCCTGCCTCACAAGTGCAAGGACCCAAGTTCTATCCCTGGTACCCAAAAAACAAACCAAAGCAAATAGATCTCAAAATCAAAAGTAGTTCAGAGTTGTGCCTATCATGAATTTACAGAAACAACAAAAAATAAATTAGACTCTGACTTTTTAAATAAAATAAAAATGGCTAAATTAAGCCTGGGTTGTACAGCAGACTTGCTTCAATAATTATAATACTGTTTTTTGAGCACTGGTCAGGTGCCAGATAATGTGTCAGATATTTTACTCATTTCAACTCAAGCAATTTCTACAGCTCCAATTTCATGGAAAAATATTGAAGTTAAGAAAAGTTAAGTAACTTCTGGGTTACAGAGTTAGTTAATAAGAATTAAGTGCACCTGATTATGAAGCTCATGGTATTTTCTAGGTTGTAATCTTTTGGGCCTCTGTACTGCTGTTTTCTCATGTGTGGAATGGGTAAAGTAATACTCAACCCTTTGTATGCCTTGCAGGAATTATGAGTTTTTATTATGGCTCTTTATTGGCCATAATGATACCTCACTTTGGGTAGTCCTTCACTTTCCCAATTGTTGTGTATCCTGACTCCTATTTAAGCACCAGAGTAACCTTGTGACATAGGTAGCATCATATCCATCTTTAGATGAGGAAGCCGAGGCTTAGAGAGCAAAAGCAATTTGCTCAAGGTCACAGGCCGAAAGAACAGTAGCATCAGAAAATTGACCAATGCCACTGCTTGTCCTACCTAATGTCAACTGCCACTAAGTACTAAGGTAACTGTAATGGGCTTTCAGTTCCCCAGGGGAGGGAAGGACGACTCACCACATAATATTCTGAGGGGGTTATCATCGTTGTTGGCAAAGGATTACCAGGAAGCATTTGGTTTTCTTGGTCTTCACCAGATCCCCTTCTTTTTTGCCTGTACGTCCAACTTTCTCCTCCATCTCCTGGCCACTGAGATCACAGAGTTCTTTTCAGGTTCCTATCAGCTCATGCTCCCTACATACTGAAGTCTGCATTTTTTTAGGGGCTTGGTTTTGTTTGGGAACTCTTTTCTCCTTTGACTGATTTACAAGAAACTGGGGTACTCAGCGATTTAATTTACATCTTAGCTCCTTGACTGGTACCTAGATTTATTAACTTGCCCTCAGAAGTAAATTGGTATGAGTTGAGAGGAAGCCCCTGGACATGCTGGATTATAATTAAGAATTTGTTGTTGTTATGATGATCAAATTAACTTTATATTGTTGACACTTTTATTAGTGCATATTGCTTATAAGGATTAATGGGTTTCATCTTTGCAGATTTGTACATGCACACAACATACTTTAATCACTTTCCCCTTTTCACTCCCCACCCAATTTCTACATTTTTCTGAGGGTTTCAATGTGTAGAATATATTTCTATCATATTTATCCTCCAGTGAGATATGACCTGCCCTTACACCCCTTCCCTTATATTTTAACCATTAGGATCAGTTGGCCAAATGGCAAGGGGGACACCCATCAGGAGAAGCTCAACATCATCACTCCAGGAATAGGTGTGAACTATTTTCTGTACTGAGGGAGAAAGAAGAGCTGAGAGCACCACAAGTTGTGCTTCAGACATGGAAAGAAGTTTTTTCCATTGCTGGAAAATCTTTCTGATTCTCATAGAGTTGATCTTGGCCACAGGAGCTATATATTAAGATTCTTTGACTCAAACATCAATGTGCAATTTAAAAAGGATCTAGGGATGGACTGACAAAAGAAGTTAATGGTTCCAAAAAGGATAATGTGAGGAATCAGAGGAACTACCTAAAGTTTATATTTGATTGGGTACAGAAGGACACCTACTCAGCTACATGCTAAGAGGATGACAAATGAGATACCAGGGTTTCAGGTGGTACAAAGACAGAGAAGAGCCAGAGCGGTGTCCCAACCTCCTTCCACTTTCCTGCCAGCTGTAAGTAAAATAGGAATGTCTTCCTTTTTCAAGGTATTGCTTCCTGGCTCCTGCTGCTAATTGGAGAGATAACAGGGCACTGTTTTTTTTTTTTTTTTTGGACTGGATAAACAATGTTACTTGAGACTGATTTTTCTCTCTTAGCTTCTCTATATTCAATAAGGCTAGCAGTCATGATGCAAGAAGCTGGTCCCTGTCAGGTCTGTCTCAAGTGCAGATCTGAAAACCTAGGGAAAAGGAGTAGAAGCTCAGGTAGTCCTAATCTCATATTCTCTAGTAACACTTGTCCATCATGAGAATGAGGCTTAGAATCCTGTTTGACTCCACTGTTTGTTTCCTCATGGATTCAGAGCAGTGTGTTAAGTGGTCTCCTAAGTGATTCCAATAAATAGTACAAGAAAAATCACAGTTTAGTTTTGAAGAAATCCTCTTTCGCAGTTGTGAGATACAGTTGGAAAGGAATAATGCAGAAGAATTTCTCTTAGGATAAAAAAATTAAAGAACTAGTATAGAAATTGAAGTTGAAAGAATTTTTTAAATGTTGGGATGACTATTTGCCTTTTGAGTATAGAGAATCTATTCTATATAGAGAGGGCCATGGGATGAAATCTTTCCTTGCATAATTATAGAATAGTCTTAAATGGCCATGGAGTTCAGGCTGAAGGGGTTTGCGGACCTGAAGCAACCTGGAGGAGCTCTCACAGGCCTGGAAATTACATCTGCTGTCACAGTGTGAAGGTGACACAAATCACTCATGGAGAAATCCATTACAGACATAGCTGGGCAATCAGCATCTGTGTCCCCATTCACTTCTCCCCAGGGTCACAATCCCAGTCACATTGGTTGTCACATCTTGAGAAGGTGGGACAATTTTATATCATATAGGAGAGAAGAAAACAGCCACACAATCCAGGCACTACACTGCCTTAGATTACTTAGTCCTAAGAGGAGATGGTTGTTTTCCTGGATTATAGAAGGGAAACCAAAGCTTAGCAAAAGCATATTATTTAAGACTAAATAACTTGTAAGTGGTGGGAACTGGACTTTTAAGTATAACTGATTCCAAATTCCATTCCCAACTGCTCTACCTTTGAAAGCCCAAAAAGTCAAGATACTTGTCTTCTCCCTGTCTCTCCCCATTCTTTTCTCTTGCTTATAAAATCATTCATCCATTTATTTATTCATTCATTCATTAAATATGTGGGGACACTATGTGTCTGAAAATTGGCTCGGTACTGGGAAAATGAAGAACATACTGCTACCTTCCAAAAGCATAAAATCCAGGGTGAGACAGGTACAGACAAGAAGAGATAAATATAAGGTGACTTGTTCTGTGGGTAAAAATCAACAACATTCTGTGAAATTATTGCTAAAAGAAATTCTACCAGCAAATGGGAAGATGTTAGTAATAAATGGAGGGCGGGTGAGTATAGGAGGCTTGAAAGGACGTATTTTGAGATAGTATTCATGAAAATATTTACCATGCTATCTGAAAAACAGCAAATACTCAAAGAAATCTATTTCAACAGATATTCATTTAAAGTCTTCTGCATCCCAGCACCATTTCAGTCATGGAGGATCCAGAGAGTTACCCAAGTCCCTGGAGTCATGAAGCTTACAATTTTGAAGAGTCAGATGTAAAAGATTGGAAACTTCTGCAACATATTACAGTGCCAAATAGTTATTGAGGCAGTGATAAAAAATGAAACCAGGTAAGGAGATGGAAGAAGAGCTACTTTACTTACTTTGGGCTGCCTTCCTAGAGAAGGCCTTGCTGGGGCATTTGGGGTAAGTCATGTGGATTACTGGAAGGAGAACAAAAGAGCACAGCTGTGAAGTCAGATCATCCTGAACAACGTTGAAGGAAAAGCAAGAAGGCCAATGTGGTTGGACAAGAAAGAGGGGAAAAACTAATAGGACATGGAGTCAGGTACTCCATGGCCAGGGACCACCTGGAGGGGCCACCAGGGAGGTCAAGTGGGGCCTCATAGCTTGTAGAAGACTTGGGGAGCAACTGAATCTATTGGTTTAATTAACATTTCTCACTTAAACCTACTGCTGGATCTGAGAGCATTCAGCAATCTACAAAAACATTACTTATACAAATTGAATACAAAATAAAATACATTTTAAGCATGATTCATTGGGCTGGCTCATCCCATCCTCAATTTAATGGAAATTGATTTTCCTAATCTCTGGTTGATATAGGCTGTAGAGTCACTTAAAGACAGAATATCTGTCAGAGTAACCATAGAAAAATTATCTTTTAAAAGAAAATCCGGACCAGGGATTTAGCTCAGCGGTTCGGTGGCCTGCCTTGCAAGCGCAAGGACCCGAGTTCAATCCCTGGTACAAAAAAAAAAAAAAAAAAAAAAAAAAAAAAAAAAAAAAAAAAA
>NW_022900948.1:25255550-25331314 GCF_012274545.1 Fukomys damarensis | reverse complement strand
GAAAAAAAAAAAAAAAAAAAAAAAAAAAAAAAAAAAAAATCTAAAGTTGCAGAAATAGATAACCAAGCATTTTAGGTGATCCAGTTGGAAAGCTAGTTCATTGTGAGTCAAAGCCAGAAATTATCTTCATTTAATTGCTTTAATTTGCTTCCTTTTTCTGAATGATTAAAAAAATAGATAGCGTTTTTTCAGCTGTTCCTACCTCAGTTTTGGTTGTAATAGGCCAGGCCTGAATGAAAGACCGGGAACCAAAGGCCTCTGTTCTAGCTGAGCCCACTCTGTCTTGGTCTGCAGCACTCACTGGGGGCTTTCCAGGTGTGAACACACATCTCAGAGGTGGCTCTAAGGCCACTCACAGATGTGGGGAGGCTGACTTAGCTCCCAGGAAGGAGGTGGGCATGTGAGCTCGCCACCTACCAACCGTGAGAACGAATCTTTGTTCCTCAGCCCTGGCTCTGTTCCCTGGCAGTCTCAGAGCCCTGGACACTAAGAGCCTGAAATCCCTGCTGTTACAAGGAGGCTGAGCCAAGAGGAAGGAGTGGCAGAGGCTGAGTCAGGACTTCAGGAACAGATTAAAGCACGTCCTAAGCAGAGCAGGAGTTAGGGGATGGGGAAAGAAAGGGGAATCCCTACTGCTACCAGCCAAGGTTTATTTCTGAAAAGGCAGGGAATAACAAAGGGCAGTAGGCAACAACTGGAAACTCCCATCCAGCCTCACATGCAGGTCTCTTTCTCACTTTGGAAGGTGGTGAGTTATCATCTACACTTTTTCACAAGACAGGCTCTTTTCCTATTCCTGCTACTGGGGCTCTAAATGTAGGAAGATGGGGCTCAGCAAATGTGGGTGCTTAGATCTCCTGAACCAAAGAGCCAGTTCAGCCCTTCACTAGAAGCATCTGGAATTGGTGTTCCCTTTTTTGAGTCCAGGGGACGGTGCGGGCTGTTCCTCACAACTGCGGCAAGTGTCTTCCCCACACACTGTGAGCACCACCATTTCCTTCAGTTTTTAGTGTCAGTTCTTTCCTCCCGTGGTGGGACTTCTTCTTTCTCTAAGAATATGATGTTGACTTCCATCTCTGCAGTCTGACTTAGTTTTCCCGGTTCTGAAAGCTGCTGCCATATCTCATTAATACCATGAAGTCCAACCCTACCCTACCCTATTCTCTTCTCCTACCACTGTGACTGAGAAATTTGAGGCCTGAAATGGAAAATGTCTGTTGGAGTCTCAAATCCACTTCTTCCTCACTGTCTCTGTTGGAAGCATTATTTTTCAGAGCAAAGTTATAAACTAAAATTCATCTACAGACCTTTTCCAATAAACACTTTGAGGACTTGTAATGCAATGACTTTCTCTGATGTGCTCATGGATAAAACACCCAAACCACATGGACTTCGCTTACATCGTAGTTACACAGACCCCCATCTACCTTGCTTCGCACTATTCCCAAGGGCAGAAACTCGTGAGCAAACAGTGCAGAAATGAGCATGGGGTATCTCTAAAAACAGCTTTTGAAGAGTTCTAATTGTGAAGATGCCTTTTGGAAGTTGATCTTGCCAGGTTACCTTAACTTTGGTTTTTCATTAAACTTTGTAATATAATTCTGGTCTTGTACTCTCGGTAAGAATTTTAAATGGCTCCTGGCTCATTTTCTTAAAACTAGAGTAATACACATGACATGTGTGTGCACCTCCCCTTTGCTGGCACTCACACAAACACACACAACTCTTACTCATTTCACATGCTACATTCAATTCTATATTTTAGTACATGATCTTGTAATTAAGAAGTAAATTTTCTTTGAAGAGACAAGTTATAGATGGTAGTGAGCGGGAAGCTCAAAGAACAGTTCTTAGTATTAATCAAAGGCTATTTGCATTGCTACTTAGAAAACCCACTGACGTTTCAAAATAATAAAGTGGGAATGCTTATAAAATGCCAAGAACACTTCTTTGCCTGAAGCTGTAATGATTCAAAGAAGCCGTGTGTCACTTCCTGTCAGGGTTGAGGATAGATCCCCTCTCCCTACATCTACCTCCACATCTAGCATGTAGACTCGTAGGATGACTGAGCTGCAATGAAGAAAGTGGACAAAGCCGTTCCATCTAAACCCCATTGCTGTTTACAAGTAAGACAATCAAGTGCCCAAAAAGGAAAGTGATTTGAACACAGATGCACAGGGAGGTAGGCATATGGCTGTACCAGGGGTACAAAGACTCCTGAATCTCAGTCTAGGTTACCCCCTTGCCAAAGCTGTTTTTAGCCAATCCAAGGAAAGAGGTCATTTAAAAAAAGTGCTTCCTTGGGCCAAATTAACTTCTATTACATCTTTTGATGCTTATTTACACTTTCAGTTTCTCACACCACAGAAACTATTTGGTATTTACATGTGTGTCCTGTTTAGTTTACTTAAGAGTATGGCCTCAATACGCATCTATTTAGCAATATATGTCTCTAGTTTCTCATTCTTTATGTCTGAGTAGTACTCCATTTTATTAAATACACACACACACACACACACACACACACACACACAATCTTCTTTATCCAGTCATTAGTTGATGGACAATTGGGCTGTTTCCAAGCTTTAGCTATTACAAACTGTGCCATTATGAACATGAATGCTCATATATCTCTGTGCTTTAATTCTTTTGGGAAGATACCCAGCAGAGGGATACCTGGGTCGAGTGGGATCTCTAATCCTAGTTCTGTGAGGTGTCTCCATACTGATTTCCACAGTGGTTGTGCCGCTGTGCACTCCTACCAACAGTGGAGAAGGGTTCCTTTCTCCCCACAACTTCACCAATATTTGGTTGATTTCTTGATAGCAATCATTCTTTATGGAATGAATTAGAATCTCAGCATTATTTTCATTTGCATCTCTCAAATGACCAGTGATGTTGAACATTTTTTCATAGGTTTATTTGCTATTTCTACTTCTTAGTCTGAGAAATGTCTGCTCATTTAAGAAGCCTATTTTTGGTTGGGGTTTTTAAGTTTGGGAGGTCTGATTTTTTTAAGGTCTTTATATATTCTAGATAATATACCTTTGTATGAGGAACAGCTTGTAAAATTTTTTCCCACATTGTGGGTTGTCTCATCACTCTGTTGGTGGTTTCTCTTGCTGTGCAGAAGCTTTTTAATAAGATGAGATCCCCAGTGTTGATTCTTTGTGCTAGTTCATGTGGGACTCAGGTTTTGTTCATGAAATCTTTTTCTACACCAATGGAAAGATCAGCCAACAGAGTGGGTAGATACAGAAAAAGTTGGGCATATATAGAGGTAAAAATTTAGTTGATTATGTAGCACAGATGAAGCAAGTGATTTTCATAAAAGTGGGTCTCTCTACTGAAGGCAGAGCCTGTGCATTACTTATATCAATAAATACAGTATTCATACTGCAATTCATTAACATTTAATAAGCCTCTGTGATGCAGTTGATACTTTAGGTATCGCATGATGTAAGATATGGTATCCCCATTTTTGTGGATGAGAAAACTGAGGCTCAGGAAAAAGTGTGGCTTAGAGAATCCCTTTAGCTGGGAAACAGTGGGGTTATAACTCAAACCAAGGCCTTCATTGCCCCAAAGCTGGCCTTTCTTCCATCCTACTTGGATGTGTTTGTTGAACTAGAGCAGTGAGTGGAAATCATTTCAGTGAATTAACTGGAGGAAGTAAGAACTATTGTAGATATCTAAAAACTAACCTGTTTGTGTGGGATAGAGGTGAACTCCCTGTTCCTGAAAGTGTGAGAGGAGGTTGCTGACACCTACCATGGGATGACATGAGGAGCGTCTCACTGGAGAAGATACAAACTGGTTATTTAGAGAGCAAGTGCTGTCTCTGCATCCATAGGCTTCCTTTTGGACTAACATAAGCCCTCTTCCTTTATGTATAAGTTATATGTAAATATGTGTGTGCCTATGTGGTGGGGGCAGTGGAACTTTCTCTGGTGTCCATTTGGTCTTCATGTTTGTGCTCTCCGCCCTTTAGAGATTATTCTTAACACAGGGATCAGGGTACAGTGGCATTTTCCAGCATTTTTGCTTTGCTCTATTGTGCCCATCGCATCTCTCACCATTTAGACAGACTATCAAATTCACTCTTATATTTATTATTTTGGTCAGTTGTCCTTCTTCCCTCACCCCAAATCCCAACAGAAGTTAACCTCTCATCAAGAAAGAGTGTACTAAAATTTTTGTTTACTGGTTTAGCCAAGTATTTTGAACTATTGTGTGGCATGACATTGGCATTCACTAAAAAGTTGAATGAACGAATAAGAGATGGGTGGTCCTGTAATTTTTTAGGGTTGGGAATATGTACAGAAGGTGACCTCTTATATTTTGCCCCTGACCACTTGGTCTCCAGATCTTGGCTGTTGTCATCGTGAATTGATATCTAATAGCATCTCAGAAGAATACTAGAGTGTCTATAGCACAGAAACATACTATTAATTATGGATAAGCTGAAAAAATTTAAGCGGGAAAAAGAGAAACATTGCTAAGTTTCATAATTTCTTTGCTTATACATTTGTAGACTCTATGGACTTAATTCCCTATTTTAGAAAATGAACCATAATTCAGCTACCCAAGTACTACCAAATAGTGTCCAGGAAATACTATATCTTAAAGCCCTCCAAGTACATACTTTAAAAAGTATTGTTTAAATTAGAATTTGATAATATACTTTGATTTTAAATCCAATGTCATTGAATTTAAACTGTAAATCTATGGAAATGTAGGATGTAAACTAACCTCAAAACATCCTGTATTGACTCAACAAACATTAATTGAGCACCTACTATTTGGCTGTCACTACACTAGATGCAGGGGTTGCAAAGGAAAATGATACACATTTCTTCTGCCTCACATGCTACATATTTCCTGGGACCTGTAATCAACAAGTTGGAGAGATTAAAAAATGGGCATCTGAAATGAACAGACATTTCTCAGACAAAGAAGTAAAAGTGGCAAATAAATATAGGAAAAAATGTTCAGCATTACTGGTTATCTGAGAGATGCAGATGAAAACACCGCTGAGATTCCACCTCACCCCACAAAGAATGGCTGCTATCAAGAAATCACACAAAACAAATGTTGGCGCGGTTGTGGGGAGAAAGGAACCCTTCTGCATTGTTGGTGGGAGGGCAGACTGGTGCAACCACTATGGAAGTCAATATGGAGATACCTCAAAGAGCTGGGACTAGAGGTTCCATTTGACCCAGCCATCCCTCTGCTGGGTATCTTTCCAAAAGAATTAAAAGTATCATATCACAGTGATATATGTGCACCCATGTTTATAGTGGCATCGTTCGTAATATCTAAAACTTAGAAACAGCCCAGTTGCCCATCAGTTGGAGACTGGATAAAGAAGATGAGGTTTTTCTATAAAATGGAGTACTACTTAGCCATAAACATGAGAAACTAGAGCCATTCATAGGAAAATGGATGTATATTGAGGCCATACTCTTACATGAAATAAATAAGACACACATGTATAAATACCAAATAGTTTCTCTGTGAAAAACTAAAAGTGTAAATAAGATCCAAATTGTACAACTGACAATGTGAAATGGGAAGAAAAGGGCTGAGGGTGTGGGGGGAGTGGGAAGGGTAGGGGAAAGGAAATAAGGGGAGAGAAAAAATGAGAAAAGGAAAACATGGAAACAAAGTCTTTGTAAATAGGAGAGTGGGGAGGGGGTGAAGGGAGAACAGGGATATGGGGGAAAAATGAGAACCAACATTTGTCATGTAAAGGTAAAAGATCCCAATGATGAATGTAACTGTACTGTATACCTAGAATGTACCAATAAACTCAATGAGGAAAAAAGAGTTGGAAGAAACCTAGTCAACTGGTCGGATCTTTTAAGATCATGTGGGCATGGATTGCTGAAGGAACACAGGAAAGCAAGTGACCAGGCTGATCTTGGATGGTAAGAGAAGGTCAAGCAAGGAAACCAAAAGGAGTTGACTTTTAACTGAGTCCTAGCAAATCTGAAGCCCTTGCCTATGTGTATTTCCCATTCATCTCTATTTGAACTAAGTCAGGATGATGCCATTTGGACATTAATCACACCATGAACACTCTTGATATGGGAATAGCTTGGTCTGCTTTGTAAAGAACAGTGTGGTCACTTTGGCATAAACAAGCTACAACATGAGAGTGAAACTTCAGCAGTTCTGAAAATATACAAGGAATACAAGCAACTTCAGCTTTAAATAAAATATGAAAACAAAAATACCAATTAAACAAAATGGAATCTCATAACAACCTTCGGAAAAATTTGCAAAATCCATGGACATTTAAGATATATCTTACAATGGGCTCACTTTGCTTAATTTTCTTTGAGAAAGTTAAGAGAACCTCTCCCAGGGGTTGGTGCTACCTTGGTAACCCCTCCACTCAAGTTCATTTTAGTGAATAGGTGGACAGAGGGCACTGTGGGGTGGGTCCTGCCCAGCATGTCTGCAATGGCCAGAGAAAGAAAATTTGTTAGCAGACCGTGCACACAAAGGATTCCTTCTAATTTAAAAAAATCATGGTTCAGGCTCAATCCATAGGATGATGGATTGAGCAAAGTCCCTACTTTGCTCTGGCATAAACATGAGGCCCTTTAGTCCTCATGATGGTCCTGTGAAATAGGACCACCTTGTCTGCCATTTATGGACAAGAAAGCTGAGGTAAGGAGAGGGAAAGAAACATTTCCTTTTTGTAAAGCTAAAAAGTGGTAGAGCTGAGGTTCTAAATAAAGTTTTCAGAAATGTTCCCCAAATGAAAAGTTTATTGACATCGGTTTGTCACAATATGGCAAAGTAAATATATAGGGAATCTAAGGAGTTAGATTGAGTAGCTTTATCAAATCATGACTGAGTTTATGGTAATGTGATTCCAGAGGTACAAGTACAGGTTGTCCTGATCAAATCTTCAGATCTTATATTCTTATTTGTAATGGGCCAGAAAATCAGAGTATAGGGGTCAACATGTAGGGTCTAAGCCCAATGGGGTATAATTACAGAAGTTATTCCCTAAAATTAAGAATTTTCTAAGATGCCTTAAAGATGTGGTCAAAATAAAACCTGCTCCACAGAGAAAGAAAGGAGTGTACAGGGACATTTTGGTGCTGTTCTTGGAAAAGTAGCTGTAGAAGGAGTTAAAGGGAAGGAAGTATATATTTTCTTTGATAGTTCTAACCTATACCCACATTTAGATCTAGAATTCACTCTATATCTCTGGCATGAAAGTGACAAAGCAAAAATTTAGTTTAACACAGCCTTTAAATTGTAGTTTCCAAAATATATTTGATTGAGTTCCTAGAATGAGAAAGTAGAAGGGAAACAATATTTGCAGAGATAATAGTTGAGAACATTCCAAAATTGGTGAAAAATATATATTTTAGGAGAGTCAAGTTATTTCAAGTAGTAAGTTAACGTAAAGAACTCCATTCCTTAAATTTCAGAGTAACTATGATGAATGAAATATCTTAAAAGCAGTTATGAAAAATAGACTATCAACAGAGAATTGACAGCTGACTTCTTAATGACCTCTTCTTATTGAAGATCAGTATAAACGACTCCTATAAGTCTACTGAACTCTCTGCTCTTTTCTTTGCATGAGGATTACAAAGAGACTGGGTAACTGTCAGTGCTTAAAGCTCAGTGAGATTTTCCTGTGTTCCCAGGTGGAAATATTTACTCCCTGGGAAACAGCAGAATTTCTAGGCTGCAGTGCCTAAGACTTCAGAGATGGGAAGGAGGAATTTTCCACTGAGGATCATGGTGATTGGGTCCACTTCTACTCCTCCCTTGGTTTCTAGACTTACGTATTCACTTATTTAGCATCCATCACCATCACCATTTAAAGAGTACTGATTTAGGTTGTAGACCACCTTCTGGAGACTGATGCCTCATTTTAGCAGGGAACTGTCTCCCAAGATGGCACTTCAGCTGCATCTTTATACTCTGGTGGTTTCTGGGTGGAGGGTGTTATAAAAGGAATAGTGGATTCCCATAGCTGAACCCGCCACTACATTTCCTTTCCAGGAAAATGAAATTTTTGATTGAAGCAATGTTGTGCGAGATCTCAAGTTAGACAGTCACTTCACAAATTCCATTTTAAAAAAGTAATAGACCTATCATGTGTTCATTTCACTCATGCTTCCCAGGATTTGTAGCAATTTCAAATGCAACCCCAAATTTTGCAGCAACCCCAAAATTTCTTAATATATGTATCTGGTACTTTAAGGAAAATTTTCTTTTCCTCATGGCTCTGTTCAGAATTTAGACTGAATTCCCATACCAGTCAAATTTTTGTTAATGCAGGGCTGAAACAAATTTGTAGCAGGACTGTTTAATGCTCAGCAAACCACAGAATCCATGTGACATTTATTTGTAACATTTGTTAGTAGTATATTTAGCACCTCAATTTTGCAAATAGGGATGTTATTTAATATGCACAGGGGAGGGAATAATCATTATGTTTAAGACTGTAAGAACTACAGTTTTATGTTTTTGACACAACAATAGACAAGAAGAGAGAAAGATTTACTCAGAAGTTTCTAAGACATAAGCTTCAGGATTACTTCAGGATATAAGCTCCCTTCACATGTCCATATGAGTTTGTATTTTGTAATATTTTCAAAAAATATTTGCAATTTGTTGTAATTTCATTTCTCATTCCTTGTGATTATAATTTGTTACATTTAGAATTTTGTGGTCTTTTTTTAGATTGTATCTCCATCTACTCATTTTATATTAAAAAAAAAAAAAACACCCTTCAACCAGAATTAGCAGAAAGTTGCTTTATGGGAGCTTCACTGAAAGACAGACAAGTTGGTGCATATTGGTTTGAGCCTGGCCAAGCTGAGTTTTTGAATATTAAAATGTTTCCAGAATCTGGCTGACTCCACTTACATAACGGCTTGGCCTCTGAATCAAGTGTGTTGCTAACGGCTTACATACGAGTGGTATAAATACCTACGTCATTGTAGTTTGTGTGTCTGAATAACTTGCAATTTAGGTATCACATGTGAGGAAACAAAGAGTTAGGGAATTTAAGAAACTCATCAGATGTCACAGGGTTAAAAAAATGGCAGGCTCGCTCATAATTAGCTTCTGATCCCTCACCCACAGGGCTTGCTGCTTAGCTGTGGAGTTTTCCGGAGAACACTTCTGCAGATCTCTAGGGCAATTTTTTCCTCCCTATTAAAATGTAAAGAGATCCCAAATCATTCTAAAGATATATTCATTCCCAAGCTTAAATACTGAAATTGAATTATGCTGAGTCCCCCTGAGAAGGAAAAGTTAAGAGGACACCAGAGGGAAGTGAAGAGAAACAATGAAGGGAGATACAGGCAATAACGCTTGCAAAGTCTGGTGGTGATCATGATGTGCGAGGTAAAGAAAAACTCAAAGATGACTGAATGCTTTTAGCTTGATAAAGCGGAGTGTCATCAGAGAGGGTAAACAGACGATCAGGCAGGCAGAATAATGTTCCACCCCTGTCATGACAAAGATGTGTCTTAATCTCTGAAACCCAGGGAAGTCACTTTACAGGGCAAGGAGGACTTCGAAGATTCGGTTAAGGTTAAAGACCTCAAGATGGGGAGATTATCCTGGTTTATCTGGATGGGACCAAAGCAGTCACAAATGTCTGTGTAAGAGAGTGACAGGAAGGTCAAGTTAAAGGAGATCTGATGACAGAAGCAGAGCTCAGAGAGAGAAAAGGAGAGATAGGAAGACCATAAAGTGCTGGCCCTGAGTGTACAGAATGGGGCCATGAGCCAAGAAATACTAAGGAGCCTCAAAAAGCAGGAAGGACAGTTCCTAGCTCTCACAGCCTCCAGAAGGAATGCAGCCCTGTCATCTCAAGTTTAGGACTTCTTATTCCCACAACTGTACTATAATAAATGTGTTATTTTAAAGCAAATCGATTTGTGATAACGTCACAAGAACAATAGTAAACTGGTATAGGTAGCAAGGCGGGATTAGGGTTGGAGAAGAATGCAGAATTCGCTTTGGTTCATTGAGTCTGAGAAGCCTGAAGGATGTCCTGATTAAAATGCTTTGTAGGAAACTGGATTTAGACAAGGGGATTGCACACAGATGCAGCTTTCATAGTTACAGGCGTGTGTTTAGGTGATAGCTGAAGCCCTCAGAAGAAACATGCTACCAAAAAGAGCAAAGAGAGATGACTTTGGGCTTTGGCTGCATCAACTCTAAGGAGTGGGCAAGGGAACAAAAGTTGAGAAAAGGCCAAGAAAGAACAACTCCAAGGGAAAAGAAGTGTGGGAGAAAGAGTGACACCATTCAAACCAGTAAATGAAGTCATTTCTAGAAGGAACTGGGTCAGCAATGTCAAGTGCCCAAGAAGTATCCAACATGTGCAATTCTGAAATGTGTTTGTGTGCTTGTGGACACCGTATATGGAGGTTGTTGGTAGCCCTATAAGGGCAATGTCAAATGCATGCTGGGAATAAAAATTCAATCGGATCAAGGAGTAAGAGGTCAATGAGAAGTGATGAGTGCAAATTACTTTTTCATGAATGCTTGCTGTGAACCCATTGGAGACACAGAGCTCCATAACTTCAAGAAGACATTGAGATTGAACTCTACAAAGAGACGTTTGCAAAGCTGAAAGACTCATGAGATCAATAGGCTCAGAAAAGAAGAAAAGTTCATGATTGGCCATTCTGATTTGTTGCAGCAACATCATTATTCTTGTCATTCTTTCTTTTTGTCATATAGTTGACAAAGCATCAAAGCAATTGAACATCTCAGGCCCCACTTATTCAAAATTCCTTTCTTCATTTTACCACTGTAATATGCCTGTCTGTAATTCCTTTGGGATGTATTTCTAATACATCTAATACAGGCCATTTCTGCCTAGCTGTCCCATCTAGACACAGCCAGGTAGTAGTGAAAAGTCAGGACTCATACTATTTAATCTTTTTTAGGACTATTCTTTTTTTTTTTGTACTGGGGATCAAACTCAGAACCTTGCGCTTGTGAGGCAGGCCACGAAACCACTGAGCTAAATGCCTGGCCAACTTCACAGGGTTCTTTCAAGGACTAAAACTAGTTACAAATAAAAGTATTGATCATGGAGACTGTAAAATGATAGTGATCAGTAGTGTCTCTTTCACTTATCTATCCATTCTTTTACTATTACAAAATTGGGCCATTTTATTTCCCCTTAGACAAGTTCTATCTTTGTCTTCTGGGAAGAGAATTTGATCTTCTAAGTCCCATTCACCAGGCTCAGGTTGAGGATCTGGGACTGAAGAAGTGAGAATGAACAATCCTATGACAACTCTCGTTGTTCTTTATGCTTTCTGGGCAACCCACCCAATTAGAAGCTTTTGGTCCCTGGATTTGGTTATGTTTGCGCTCGATTCCCACAGCTGCTGTTCTGAGCCTTTCATATTTGCATTCTTGCAGACTGGACACAATGATTTGGATTCCAGAGAGCAGCTTTTTCTTCTTCATAATATTTTAGCCTTTATTTGTTTTTAATCCCAAAGGCTTAATCAGCATGCAATTTGTTTACTTCTCTTCAGAACATTTGGAGAAGTGTTCAGGGCTATGATCATTTTCTCTAAGCTGAGAAAAAGAGATACGGTACTCATTTTTTATGACCCTAATGACTAGCAAAGCTTGATTACTTTTTCGGTTTTTGAAGAATAACTATGATATCAGGATTTAATGATTTTTGACCTAGAGCAGCAGTGATTGTTGGTCTCAAGACTTGCTGGCCTTGTCTCACTTCACAATAACTGCCCAAAATTGTGTTCTGTCTTATATTCAGAAAAGAAATACACCAAGTCAGGAGTACTGTCTTTCTGAGTGTCTTTAGTTAGTAAATGGAAGATAAATTTTATCATACTTGGTAGATAAAACTGCTCCCAACATTATCAGGCAATGAACGACCAGTTCTTGGGTTTTAGGAACCATTGCTGGAGGAGAAATAATGCACACTGTGTAGCAGAAGTCTTCCACATGTATACAGTTAACATATTTTCATCCAATGAATGGATGAGCTACTTCTGGATCCATGTCTGCCTCTAAGGTACCTTGACCATGGACAAGGCATATTTCCCAAAGCTTCAAGATCCTCATCAGGGGATCACATTGAATAATATCAGAGGAGACACATCCATATTTATTTATATGCTATGTATATGTCCTGTACATGTATATGTAGAAGCAATGGGTAACATGTGACACCATATAGGATCATAGTCAATAGGTAACTTTGATAAACTACTGCCCTTAAAAATTTTCTCAGCCATCCAGTCCAGTGCATTCATTTCACAGATGAGAAAATGTAGATCTAGAGAAAAGAAGGATTGTGAATACTTGTACTTTTAGTTTATGGCTCACAATTCTATATCCAGGTTTTCTCAGGCAACTCGGGACAAGCAATAATGTCCTTATGTACATAAAAAACATGGTTATATTCAGAGAAGGATTAAAGTGATATTTTTGAGAGATCAAAGGAGGACTGGGACAATAGTGAGGTACTCTCAATGGATTTGGAAAGAAGAGAAAGTTGAACACTTAAATAAACAATGCGCTAGAATAGAGCAAGGGTTGGCAGGCATTTTCTGTAAAGGAACAGATAGCAAATATTTTAACTTTTGCAAGCTATATGGTATATGTGGGAGTTCTTGCTGCTGTTACAGGAGCCATTGGCAATACATAAATGAATGAACATGGCCATGGCCAAGTTCCCACAATTACTTATGGATACAAAAATTTGAATTTTATATGATTTTCATATGTCATGCTATTCTCTTGATTTTTAAAAACTACTTTAAAAAGCAAAAGCCATCCTGATTTCATGAGCTTGCAAAACCCAATCATCTAAGCAATAAATCTATAGTTTCCTGGAATAGAGACATAGTCATTAAAGAGAGACAAAATTTCTCTTAGCCCAGCAAAACAGAGCTATACCAAGAGCAATTACCATCTCTGAAAAATGAACACACCAGTCTGAAAGGAATCTTTTCCACAGAAGGAAAGACAAAGCAGAGTCCCAAGGCAATTACATGCAATGCCTGTCTTCCAAGGACTTAGTGAAGGCCATCCTAACCAATGTAAGACACATGGAGGGAGAGGCTCAATTTTTAAAATTCATTTTGAATGGAAAATGATATCTAAGGCAGTGTTCTTTGAAAAATAATTTTTAATTTAAAAATATGTATATATGTATATGTGTATATATGCATCTATGTTTGTAGATGCATGCAAGTAGTTACATGTACAAGGCATATGTAGTATATGACATACTATGTTAATGATCTGTTTCACCCTAGCTTTATGCATTGCTCAACTTTTTTCTTTTTTGTGCTATTCATTGCTGAAATGGAGGAGATAACAGTATCTATCTTAATGGCTTATATTGAGAAGTAAATGTGATAATGAATTTGAAATGTGTCGCATATAAGAAGTACCTCATATGTAGAGAGTCCCACATAGTAACTTCCATTGTATTTCAGTTTTGTATTATAGAAAAATATAACATGCATACCCATGTTAATAGCAGCACAACTCACAATAAATAACTGAATTGTAGAAATGGCCTATATGTCTATCAACAGAAGAGCAGATAAAGAAAATGTGGTATTTATGCAGAATGGAGCACGACTCTGCCCTAAGGAAGCATAAATTCGAGTGATATAGAAAAATGCATGCATGAGACAATCATATTAAGTGGAATAAATCAGACACAGAAGCTTAAATGCCATATGGTTTCTATTACATGAATATACAAATATAAATAAAGAGCCAAATGCAAGATAGATAAAGGGAAAGAGGGAGATGGATCTTTCTCAAATGGGAAAGGGATCAAGAGATGGAGGGAAGGAGGGGGGATGGGAAGGGAAGAAATGAAAAGAATCAGGATGTGCTGTATACATGAGCCATTTCCTCCACAATGAATGCAATCATTATGTACCACAAACATGAAATAACAAAAATTTTTAAACTTCAGAAAGCAAAACAAGCATGTATATGTATGATACATAGTTTATATCATATTATGTATCTGTACATACATACCAATGAAATATATATTGCACTAGGGAACCACCCATATATACATTCTGAGATTTGCTTTCTTCCCTCCTTTTATATATTATGGGGAGCCAGGAGACAATATTCATTGCGCTACTTCATTCACTTCTCTAGGTGCAGATGTTTTCTTATAACACAATGATAGAAATAGTACCTACCCTACCGAAGCTACTGTGAAGATTAAATGAAAAAATATATGTGAAATGCTTAGCACACCTCAGATCCAAATAAGTAAATAAAGTCATTAGCACAGAGCTCACCTTAAAGTAAGTAACCAAATACTATTCTAAAGTGAAAACAAATTATTTAATTAAAGTTATAATGGCCTAGAGTATTGATTCAGCTTTCTCATAAAATTCTTAGCATGAGAGCACCAGAGAACACATGGGAAAATATGTTGGAAGAGAAAGAGAAGAACAATTATCTTCATCTTCTGTAACAAGGACAACAGAACAGCTACAAAATGAGGCTGTCACTTAGCAGAAAAATGCTGTGAATTTATGAAGCAATGTCCATTAAGCAGTTTTCAGAAGTAGCGCCTTTTTAAGACATCACAAAGCACAAAGCTGGATCTTCTCCAGATTTCTGTGCTAATTATGCTGTGGATAGGCTTTCAAAAAGTGACTTAAGACCTACTTTAACCATAAAGTATTTACTTTTGAAATCTCTCTGATATATGGAAATTTCTTGAAAAAAGGGCTCTAACTTGCTGTGTGATTTATGGAATCACCCTTGAAGTATAAGAGTGCATTGATTTATTGCAACTTTCAGTTTTACTGGAATTTAATTTGTGCACAGAGCAGTGCCAGATAATTTCACAAAATGTGAGTGTCTGGAGATACAACAAAAAGGCAGGTGTCAATGTCACCAAAAGTTTGTAAAGAATAAAATTTTTTTTTAATATATGTCTGTGTGTGCATGCAACATTGGGAGCTACCACAACTAGATTTCCATGGAGGCAAATTAATCAGTTATAGAAACACTAAGTGAGACACAGACATCTCCCAGAGAGGTGCTCAGTTACTGTGACACAATCAGTGATACCAGTTACTGAGGGTTTATCATGTGCCAGAAGCTTTCAGCTGCTTTCTTATTTAATTTACACCCACAAAACCTTATGAAAAGTGACATGATGACATTGTTACATGTGACGAAATTCAGTTCAAATGAGTTTCACTCAGACATCACACAGACTGGAATGGTCTACATGACTTCTGCGCTTTCCTTCGTGAGTCATTTTTTTCATCTTGTATTTTTTAAAAAACGTATTTCCTCCCCTCTTCCTTCTCTCCTCCATTCTACAAGTGAATCCTCCATTCTACCTTCATTAAGACCAATGCAAAAAAACTCGATTTTTAATTAATGGATATGTGCCTGTCTGTGTGCTTATTTATAAGGAGGAGCATGTTCTTTTTCAATGAAAATACCAACCCTATCATAAGGCAGATGAGTAAATTAATCTCTATTAAGAACATTTTGAAACACTCATTTTCTTCAAAGAGAAATGATGAGAGGGAGTTATGAGCAAATTTCACTGCGTGCTGTACTTATTATGTTAGAGATGGTTTTTAAATTATACCACTTATGAGAGAGAATTCCACACAAACTTCACTGAGTGCTATATTTATTTCGTCAAAGATGGTTTCCAAATTGTGATGCTTATTAGTTTGCCATGCATTCTGGTTACTTAGTCATGCGTCTACCGCCTTGAATGAAGGGTGAGCTTCTTAATGTCACAAGCCTTGCCTAAATCTCTTACCTAGTCCAGGATTATGTTGAAATACAAGAGACTTTCAAAATATGATGACCTTATTGATAATTCACTGGGTTCCAACTCCAAGTAGTACGTTATTTCTAAGTTCTTCTGTGAGTGTACAGTTTTCAGTGGCTTTCTAAGTCTGGGGAAAATGTAGATATAGTGAGAAAATGAGAGGAATTGTGAATGTTTGGAGTGGGGATTGTTGAAGAAAAAAGGGATCCTCCATATGGACTACGCAAAAGCTAGCACAAGTTCAGGCAGAAAGAGAGCATTATTTTGACATTAGGAGAACAAGCTTTGGTAGCGATTTTTCTATTTATTTATCATGGAACTTTAGGCTCATCATTTAAACTTGCTGGGTTTTGATATTATTTGTGAAACTAATAGGCAAACAAATAACACCTGAATTCTCAGATCAAGACTGACTCTACCTCTTCAACCATCAAGATCTAAGATAAGTTATCCTTTTTCTAACTTGCCAATTGTCAGCGATACAGTAACTAGAAAAAACAGAATTCACATATATGAAGCAAATGAGCATTCAAATCACAAACTCCTAAAAAAAAAGATGAAGTAAAGACTAAAATATTTTCCAGGCACAAGCATAAAGAGTCAAAAATCTCCACATGAGAAACAAAGATATTCAGACTGTATTCCACTTCCTATTTCAAAAGATATTATAACTAAAAGAAGTATATATGAATCAAATAATACAGCATAATGAAAATAAAAGGATGGACAGGGTTCAGCAGTAAAATGCAATTGAAAGTAAACAAGAATTACAATAACAAAAGATAAAAAAACAAGTAAAATGACTAGAAAAAATGGACTCAAGAAGTAGAAATATAGACCAATAATCAAGAAACATGTGAAAAGTGTCAAATTATTAAACATAAAAATACTTTTGGTCTGAATATTTTAATAAATAACTTAAAACTTTAAATAATTTATGTAAAAATGTTGGCTGCATTTTGTTTCTAAATAGAATTTATTTTTAAGAGTAGGTATAGATTCATCACAGCAAATTTGAAGAGAAGATAGCTATTTCTCTTGTACCCAGTGCCACTATACTACTTTCCCCATTATCAATATTCTCCCCATTGTAATACACTCTTACAATTGGTGAACCTACTGTCGCTACCTCAAACCTAAAGTTTATATTAGGGTTCACTCTTGGTGTTGCATGTCCTATGGGTTAGGCCACATTTACAATAATCTATTCACTACGATAATTTTACAGATTATTTTTCTGCCCTAACAAGGGCTCTGTGCTGTCTATTCATCATTCTTTTCCCTTCCAAACCCTGTCAACCACTGATCTTTTCACTGTCTCCCACAGGTTTCCTGTTTCCAGAATGTCACATAGTTGAAATCATAGTGTGTAGACTTTTCAGAGTGACTTTTCACTGAGAAACATACATTTAAATTTCCTCCATGCCTTTGCATGGATTAAGAACTCATATTCTTTTAATGAAGAATAATATTCCATTCTCTAAATGTCACACAGTTATGACTACTGCTGACATACTGGATACTTCCAACTTTGCACAATTGTGAATAAAGTTACTATAAACTATGTGCAGGGTGTGTGTGTGCACACGCGTGTATATGTGTGTACATGTGTTTGTATATACAAATGTTTTCAAGTCCTT
Source organism: Fukomys damarensis (assembly GCF_012274545.1). Classification (NCBI taxonomy): domain Eukaryota; kingdom Metazoa; phylum Chordata; class Mammalia; order Rodentia; family Bathyergidae; genus Fukomys; species Fukomys damarensis. The sequence goes on along the minus strand of NW_022900948.1, from coordinate 25,313,833 downwards.
TGGGCAAATAAATGGAGGGATATTTCCTGTTAACCCATACAAAAACATGTTTTTAACTAAATACATGGTGGATATTTCATGTTAACTCATACAAAAACACATTTATAACATATCAGTTTTTCCCAACTTGACCTATAAATTCACTGGGATATCAGTCAAAATCCCACCAATTTATTTTGTGATTCTTGACACACTGATTCTAAAATTTATATGGAGAGCAAAGGACCTCTAATAACTAACACAATATTGAAAGAGTAGAATAAAGTAGCAAAACTGATACTACCTCACTCCGTCTTACTATAAATCCATGGCAATAAAGACAATGTGGTATTGGTGTAAACATAGACAAACAGATCAGTGGAACAGAACAGAGACCAGAAATAAATTCCTATAAATGTAGTCAACTGTTTTTGGACTAGAAGCAAAAGCAATTGTTAAGGTTTAGATGTAGAATGTCCCCCCAAAAGCTCATGTGTTCAGAAGCTGGGTTTTTTAAAAGCTGGGTGGAACATGGGGGTGCTTTATTTATCTTGGGTTCATCTCCTAAATGTGCTAGTAGGAGGTAGAGTCTGGCAGGAAAAGATTAGTCACTGGGGGCAGGACCTGGGAGGGTTTATCTCCTCCAGGCTCCTCTCTTTACTCTCTGCTTCCTGGCTGACCGAAAGGTTAGCAGCCTTCTTCCCCCAGACCGTTCCACCACGCCCTTTCTGTCTTGGAGTCAGTCAACTATAGACTGAATCCTCACAAAACTGTGAGCCAAAATAAACCTCTCCTTCTTCAAGTATGGGGGTTCAAGTATTTTGACCCAGTGACAGGAAAGTGACTAATACAGAGGTTCAATGAAGAAAATATATTTTTTACTTCCTTTATTTGTAAAATGGATCCTACGAATCATAGTTCTTCATTAAGCATTATTATATACTAAGCATTATGGTGTAAGTGTTATACATGCTCTCTCATTAACACTCACAAATATGTGAGGTTAGCCCCAGTCTATAGAGAAGGAAGATAATTATTTTTCTTTTTTTTTATTTGTATCTGTACGTGACAGATCTTGATTCTTGTTTTTTCCCCATTCCCCTTTTTTCCTTTCTACCCTCCACCCTTCCCTATTTATAAAAACTTTTGTTTCTGTTATTTCCTTCTTTTCTCATGATTTTCCCTTCTCCTCTTTCCTCCTCTCCCCTCCCTACTTCCCCTTCCCTTTTGGACCTTTAGAGCCAACAAATGTTATTTGAACAACTAATATCTGTATGGGATGAAATGAATGAGTCTAGACACAAACCATACACCCTTCTAAAACTTAACTGACAATGGATAAGAGAGCTAAGTGTAAAGCTCAAAACTAGGGCTGGGGATTTGGCTCATTGGTTCCACTGCCTGCCTTGCAAGCGTGAGGTCCCGAGTTCAATCCCTGGTACTAAAACAAACAAAACAAAACTGAAAAGTGTAAGACTTCTAACAGTTAACAAAGGATAAAATATGGATAACCTTGAATTTGATATGACTTTTTAGATACAACAGCAAAGGCACTATCAATGGATAAAACATTTGATAAACTAGACTTTACTAAAAACATTTATCCTCTGTGAAATAAACTATTAAGAGATGCAACAAACTGGGAGCAAATATTTGGACAAAGCTACATCTGATGAGAGATTGTTTTCCAAATAAACAAAATTTTAAAAACTCAACAATAAGAAAACAGGGCTGGGGATTTATTAGCTCAGTGGTTGTGCTGCCTCCCTTGCAAGCACAAGGACCTGAGTTCAATCCCTAGTACCAAAAAATAAAAAATAAAAATAAAAAAAAATAAAAGAAAGAAAAGAAAACAAACAACTCAATTAAAGAATGAGCCAAACACCTAAGCAAACATCTCACCAAAGAAGACAAATGATAATGTGAGATATTCTACATCGTGCATCATCAGGGAAATGCAAATTAAAGCCAAGAAATGACTGCTACAAAGGCCCAAATCTAGAACACTGACAACACCAGAAGAATGTGGAACAACTGGAATTCTCACTCATTACTAGTAGAATGCAAAATGCTGATTTAGAAGACAGTGCAGTAGTTTCTTAAAAACTAAACATCCTCTTACACTGACCCAACATTGTGAAGTTTTCAAACTCTGAATAAACAAATTGCATAGGACATATTCCAAAAACTAGAAAAATAAAAAACTCAGTCATAAAATAGCGTAATTATAAAATTGAAAGCCTGACAAAGTAGCAGACACCTAAAATTTCAGGTCTGTCTCTTCCCAGTGAAAATTTCAAAATTTTGTATAGAAAACTAGTAAAATAAATTTAGCATAATATTAAGGAACTATGCACGATGTCCAGCTCAGGGCTCTCAAAAGAACCTAAAAATAAATTTATGTTATCACACATCACATCGCTATCATGGATCACATTGTTCATTAAACCAAAGGAGAAAAATGGCCTTCAGGGACTTCCACAATTGCCCCTGAGAGAACAGATATAGAGGTTAGATAAAGAGATACAGAGAGTAGATAATTACAGGTGAGTATTTAAGCAATGACTACAGTTCGATACTGGTTTTATGGGAAGTCAACTGCTGCTGTTCAGAGGATTTAAAGAGAATGCTACTTAGTATCACTGCTCTGCATTGGGTAGTAGAATGGAAAACCACCTGGTGAATCTTCTCACTGCAGGAATCTAAATGTTGGGTGAACAACAACATGGCAGACCAGCTGAACTTGATTTGTTCTCTGTCCACTGCTGATCTCTATGAAGTCCATGATACATCACAGCATTAGATCCTTAGAACCCAAAGTTATCACACAAATTCCTAAAAAGCCTTTCTTTGCTACTCAGTATTCCTTTGTGTCTTTATGTTAAACCCATATGTGAAATAGTCTATGCGAGTCTTCTTGAAACCTTACACATCTACCTTTATTTTAAAATATAAATTTGATAGTAATTTGAAAGATGATCTCTGCTGTGGGTTGGTTTATGTCCTAAAAAGAGATATATGAGCTTATTTAGAAATAGAGTCTGCAGATACAATCAAGTTGAAATGAAATCATATTAGATTAGGGTGGGCCCTAATTTAATAAATGGTATTTTCAGACCTAAGAAAATCTGAGCATACAGAGTAAGGGAAGACAGCCAGGTAATGGCAGAGGCAGAGAAAGGCTTGGTCACAAGCCAGGGAATGCTGGGTCTATCAGAAACTGAAGGACACTCGGCAAGATTCATCCCTAGCAGCTTAGAAAGAAGCATGTTCTGCCAACACCTTGATTTCAGACTTATAAACTCAAGAACCATACTAGAATAGATTTCCATTCATGTCACTTTGTTATGGCAGCCTTGGAAGATTAATGCAAACTATAGTAAGTGCATTCATATTCCAGGTGTTGTTTTATTTAACCATCATTTGTAATCCTCAAAACTACTTTTAAACTATTATCCAAATAAAAAGGTAAAGAGATATACAATGTATAAGATTTTTAGATAGATAATCATACTATGAATCATTTTCCAGATGAAGAAGGGAAGCTACAGCAAAATCAAGCAAGTGGAGAAAACTGTGTGTTGAAAAGACGGAATCATTGCCTTTTAAAAATTTTAAAAATTGACTCTGATTTCCATTAGCAGTTCATAATAATTCGTATATCTAATAATATATCTCAGAATTCTATCTTCTTATTCATTCATAGATCAAATAAATAGTTTATTGAGATTTTTAGATTTTTGGCACTTCATGAATCAGGTAAAAATATTGCTTTGAAGAAACTTACAATCATTTAGGAAAGTGACACTTAGCTAAAAAGCATTTCACAGAGTAGAAAAAAAAGGAGGGTAGAGCAGAGTGAATTATTCTGAAGTTCAAAGGAAAGAGAGATTCCTTCCAGCAGAGATGAGAGATTACCTCCATCAGGGATAGAAGGTATGTGGGAAAGCTGAGTTAGTTCTTGAAAAAGGTGGACACAAGAAGAAAGCCATCCCAGTGGACAGGCCAAGTCACCCAAAGGACAGCTGGTGATCACAAACATTACACAAAAAAGAGAAAAGTATTTATCATGTATTTGTAGCCTTGCTTTTCATTAAAACATCCAGTGAAATCAAGTAAAATTAGTGACTTGCTGGATAATGCCATTATCAGGATCAAGGTTTCTGAAGTTATAAACTAGTTGATGCAAATACAAAATTTGCTTCCATGGTGTTTAGGAGAACAGTTGCATGCTCTGTGTGCATCAGGCTGGGATGGTATGTACAATAGTCTTGCTGGTGTGCCTGGACTGGGGAGGACTAGGGGATGATGCCTTTAAATCTGTGCTTCCCAGTGCTGCAGCTCCATGAGGTACTGTGACTCTGGGATGTGCAGAAGAAAGCCATCCATTTTATCATTAAAAAAAAAAAAAAACCACAAACCTGCACAGCTGTATTACATTGTTCTGTCTGACATGATTTAATATTTTTAACATTTCTTTTTGGAATTATTCAAGATAATCTAGCAGGTACCATCATATGGTAAAGAGGGCTCTGGGATTAGAGTTAGAAGGTCTAGGTAATAATCTTTTATGTTTATTTATGTGTATTTATACTCTATTTTGAAAACAGACTTGAAGCACATTACAACAGACATCTCAGATAGAGCAAAACTAAAAATCATTCAGGGTAAGATATTGTGAACATATATCACTGTTGAAAATCACTATTGATTAAGAATCTAATTTCTCATTGTTTATGGCTGAATAGTATTCCATTTTATAGAACAACACATCTTCTTTATCCAGTCTCCAACTAATGGGCAATTGGGCTGTTTCCAAATTTTAGCTATTACAAACTGTGCCTCTATAAACATGGGTGAGCATATATCACTGTGATATGATTCTTTTAATTCTTTTGGAAAGGTACCCAGCAGAGAGATGGCTGGGTCAAATGGAAACTCTAATCCTAGTTCTTTGAGGTATCTCCATATTGATTTCCGTAGCGGTTGTACCAGTCTGCACTCCCACCAACAGTGGAGAAGGGTTCCTTTCTCCCCACAACCCTGCAAACATTTGTTATTGTTTGATTTCTTGATAGCAGCCATTCTCTCTGGGATGAGGTGGTATCTCATTGTTGTTTTCATCCATATCTCTCAAACAACCAGTGATGTGGAACATTTTTTTCATATATTTACTTGCTGCTTTTATTTCTTTCTTAGAAATGTCTGTTCATTTCAGATGCCCACTTTTGAACTGGGTCTCTATATTTGGAGGGGGCTGATTGTTTTGAGTTCTTTATATATTTTAGATAATACTCCTTTGTCTGAGGAGCAGCTGGTAACAATTTTTTCCCACATCTATGAAAAACCAAGAGCCAACATTATATTAAATGGCCAAAACCTGAAAACATTCATGTTAAAATCAGGAACAAGACAAGGAAGCCCACTATAATCACACCTCTTCAATATAGTTCTGGAAACATTAGCCACAGAAATCAGACAAAAGAAAGAAATTAAAGCAATAAAAGAAGGAAAGGAAGAAGTTAAACTGTCATTATTTGCTGCTGATATGATACTTTACATTGAAGACTCAAAAAATTCCACCAAAAGACTTCTAGACTTAATTGACACTTTCAGCAAAGTAGTTGGATACAAGGTCAACACTCAAAAATCAATAGTCTTCTTGTACACAAATAACAGACTCACTGAGACAGAAATTAGGGAAACAATTCCTTTCACAATAGCATACAAAGAAATGAAGTATCTAGGAATCAATCTAATGAAAGAAGCAAAAGACCTCTACCCTAAAAACTACAGCACTCTGAAAAAAGAGATTGAAGAGGATATAAGAAAATGGAAAGATATCCCCTGCTCCTGGGTAGGAAGAATCAACATAGTGAAAATGGCCATACTACCAAAACTGCTATCCAGATTCAATGCAATGTCAATTGAAATTCCAACACTATATTTCACAGAACTAGAAAAAAGAATCTAAAAATTCATTTGGAACCAGAAGAGACCTAGAATAGCAAAAGCCATCCTAGGCAATAGACACATGGCAGCAGGTATAACAATTCCCAATTTGAAACTATACTACAAAGCCACTGTGATAAAAACAGCATGGTACTGGCAAAGAAACAAACCTGAGGGTCAGTGAAACTGATTGGAAGATATGGAAACAACTCCAGATGTACTCAGCTATGTCATCTTTGACAAAAGAGTCAACCATCCTCACTGGAGGAAAGATAGCCTTTTTAATAAATAGTGTTGGAAAACTGGATTTCAACCTGCCAAAATTAAAACTAGACCCTTATCTTTCACTTTACTAAACTCCAAGTGTATTAAAGATCTAAATATTAAAAAAGAGTCACTAAATTTGCTGGAAGATAAGTTAGGTAGAACTCTAGAATACATTGGCATAGGAAAAGACTTAACAAACAAATCCTCAGCAGCATGGGAACTAGCAGAAAGAATCAACAGCTGGGATCTCATCTTATTAAAAAGATTCTGCACTGCAAAAGAAATCATCAACAGAAATAAATATATACTTTAAATGACAATTCTGGGGCTGGGGATTTAGCTCAGTGGTTCTGCCATCTGCCTCACAAGTGTAAGGTGCAAGTTTGATCCCTGGTACCAAATATATATATGATTAGCTTTTCTATTTAATGAGCTTCCCTAATATCCTATATCCTAGAATAATACATTTACTTTTTTAAATTGGTCAGTTAGTAGAGTCATTTTATAGGTAAAAGAGACATAATTCACTTTATTTTAATATATTCTGTATCATTTAAGAGCTAGATTTTGTAAAATATGAAGCTAAATTTAGAGATATGTAAACAGCTGGGTTCTAATGAAAGCTTTTTGTCTCTTTACTAAATTCAACTTCTGTTAGTGTTTGAGTTCAGCTTCTCTTTCTCCCAGACCTTTTGAGTGAGTGAAAACCAGAGGATTCCAGTTTTTTTGTGCAAAAGTTGTGGTTTAGTTTCAGAGTTCTCGCCGTTGTACCTGCATTGCATTGGGGTTCTCCATGGTCTGGCTTCCTTGTGATAGCACAATGTGCATCTCCAGTGCTGTAGTCAGGGTTTCCAAGAGAATAGAATTAATAGGGAGACACAAATTTATGTTGGACCCATGAATTCTGACTATGAGAGACACTGTACCATACAGTGGGTGAGAAATTCAGAGCATATACAGCTCTCTGAAGAATCTTGCTCGAGGCCTGCAAGCTAATGCCACCTAATTCGTGCCGTAAATATGTCTTCAAAAGACCATTCCACCTTTCTATCAGTCCAGCTGTTTCTGTTTGGTTGTCAACATGGTATGACCAGTGAATTCCCTGAGCATGAGCTCATTGTCTCACTTCTTTGGCCATAAAATGTGTTGCTTGATCAGAGGCAATGTTATGTGGAATTCCATGATAGTGGATAAGGCATTTTGTGAGCCCATGGATGGTAGTTTTGGCAGAAGTATTATGCAAAGGGAATGCACATTCATATCCAGAATAAGTGTCTATGCCAGTGAGGACCAAATATTATCTTTTCCATGATGGAAGTGGTCCACTATAATCCACCTGCCACCAGATTTCAGGATGATTACCCTGAGGAATGGTACCATATCAGGAATTCAGTATTGGTCCCTGCTGCTAGCATATTTAGCATTCAGCAGTGGCTGTAGCCAGATCAGCCTTGGTGAATGGGAGTCTGTTGCTGAACCCATGCATAACCTCCATCCCTACCACCATGACCACTCTGTTCTTGAGCTCATTGGGCAAAGACAGGGGTGGCTGAAGAACGAGGTTGGCCACTATCTACAGAACAGGTCATTATATCCACTGAATTATTAAAATCCTTTTTCTCTGAGGTCACTTTTTGGTGAGCATTCATGTGGGATACAAATATTGTTACATCCTTTGCCCATATGGGGAGGGCTATTCATATACCTCTTCTCCAAATATCTTTATCACCAATTTTCCAGTCATGGTTTTTCCAAGTTCCTGACCATCTCACCAGACCATTGTATACAGCCCATGATTCATTTTACAGTCACACATCTGGCCATTTTCCTTCCAGGAATAATGTACCACTGTGTGCACTGCTCAAAGTTCTGCCTACTGTGATTATTTTTCTCCACCTCTGTCCTTCAGGAATGTAGTCTTTTCCTCTCTGGAACTAAGATTTCCAAGTGTCAACTTATGGGTGGTTCCTGCACAGGGGGCAGAATCATCCATAAGCCAGGCTCTAGCCTTCTCTTCCTCAGCTGATCACATGGTACACCCCATTAGGCCGTGGGTGCATGCTGGGAAGTAGAAGGCAATTAACTTTTAAAAATTAGCTTTATTGGTACATTTTAGTTAACACTATGATCACATTTATCATTGAGAATGTGTACCTGTACATGATATATCTTAATTCTTGTTTTTTCTCATTCCCCTTCCCGCTCTTCCAGCCCTCCAACCCTCCCTATTTACAAAAATTTTGTTTCCATTTTTCCTTCTTTTCTCATATTTTTTCTTTCCCTTCTTTCCTTTCCCCCACCCCTCTACTTCTGCTTTGAACCTTTGCTTCCTATTTCACACTATCATTATACATTTTGGTCTTCATTTAGACTTTAAGTTTCTCACACAAAGAAATCATTTACACATGTGAGTCCTATTTATTTCACTTAAGAGTATGGCCTCAATATACATAGATTTAGCTATTTAGCTATAAATGTCTATAGTTTATCATTCATTATGGCTGAGTAGTACTTCATTTTATTAAACACACACACACACACACACACACACACACACACACACACACACACACACACCTTCCTTATCCAGTCACCAGTTGATGGGCATTTGGGTTGTTTCCAAGATTTAACTATTACAAACTATGCTGCTATAAACATGGTTGCACATATATTGCTGATGTATGATGGATGTTTTAATTCTTTTGGGAAGATGCCCAGTAAGGGAATAGTGGAGTCAAACTGGACCTCTAATCCAAGTCTTTTGAGGAATCTCCACATTGACTTCCATAGTGGTTGCACCAGTCTACACTCCCCACAGCACTGCCAGCATTTCTTATTGGTTGATTTCTTGTTTTTTATACCAAGATCAAACTCAGGACCTTGCACTTGTGAGGCAGGTGTGGCTCCACTGAGCTAAATCCCCAGCCCTTGGTTGATTTCTTGATAGCAGCCATTCTTCCTCAAGTGAGGTGGAATCTCAGCATTATTTTCATTTACATCTCTCAAATGACCAGTGATGTTGAAAATTTTTCATATATTTATTTGCTGTTTCTGCTTTTTTGTCTGAGAAATGTATATTAATTTCAAATGCTCATTTTGGATTGGACTTTTAAATTTGGGGGGAGTCTGATTATTTTAAAAGTTTTTTATATATTCTAGATAGTAGACTTTTGTCTGAGAAATAGGTGGTAAACATTTTTTCCTACATTGTAGATTGTCTCTTCACTCTGCTGGTGGTTTCTTTTGCTGTGCAGAGGTTTTTTTTTTTTAATAAGATGAGATCCCAGTTATTGAAACAGAGGGCAGTTTAGCAGGAGCATGAGCCATAGGCATCAGGGCAACTTTTTCATGCTACTTGTACCCTCTAGGCCTGCTCTGATACAATCATGTATACACCATCTCCATTTAACGATGAACTGCCACTGTGCATGTCCAACCTTACAACTTGGTGGATCGGATAATACCCCCAGTTCACGATAGGAAACTCAGGTCGCATAGTGACCCGATGCCCCATCTCATAATCAAGTGTTCAATTTTCACTGGCAAACCAAGAGCTGTTTTCAAATACAGAGAAGTTGTCTGCAAAGGATGGTAGAGCCTTAGTCCAAAACCCTAGAGGCCTCCACTGCAATTCACCATTAGTGTCCTGTCAGAGACTTCCAACCTGCCACTGACATTTCAAGCACCACTGGGTCTGCTGCATCATACGGCCGCAGTGGCCAAGCAGCCTGCATGGCAGTGGGACCTGTTGGCAACGTCTTTTCCTCCTTGAGTCCCCTCCCAAAACTAGCAGCTTTCTGAGTCACTCAGTAAAAGATCCGGAGTAAACCACCTAAGTGAGGAATATGTTGCCTCAAAATTCAAATAGGTCCACGAGGTGTTGCTCCTCTTTTTCAATTGTAGGGAAAGGCAGATGCCTTATTTTTTATCTTAAAAGGAGTATCTCTACACTGCTCGACTCCTAGAAATTTTACTGAGATTGAAGAGCCTTGACATTTAGTTGGATCTCCCATCTTTTGTCTCTCAAGCGTTTTACTCACAAATCCAGGGTGCTTTCCACTTCTTGCTCACCTGGCCCAATCAACAAAATATCATTACAGTGGACTGCTGTAATATTCTATAGGAGTAAAATGCAATCATGATCCCTGTGAACTAAGTTATAACACAGGTTGGAGAGCTAATATAACCCCAAGGCAGGGCAGTGAAGGTGTATTGCTGGCCTTGCCAGCTAAGGCAAATTGTTTCTGATGGGCCTTATGTATAGGTATGGAGAAGAGAGCATTTGTCAAGTCAGTAGCTGCATACCAAGTACCAGGAGAAGTGTTAATCTGTTCAAGCAAATACAGCATCTCTGGTATGGCAGCTGTAAGCAGATCACCACCTGATTCAATTTACAGTAATCTACTGTCACTCTCCAAGATCTATACTTCTTGTGCACAGCCAAATAGGAGAAACAAATGGAGATGTAGTGGGAATCATCACCCCTACATCCTTCAAGTCCTTGATAGTGGCACTAATCTCTGCAATTCCTCCAGGGATGTGATATTGTTTTTCATTTACTATTTTGCTAGGCAGAGGCATCTGTAATGGCTTCTATTTTGCCTTCCCAACCATGATAACCCTCACACTACAGGTTAAAGGACCAAGGTGAGAGTTCTGCCAAGTATTGAGTATGTCTATCCCAACTGTATATTCCAGATTAGCAGAAATGACTACAGGATGGATTCCAGGAGCCACTGGTCCCTCTGTGAGTTGGACCTTGGCTTAAACTACATTAATCAATAACCTGACCTCCATAGACCCCCTATTCTTACTGGAGGGCAACAGTGATGTTTTGGGTCCCCCGGAATCAACATTAGTTCAGAAGCAATGTCCAGTAAGCCCCAAAATATCTAATCATTTCCCTTTCCCAAGTGTATAGTTACTCTAGTAAAAGGCTTTAGGTCCCTTTGGGAAAGGATGGGAGAGAGCTTATCTGTATAAATTTTTGGGCACACCAAGGTGTCACCAAAGTGACCTGCCCTTCCCTTCATTCAAGGCATTCTGGTCTGTAAACTGGCTCAAGTCTTGGAACTGGCTGAGAGTCTGCGATTCCCTGTACTATGATTTAAAGTAGATTTCTGTTCATTTGTCCTTCATTTTTTTTCACCTATATAAATCTAGTAAAATTTTCGTAGGTTTCCTATGTATTTCACTTTTGGGAACATTGCGGATGATCAGCCATCACCATAGGTCCACACAAAACAAATCCTTCTGACCACTGTTTTGCTTCTGCTGTCCATTACAGCAAATGCATGCACCTTGCCTTTGGTGATTAAGTGCTGCCACTCAAGCTCTGCCACTCTGCTCTCCAAGCAAACCTATTGCCCTTAACCTTCCCAACAGAGTAACCATGGTCCCCACTGCAAGATCAAGCATACAGAGAAGAGCAGTGACAGTGCTCTCCCCAACACTGGTGCTCCTCTCATGAATCTATTTCTCAAGGTGTTAGTGAAGGTACCTTTTCTGGATCATCCCATTTTAGCTGATTAGGTTTGATAAGACAAATCCACTCCAGCACTCCCATTCTCTAAACCTCGGAATCTCCTCATCAATAGTAAGCCACAGAGTATCAGGCATTGCTAACTCATTCACAGTAAGCCATTTTCAATTCATACTTCTGCCAAGCAGCCAAATAAACTCCTTAACACCTCTCTTTACTCCACAAGCTATAACATTAAATTCAGAGTCTCTGCTCAGTGGGCCAAACCCAGAAACTTGGGCTGATCCAAATGTATATTTTTGCCACAATTATCACACACCCATAAAATCCATTCTCTTTCACTTTAGTCATGTAGACCCACTTCTGCCTCTGTGCACATTTGCATGTGTATGTGAGTGTGAAAACAGTGATATATGAGTATGCATTGGGTGAGAGGAGGGGGTGGCCCAAAATTTGTCTCCCTGTATACCATATTATTTGATTAATAAAAAAATGATTGCATTTTTCATCTATGTTTTCTTCTGATCTGTATATAATCCTAGGTAATCTTGATCTATTTTTCACAACTAGGGATTGAACCAAGGGCCTTTGCACTGAATTATATCCCCAGCCATTTTTATATTTTGGATTTTGAGACAGGGTCTTTCTAAGTCACTAAGTTTCCCAAGCTGGGCTAAAAGATGTGATTCTCCCACTTCAGTATTCCAGATTACAGGTGTATGCCACCATGCCTGGATTGATTTTTGCTTTAAAAAAGGCCATCTTTAACAACTCTTTTATTCAATAACTGCTTTGTCAGCTAGAAAAACTAAAGGCTTCTTTACTAAGTACTATAGCTGAATAAATGACTGACTGACCAAACTATTTCTTAAAGATATAGCCTTCTTTTTAGTTTTTTCTTTTTTCAATCTATGTTGTCAGGTACATACATGGCAAAATACTGTCACTATGATCATGTGACTATATTAATCATGTTTGTTACCATAAGGATGCACCGGAATCAGGGAACTTTAGAGAAAAGAGGTTTAGTTTGCTCAAAGTTCTGGAAGTGAATGGTCCACATTTAGTGACAGCTTTTTTACTGGTAGAATATTGAGGCAACACACGGTGTCACATGGCAACAAACAGGGAGTGCGTGTATTCTGCACATGGTCTCTCTTTCTTCTGCTAAAGCTTCCAAGACCCAGCATGAGGTGTCCACCTTAATGACCTTATCTAATCCTGATGACTTCCCATAGGGTTTACCTCTAAATGCCATAACACGGTAGTTGGATTAAATTTCTACCCTCTCAACAGCATTCACATAAGATTTTGAGATTAACTCCGCATGCTGTTGGTGGTGATGGTTGCCAGGGTGGTATGGGGATGACGAGGATGGGGTATTGGGGACATAAGCAAACCACATTCAAACTGTGGCATCATGTGACTGTGACCAGAAGGCATTAAGAGTGGCTTGTGCTACTCCTCACTGATTCTGCATTGTTCTCAAACCTTTGTCAACAAGGAGCTACCAACAATTGATCAAGTTTAAAGCAATTTGAAAGCCTCTTTCCATCATTACTTTAAATGTTACTAACGTTTGAGGTTAACTTTTTAAAACTTTATTCTAGTTCTTTCGCTCATGTTCTCCATCCCAGGCATAATCCACAGGCCCTCTATGTGCTGGCATCCAAAGTCCTTTTCTTTTTTTAAACTTGTTTTCTTTTGCCTTTTTGCTCATACCTCTCACTTTAAAATTTGTTTCCAAGAGTTTTAAAGTTGCTTATATAAAACTTGATTTGGTAGGACTTACCAGTGTAGCCAGAATAGATGGGCTTCAATGTCGTAGTGCAAAATGTAGCTTATTTAACAAACAAATATTCAATCTGTATTACTTGGCAGCTTATGTTTTATATAGAATATAAAAGATACCTGCCTTCAAAAACCTTATACTTAAACAAGAAGCAAAGCTAATTTAGGGAATTGCTCTGTCTTCAAGAGAACTGTTGGGCTGTCACAAATTTCCTTGGCTAAGCAACAGTGTGAGATACAAACTCTACGTGTAACATTCTTTGGAAACAATGCAGCCAGTTGGCAATATCTGTGATCAACACCAACTGCTGTGGAGCTTTGGAGCAAGGCATGAACATGTGCCTGCTGTGTATGATACAGGAATGCCACTGAAATCCAACTTAATCCATTTGCTCATAAAACAGATTGAATGTTTGTTTAGTGCTTGGCAATACATTTTCTCCAATTTCAAAACACACTGGAAATCCCACCCACATAGGAATGTACTTTCTTTTTTCCTAAAATGCTTCAAAGTAATCTTTGCAGACTAGAAACACCAAACAGATCATGTGATAAGGGCTGACATTCCTATAGACACCTGACAACTTAGCACATTGGAAACAGCGTGGTCTTTGATGTCAGAAAGGCTTTCTAGTTCTTTCATGTGAGTTTCGGCAAGTCAGGTGACATCTCTATGTCTTGTTTCTTCATCTCTTAAGTGAGGATAATGATATCTACCTGCCAGGGCCATTATAAGGATTAAAGGAATAAAACATGTTAAAGTCTTGGCACATACTAGGAACTTCATATAAGTTACCATTCTTGTCATTCTTATTATCAGTAGCAATACTGTTAATGGATGCAAGTCAAGCTTGTGCTTCTTATCACTCATTTATTCATCCAATGAATAAGTGTTTTCTGTAGAATCCAATGAACACTATAGAGTGTGGGAATGATACAAATGCATGAATTTTGCCTTCAATGATCTTCTGTTCCAGTTAGGAAACAAATATGTGTGTAATTATAATAAAACATGCTAACAATAGAACCTAAGTGGTTCAGGGTTTAGAAGGAAGAGTTGGATTTTTCTGAGAATGGAGGTGGAAAAGGTTGTAGAAAATGTCTTTCTAATAGGGAGAAAGGGGCTAAAGGTGTAGGGGAAGTGGGAAAGGTAGGGGAAAGCTAATAAGGGAAGAGAAAAAAATATAAGAAAATGAAAAAATGGAAATGAAGTGTTTGTAAAGGGGGAGGGGAGGAGGGGGTGAAGGGAGGGCAGGGACAAGAGGAAAAAATGAGAACCAAGACCTGTCCTGTAAAGGTACAAGATCCCAATAACAAATGTAACTGTACTGTATACCTAAAATGTACCAATAAACCCAATGAGGAAAAAAAAAGGCTTTCTGGATGAGAAAAAATAACTCTGTTCTTCCTCCCCACTGGATAATCTGTTACTTCTAGATGAGTCAGCCCAAATTGGAACTGCACTCTCTCCTCTCCTCTCCTCTCCTCTCCTCTCCTCTGAATTCTTTGGCTGGCATATTTCCAAGGAATCAAACATCTCTGCTTCTAAGGGACCCTCATACTGGCCTAACAGAAGGGAAAGACACAAACTCGTTCATTCCAATGAAGGTGCTCATGAATTAAAACAGTTGGTTTAAAAGAAACAACTGTTGACTTTCTTTGTGAGGTACCAAGGAACCATACACTGGTCTCATACCTGCATTTGGGCATCATTATTGTGGTTTCACATGAGAAACCCTTTGGGAAATGAGGCTTGAGGTTTTCCACATAAATACTTGATGCTTGTTCAATTTCATGGTGATCACTTGGGCTCTCCTCAAACCGTTTCTATGTCTTCATTTAATTTTAAAGAGTGCTCTGAAGCTGTTTTTATGACTTGTCTACATATGAGTTTTCTAGAGTTGTGTCTCTACAGAATTAGGAGACTCATGATTCCCTGTTATAGGCAATGAATGCAATGTGACCAGTTATTCTCCTGCTTTTCCTTGGAAGCTCCCTATCAAATGCAAGCCCAGCTGCAGTAATTAGTTCTTGTAAGTTCCAGGATAGATATTTAAAATACATTTAATAACATCTACTAATTTCTCCTCTAGCAGCAGCAAAATTAAGATGTTCCTTCCTCCACCTAATAAATGTATGGGTGCCTGTACCTCCTGACACTCATGCTGTGTGAACAAGTGCTCACACACATCATGACCGTTAAAGGCAGACACCGGCCAAACATGTGTTTTATTGCTGCTATTATAAGGAAATAAAACAAGAGATACAAATACAGAAAAAGTTAAATTTCCAACTTCACAAAAATCCAAGAAACCAACTAAAAGCTCTTAGAAAAACAAAAGATAAAGCAATAAGGCAGTTAATTTAAAAAATGAATACACAAAACTCACAAGTTCTCACCTAGCAAAATAGGATAAGCTAGAAAATACAATAAGGGATATTTTAACAGAAAAGCATAGGATTATGGGTAATACATAAACTCTTTAGACACACTGAAAAAGTAACAGTTTAGGACTCACACTGAAAAGAAAACTATAAACTCCGTGTCAGACTGTAAGAAGGGAGAAGAAAGGAGGAGTCTCAATTTATTTTTATGCAAATACTCTGATGAAGTTGTTATTCTCTGGGCAAACCTATCTGTTTAACATAACCTCGATAATTTTTAATTAAATCATTTAATGTTCACCCAAAAATAAACATTAATACTGAAAAAATCTGAAAAAGACTAATAACTAGTGAAGACATCAAACTTCCAGTTATTTAAATACAACAAGCTCGAGATGGCCAGAGAGCTTTGAATAGATGCTGTACTACACTAATAATCCAAGAAGCATAAATGGAAATAAGAATATGTTTCTGTTTTGCATTTTTATATGAATATAAGAAATGTAAAGATACATAGTTTTGGTAGCTTTAGGACTAAAGTGTTCATATCTTGTTAAAATAAATGGTTATGATTTCCTTGAGAGAAATTTGGCAACATATTTCAAATTTCTAAATGTGTATGCTCTGAGTATGATTAACATGAGGTGCATCAACTATTTTGTTTTGGAGTTTTTCCTGTGCAAATAATTGAGTGACTCAAGATACAGAGATATTCATTGCAGCTTTATTTATAAGCAAAAAGAAAATGATAAATAAAAAGAAAGAAAAAATAGGTTGAAATTGCATTCATGAAGTTTTGACTCAGTTATGAAATCTGGTAACTGCAGGAATAAGAGTAGAAAAATATAGATCATACTTAGGAGGAAAGGTGACGAGAGAAGGGAAGTGGGTGAGCGGGGAAAAGAGTAAAATGGTAATAATTTTAACCTGGTAGAATGGTTCCTAGTAATATTCATTGTTTTTCTTTCCTTGCTTTATTGTCTGAATAGCTTTTAAAACACGCTTATTAATTTTAGGCGTTTGTGGCTCTTGCTTTACCAATTGCTATTTCATCCCCTTCCTGGTGAGCTCTTGGAAGACTTCTCTGTTCTCTCCAGGCAGCACAGTCTTTTTTTCCATGCACCTCTGGTCTTTCTTGCTGACTAGGAAGCCACCTAAGGGCTTAACTTCCCATGCCACAGACTAAGATTTTCTTTGCTGAGATCTGAGTTGTTACCTGATATTCCCAAAGCTGCTGGAGGCAGTGCCATTGCCTTCCTTGGACTCTTTGTTGGTCACTAACTTGTTTCCTTTTCTGCCTGAGCACCCAGCAAGACCACATTTTCTAGGTTCCCTCGCAATCACAGTTGGTCATGTGACATCAAACCAGCAGGTGTGAGTGAAAGTGAGAGGTACCACCTTCAGCCCTGGCCCATTAAACCTCCCACAGACAATTCTTTGTACTTTTTCCATCATTTGGGAGTTTGGGGTGACCTTGAACATTGGATGCTGAAAGTGACAGAAGCTGGATCTTTGTTTGACTATGAACAGAGCTGCTGTGGTAATTTAGAATTGTCTTGGGCTATTTCAGAGATTAAATAGATGGACAGACAAACAGACACACACACCAACAGGAGAAAACTTATTTGTTTGTTTGTTTGTTTATCAGTGTGCCAGGGATCAAATGCAAGGCCTCACACAGACACGAGGCAAGTATGCTGCTACTGAGCTGTACCACAGACCCAAGTAGAAATACTTCTAGGCTTGACCTATTATACCTTTTGGATCCATTTGTTATTACAGATCCCTGACCCCAACTCACACCCAAACCCTCTCACCTTCTATGCAGAACTGTGGTGTTGTCTTCCCTCTCCTGGTTCACAATTTGGGCTTCTTTAGCACAGCACAGCCCTTGTTCATGAGAATCCTTAATGAAGCGAGCTCCTTGTTGCCACACCCTTCCTCTCTACAGAGCTCACAGGTGGATTCTCAGGTAACTTTACTTTCGTCTTCCACGTACTCATTGGAAATGTTCTGTTTTGTTTTTTGTTTGTTTGCTTGTTTGTTTGTTTTGGTCAAATCACCCCTTGAGATATCTCTTCAAGCTCCTTCTTCCTGCTTGGTTAACTATTATTGGGAACCTTGTGGCTATGCTGGAGTTCCCATGATGCCTTCTCATATATCATAGAATGTTTGTGAACTGCCAAGTCTGAATCAAAAAGAATGAACCCAACGAATGAGAGCACGATCAGTGAGGTGAGGGCCTTACGTCTTGCCTGTGAGCTGAGCTGGCCACAGTGTAACTCCTGCACAGCTGACCCATTCTGAAATCCAGATGAAACGTTCTTTGAATATTGTGTGGCACTTAACGATCACAGTAACTAATAACATTTATAAATCAGAAGATAATAAAAATGATGGGAAAGTTCATTGGGTAGAAATTTTACAAGCACACATGAAAGATTGAAGAGGTTATACTTGGACACTGAAAAGTAAAAACCATCCCTGACCAGATCAAATTGCAACTGGTCACATTAAATATTACATGTGGACCATATTTGTCAAGCACATCTAACCTAGCATGGTGTTGCCATCAGCTTGATCTGTTTTCTCTCTAGAACTTTTCTCCCCCTCCCCCAAATTTCCATTATTCTCCTCTGCCATTCTTTATGTGAATGTAGATATTTTCAGTGGGTTATTATGCCCCATTGAGTTGTTAGCACCTCCTAGAGTATTTCATGATTTCATCCCTTTAATATGTATTCCCATGGAAACAGAATATAGTATAACACGACTCAGAAGGGGCCCCATAAGCCTTTCCTGTGTATATTTTCAAGAATGATATTAAAAAGGGGAATAAGACTAGGTGTATGGGGTTTATTGTGGATTTTCACAGTGATTCCTTTAGCATCTCTCAAAAAGTTCTGCTTTTAATAAACTTTACTAGAAATGTAACATGACTAAAAATATAATCAAATACATTGTATATGGATGAATCATAATAAATGGGGATTAGATAACGTTTTTGCTTTGTAAATAGACTGTTTCATAGTCGATATTTACTTTTTAGTGGAAAATTTTGTGTGGATGAAGCAAAGGAGTCTGGGTGGAAGGCTCAGAAAGACAGTTGACTTTTAGTCAGGGAGATTTTATGATTATCCATGCAGATGATGGCAGCCTTCTCTCTGACCACTTAAGGTTAACGTTATCCCTGTGTGGGCTGAAATGATCTCTCTGGGTTCTGACAATGGCAACAGTTTCAGTCCTCAAGAAGAACTATCCTCATGACCCTTGTTAAAAATTATGAGCACCTGACTGGTGAGTCTTGGTTTTCTTCCCTGCAAAACTGAGTTGCCGACAGCTGGAGGCAGATCGTTAGGAAAACGCTCCTCTTCTAGGTGGCAAAAGGAACTTCAGTAATAATGTGAAATAAATGGATAATTATGGCAGTAAAAAAATATAGACAGTATAAGTTTCCATAAGTATGTAAATCATTCTAGTACAAATACATTGCAAAAAAAAGCAAAATGGAAAAAGATTGATAATTTCTAATTTTATTACTGTTCTTCTTGAGCAGAGAAAAAGCTTGGAACAAACCACTTACATAAGAACAGTAGTTTCTATTTTTGAACTTTCTGTATATTTGTCACTAATTTTATCAAAATTGGGTTTCTTTATCTATTTATGTTTCATAGCCAGACTTTGCAATCTATCTTCTTTCAAAGTTGACCAAGGTTTAGTTTTTATAAATTTTAATTTTAAAAATTGACTTCACAAGAATTGGAAGATACATAAATAGTTAACAAGCTATTAACATAAGGATACATTTCATGGAGTCATAAAAATTTAATTTCAAAATAAATTACATAAATAGGTATACAGTTTCTGGCCATGCTTTTGCTTTTTTGGAATCAAGTGCGCCAGCTTTCAAATGTCTCTGAAATTTAAAAAACAAAAAATGACTGAAGTACCTTTACCAGAAAATGTAACAAAAATGCCTATTAGCCATTCATCCTGTTGGCAAGCATCTAGGGCATTTCCACAGCTTAGCTGTTCTGAACTGCACCACTCTCACACGGGTGTGCATATGGTAGCCTGTCTTCAATTCCTGTGGGAATTTTCCCAGGAGTGGGATAGCTGGATCAAACGGTATTTGTATTTTTAGTTTTTTGAGGATGTTGTACACCGTAGCATATATTCATCCCTAAAGAAAAATAAAATCATGTGAGTGGAACTGGAGGCCATCATCAGAAGGAAAATAATCCAGACTATGAAAGTTGAAAATTACACATTTTCTCTTGCATAAGAAACCCGAAGTATAAATAAGTAAGTAAGTGAGAAAACATAGGAAACTAGAAGGTAGAGTCTTGGAAATGTGGAAGAAGGCTGGGGGAGGGAAGGGGGATAAAGTATTGGAAATGATCAGATATGTTACATTGCACATACCAGTTCCTCAAAGTGAACATCACTATTCTGTATGGCTAAAATACGTTGTAAAAAGACTCATCCATCTCAATCATGTAGCTGTACTTGTCAAAAGTGTTTTTATTGTTGAAATCAATTCAATTGTGTGGATCCACCAAACCTTGTTTTTTCACTCCCCATGGGAAAGTCAATAGGTTGTTTAAAATTTTGTGTGATTACAAATGTAACACCCATAAGTATTTACATGTAAAAATTCTATTACATTTTATAAAATCTGTAAAAATCAGGGAAAGTAATTTTATAACTAATAATAACATTATTTGATCAATGTCTTAGAACAAGTGTCCAGTTACTTCCTTATTAAAATGATTGTGGTAACTGAATATTCTTTGTTGCTTGCATTTTCTGGCAAGGTCAGACCAACTTCTTTCTTCTTCTTTTTTTTTTCCATTAAGTTTATTGGTATTTTTTAGGTATACAGTACAATTACATTCATTATTGGGATCTTGTACCTTTACATGATGTGTCTAGGTTCTTATTTTTTTCCATACCCCTGCACCCTTCCCTATTTACAAAGACTTTGTTTCCATTTTTTTCCTTTTTTCATATTTTTTTCCTTTTCCTTCTTTCCTTTCCTCTACCCTTCCCACTTTCCCTACTCCTATAGACCTTTTCTTCCTATTTCACATTATCAAGTACACAATTTGAACCTTTTTTATACTTTTAGTTTTTCATACCAGAGAAACTATTTGGTAATACATGTTTGTCCTATTTATTTCACTTGAGTATGGCTTCAATATGCATCCATTTAGCTATAAATGTCTCTAGTTTCTCATTCTTTATGGTTAAGTAGTACTTCATTTTATAGAAAAAGTACATCTTCTTTATCCAGACTTCAACTGATGGGCAACTGGACTGTTTCCAAGTTTTAGCTATTACAAACTGTGCCTCTATAAACATGGGTGCATATACATCTCTGTGGTATGATTCTTTTAATTCTTTTGGAAAGATATTCAGCAGACGGATATCTGGGTCAAATAGAACCTCTAATCCTAGTTCTTTGAGATGTCTCCATTTTGCTTTCCACAGTGGTTATACCAGTCTGCACTCCCACCAACAATGGAGGATTCCTTTCTCAACACAACCACTCCAGCATTTGTTATTGGTTGATTTCTTGACAGCAGCCATTCTTTCTGGGGTGAGGTGGAATCTCAGCATTGTTTTCATGTGCAGCTCTTATAACCAGTGATGTTGAACATACTTTTACATAATTTATTTGCCACTTTTACTTTTTTGCCTGAGAAGTGTCTGTTCCTTTCAGATGCCCATTTTTAATTGGGTCTTTACATTCAGGGAGGGGTGTCTGAATTTCTTTTGAATAGCTGGCAAATTTTTTCCTACTTTGTAGGTTGTCTCTTAGCTCTATTTGTGGTTTCTCTTGCAGTGCAGAAGATTTTTAAGATGAGATCCCAGTTGTTGATTCTTTGTGCAAGTTCCCCTGCTACTGAGGATTTGTTCATAAAGTCTTTTCCCATGCCAGTGTCTTTGAGAGTTCTACCTAACATCTTCCAGCAAATTTAGTTTTTCTGTGTTTTTGTTTTGTTTTGTTTTCTTGTACTGGGAATCGAATTTGGGTCCTTGCACTTGCAAGTCAGGTGGTAGAACCACTGAGCTAAATCCCCAGCCCTAGTGTTTCTGTTTTAATATTCAGATCTTTAATCCACTTCAATTTTAGTTTAGTGCACAGTGAAAGGTAGGGCTCTAGTTTTAATCTTTGGTAGGTTGAAATCCAGTTTTTCCAACACAATTTATTGAAGAGGCTCTCTTTCTCTCACTGAGGATGGCTGGCTCCTTTGTCAAAGATGAGGTAGCTGAGTATGTCTGGAGTTACTCCTGCATCTTCTAATCTATTTCACTGATTCTTGAAGACCAACTTCTTTCATTGTTTTATTTCTCTGACACTTTTTTAAAATATAAACTTTTTTTTCCCATGCAAAAAGTGCATTTCTGTACATCTTCTGTATCACAGCCTTCTCTATTAGTTCTATGTGCTAACTTTTGAGGGTTTATTTTAAAATGTGTTATTTTACTGTACATTGATCAGGCTGACTTCTGGCAATTTATAAATAATGAGTTGGCTGTCTGATTAACATCATCTAACATATTGCAGAAAAATTCAAATTCAGAATAATATTTCAATAAGTCACACATGTGTAAATACCGAATAGTTTCTCTGGTGTGAATAATCTGCAATAATACAGAAGATCCTAATAAGATTAGTGACATTTAGAAATGGGAAGAAAGAAGCTAAAGGTGTACGGAAGGTGGGATGGGTAGGGGAAGAGTAAAATGGGAAAAGAAAAAAATGTAATCACATAGAATGTCAGAAATGAAGTAGTCTTATTTGTGTGTTCGGCATCTTTTCAATTGCTAAGCTATTGATGTACATTCAGAATCACTGGTTGAAATATATGGATGAGAGTACCTCAAGTACTAGGGGCATGAACTGCATTAAAACAGCTAGAATGGCTCCAAATGGTCGTGAATGCAGGAATGCCCATGCCTGGGGCTGAAATTCAAGGGCTCCCGTACCACTGGAAGGTCTCTGAAGGAACTTATACATAGGATATCATGGTCATTAAAGGCTTTTCAACAAAAAGGTTAATTTAAAGCTCACCTGTCTATTATTACAACCCAGTAATAGCCACACCTGTCAAGAACTGACAATAACAAATCATTTTTCTTGCAGAGTAGTATTTTATGACTGACACTATTTAAAATTTCTGGCCTGTGGTGAGAATAAAGAGCAGACCAACTTCTCAATCTGTCTTCAAGTTCTTTATAGTCAGTTCCCCTAATGATGTCTTCCTCCTCCAGGGGAGACAGTTCACATCATTCTGCCCTTTGTATTATTGCACTGGTTTGGGAAATCCATGAAATCAAGGTCTGGTAGTTTATCAATAAATGCAAGTTTTCCTGCCTTAAACATCTTGGAGTTTAGTCACACCAACCTCAAACTTCACCCTGCTAGTTCTTTGTCTGTGTACACACTCTATACCTATGGAGGCTTTGTTGATTTACTCAGCATGTGCCTGACATCTGATAATAGCCTGCGACTTAACACAGAGGGACAATAAGTGTAGAAGTCCAGGTTCTTGGGAAAAAAAAGTCTCAGTAACAAATAAACTATCTTTCAATTTTTTAGCCATTATTAGAAGTTTTCTTAGTTTATCTTTAATGTAAAAGTAAAAGAAAAAAAAACTGTCACATAAATGACTTTAAGGTGATTTGCTGTTGTTTCAGCAGCCTGTCAAGAGATGTGAGGCCCCAGGTTTAACTAGAGCTTAACAGTGCCATCAGAGACTCTGATTCCTTTGATCCTTTGGGTTCACCATCTTTTGTCTGTGTGAAGTGTCTTCCCTCACGATCACAAAATGGCTGCTGCAACTCTAAGCACCATGTTATCGCGGAACGACTGCAAAAGTAGGACGTTAAGGGTGGAGTGGAAGCAGCAGAAGGACTTTCATCCACTGCACGTCTGTGTTAACGGAGTTGGGGAAGTGTTTTTACAGAACGTCTCAGTGACTTCTTACGCCTCATTCGCCGGAGCTGGATTACATGAGTAAATAGCTGATAAAAGAAAAGGGGGTTGTCATGACTAGTTCACAGCAGTCACGATGAATTATCTGGCCTGTGTACATGACCATGTGAAGAACATCAGTGTGAGCGCCCAGAAGTGTGGTATGGCAATTTGGTTAAGCAGTGCACAGAATCTGCATTGCCGACTCAGGAGAGCTCAGTGTGCACAGACCCCGGAAAGCACAATCTGTTTGCTCACTGACTCAGTTACTGTGCACCTAGTATGTGGTTGATCAAGACACTCAAACTTTGAGTCAAAGAATTTCCTATTTTGTTTTCCAAATTTACTGAGATATAATTGACAAAAAGTTTATCCATCTTTCTCTGTTTACATATGACTTTAATGTACATACCGAGTGAAATGATTACTACAGTTAAGCAGCATATAACTTCACTTAGTTTCCTTTATTCCCCCCTGATGAAAATACTCAGATCTCATCTTATTAAAAAGCTTCTGCACTGCAAAAGAAACCATCAACAGAACTAAGAGACAACTTACAATGTGGGAAAAACTTTTTACCGGCTGCTCCTCAGACAAAGGAGTATTATTTAAAATATATAAAGAACTCAAAACAATCAGCCCCCCAAATATAAAAACCCAATTCTAAAATGGGCATCTTAAATCAACAGATATTTCTCAGACAAAGAAATAAAAGCAGCAAGTAAATATATGAAAAAAAATGTTCCACATCACTGGTTGTTTGACAAGTATGGATGAAAACAACACTGAGATTTCATCTCACTCCACAAAGAATGACTGCTATCAAGAAATCACACAACAACAAATGTTGGCACGGTTGTAGGGAGAAAGGAACCCTTCTCTATTGTTGTTGGGAGTGCAGACTGGTGCAACCACTATGGAAATCAATATGGAGATACCTCAAAGAGCTAGGATTAGAGGTTCCATTTGACCCAGCCATCCCTCTGTTGGGTATCTTTCCAAAAGAATTAAAAGAATCATACCACAGTGATATATGCGCACCCATGTTTATAGTGGCACAGTTTGTGATACCTAAAACTTGGAAACAGCCCACCTGCCCATCAGTTGGAAACTGGATAAAGAAGATGTGGTTTTTCTATAAAACTGAATACTACTCAGCCATAAAGAATGAGAAAGTAGATTCATTCATAGGTAAATGGGTACATTTTGAGGATATACTCCTAAGCGAAATAAATAAGTCACACATATGCAAATACTGAATAGTTTCTCTAGTGTGAAAAACTAAAATAGTACTCAAGATCCTAATGGGACAATTAGCAATGTAAAATAGGAAGAAAAGGACCAAAGGTGTAGGGACAGTGAGAAGGATAAGGAAAGGGGAATAAGGGAAAAGGAAAAAAATATGAGAAAATGTAAAAATGGAATTAAAGTGTTTGAAAGTGGGGAGGGGAGGAGGGGGTGAAGGGAGGGTGGGGACAAGGAGAAAAAATGAGAACCAAGACCTGGCATGTAAAGGTACAAGATCCCAGTAATGAATGTAACTGTACTGTCTACCTAGAATGTATCAATAAATTCAATTTAAAATTTTTAAAAAAAGAAAATATCAGATCTACTCTCTTAGCAAATTTAAAGCATGCAATACATCATTATTAACTGTACTCAGCATGTTATAAATCATGTCTCCTGAAGTTATTCTGCTTATCCTTGAGAGTCTATATACTTTGGTTAACATTTCCCCATTTCCCTTATCTCTCAACTCTTGGTAATCACCTTTCTACTTTTTGTTTCTATAAGTTCAATTAGATTTCACATGTGAGATTATACAATATTGTTCTGCTGCATCTCGATTATTTCACTTCATGTAATGTCCTATAGTTCATTCATGTTTTTGCACATAACAAGGTTTTCTTCTTTTTGACAGATGAATAATATTCCACTGTGTGTCAGTTTATTTATCGGCTTGATTGTCCATATCTTGGCTATTGTGAATACTGTACTGCTGCAATGAATTTAGGAACACAGGTACTTCTTTGCCATGCTGATTTAATTTCCTTTGAATATATATCCAGAGTTGGGTTCTGACTTATATTGTAATTCAGTTCTTAATTTTTGAAGGTGTCTCCACATTGCTTTCTCTTCTGGGTGTGCCAATTTATATTTCCATTGACTGTATACAAGGGCTCCTTTCTCCATACCCCTGAGAATGCTTGTCCGTTCTGACACTGATAATAGCCATCCTAACAGGTGAGAGGTGAGATCCCATCGTTGTTTTGATTTTTATCTCTTTGATCATCAATGACCCTTCCATACATCTGTTAAATTGTCTTTTTTGGTAGAGTGTCTGGAAAAATTTATGATTTTTAATCATTTTTAACCAGGTTATCATTTTTTTCCTATTATAGAGCCCTATGAGTTCCTTATATATTTTGATTATTTGCAACTGATTGCATTTGTGGTGGGCAAGTGTTTTCTCCCATTTTCTAGGTTGTCTTTTCATTTTATTGTTTCTATCCCCTGTTATGCAGGCACATATTAGTTTGATGTTGTCTCACTTGTTTTTTCTGTGCATTGGGTGTTGTACCCAAACTATCACTGCCAAGACCAGTATTATTTAGTTTTTCCCATTTTTTTCTTCTGGGAATTTTATACCTTAAAGTCTTACGGTTAAGTTTTTAATACAGTTGAGTTGATTTTTCTATCTAGTGTAACAAGTATCACATTTCACTTTTAAATGTGTAGGCACCCAATTTTCTTAATATCATTTATTAAAGAGACTATCCTTTTCCATTATGTATTGTTGGTGCCCTAGTTGAAGATTAGGTGATCATATAGTCACAGGTGTATTTCTGGGTTTTCAGTTCAGTTCCACCTGTCCATGTGTCTGTTTTCATGCTGCAGGACACATTTTGACTGCCACAGCTGTGTAATGTAATGTGAAATAAGGAAATGTGATGTTTTTGTTTTGCTCCTCATGTTCAAAATTGCTTTAGCAATTGAAGTCTTTAATGATTACATATAAATTTTAGGATGGCGTTTCCCTCTTCTATGAAAAATGCCTTTAGAACTTTGATAAGGATTGAATTGAATCTGTGTATCACTTGGGGTAATGTGAACATTTGGACAATTTTGAGTCTTTAACTTCACAGACACAGGAAGTTCTAGTGTGGTTGGTATAATCTAAGGGAAGACCCTCTTCAGTGCTTAGCCTACTTTAACCTTTAAATGAAGAACCGAGGATTAGGCCATCTAAGTTCCTTCTTGTTCCAGCACTGAGTGGAGTACTTTACTGGTGCCAAACATTTATTAACGATGGCAGAATCTACTTCCCTACTGTCATCATGCATAAAAGATCCTCCTCTGGCCTTAATGCAGGCTCTACCAGCAGTGGCATTCCAGCCATTTACTCCCAATATTTAATGACTGAGAACCTCCCCAGTCCATAGAATGTCAGTGAGTGAGGCAAAAATGTGGCTTGCCTCTTCATTGTTCCAATCTAGCTACTGTCAAAATAGTATAAATATGTGACAAATTTTCCCAGCTTTGTGAAGAATAAGAGCACTGGCTATAAGTCAGATGGCATAAGTCATTGGAGCAATTTAAATATTTCACTCTTCCTGAGGCCCTCTGCTCATATAAAGTGCAATTCAGCTACACAAAACTCAAAGAATGGATAAGATTCCATAGAGCTGTTCCTGTTTTGGTGGGGGAAACGTTTGCTGCAATTCACTGTCTCAGGTGTTTAAAGGACATGTCATGATGCAACCTCTTCATTGTCCAAGGATATTTCAAGGTGCTTACATGAGTTTCCCTCAGGGAACAAGAGCAATTCTTAGCATTGGTTTACTTTTCTAGATTTTTTTAGTATAATATAATGGGAAAAGGATGGAATCAAAAATTGTTTACATGGTTCCTTTCATCATTTACTGACTGTGTGATCATAGACAAGTTGTTAAAAACTCTCCAGATCTCTCTCCTGCACTTTTAGCTATAGCCTTTGAAGATAGTAGATCAGCTTTTCCAAAATTAAGTCTTCAGAAGATAAGGAGAACTAAACCTGCCACCAAAATTGTAGTCTTGGTGAAGTCCACTCACTCCTTTCAGGCAGGCAACCTATCACTCAAGGCTGCTATGCAGAGATTATATAATGAGACTAATGATTGACTTTAGTGATTAAGGGGAAATTTTCAAAAGCCAAAGGTGAAGATAGGATACTTATGACCCAGACAGCCTAAGGTATCCAAACTTGTCTTAATGTAGCCATTAATCTTGCTGCCCACTCCTTCTCCCAGTCTCTGGTTTAGTGCAGCTCAGCCCCTTGGAAATCTCTGGTTCCTCTTATGATCATTTTCATTAGAACCCTTTAATAGATAATTGGTCAAACTTCTTCAGCATATGCTGTATAGATTTGAGGGACAGTTGGGACAGGAATTATTTAGAATGGGGAAGGGACTCGGTGGCTTGACAGGGATGGGTTCATATCTTATGTGGAGTAAAATTGGTGAAGAACATTATTTGACAGAAACTGGCAATTAGAGAGCTTGAAGGCTTATTTTACTATTTTTCCTGCTACTTATCATACTAGAGATAATCCTTGTTGGTAAAAGAGATGAAATTAGAGCTGGGAGGTGACCACTGAAATTCGTTACCATTTATTGAGGGCT
Source organism: Fukomys damarensis (assembly GCF_012274545.1). Classification (NCBI taxonomy): domain Eukaryota; kingdom Metazoa; phylum Chordata; class Mammalia; order Rodentia; family Bathyergidae; genus Fukomys; species Fukomys damarensis. Next base: position 25,285,332 of record NW_022900948.1, on the reverse strand, counting down.
TTTTGTGTGAGAGGCTGAGCTAAGTACTGTATGTACACAATTTCATTTAATCTGTAATAATAACCTTGTGTTATCAACACTATCTTCAGCCTCCTTTTAGAGATGAGAAAAAAGTTAATATTTAATATGTAGAGGTTAAGAGGTAAAAGAAATGTTGGTACCCTTACACCACAGAAGATCCATATGTTATAAAATCTATAAAATTTCTGCATAAACTGTTAAAGAAGGGGGGAAAGGAGAAGAAAAAAAGAGGAAAGGGGCCAGGGATTTAGCTCAGTGGTGCCACCACTTGCCTTGCAAGCACAAGGACCTAAACTCAATCCCCGACACACACACACACACACACACACACACTCACACACACACAAAAGGAAGAGGAGGAGAAAGAGAAAGTTATTGTTAAATTGATGATTGGTGTTTTTGAAACTGCAGGCCCTATCTCACTGGTATGTAGGAGATCAAACTTAGTCTATTGAAACTAGCATTTTAAAAATGAAGTAGAATAGGGTGGAATGAAATAGAACAGAACAAAATAAAAAAGAATGAAGTTACAGAGAATACTAGTAAAATATTGTATAGGTGGTAAAATATTATTCCATAACAAGATCCCAACAATGAATGTGACTGTACTGTATCCCTAAAATGTACCAATAAACTCAATTAAAGCTGAAAAAAAATTATTCCATGATTTAAATATTTTTGGGTGTACTGAATTGCTATATGCAAGTTGTATCTCAAGTGAGTTAGTGTCCCAATTTTAAAATCATTCTTTAAATGCATAATTGAATTTATTGGAAAACTACTGAAGTATGTAGAACCCAATCAGAGCAGGAACAGAAATGTAGCATCTAAATAAGGCAGTAAATGCTAATGCCAGCAAATACAGAAACTTGGTGGTACTAAGTGATTTTTCAACCCAGTTGAAGCCCCTTCTTGGTAACCGGGGACAGGAGACATAATCTCAGGCTGGAAGAAGGTAGGAAGTTGTGCTGGAGACATCTGCAAACAGCTGGTATCTTCTGTGATGCTACATGATCAATGGAAGACCAGACTAGGAAAAATAAATCTCCTACAAAAGGAAACAGAGGGACAGATTAGAGGGGAAAAAAGATAACGTATTCTATCTTGAACATGTGAAATCACAAGTGAACTTTTTCAGAGAATTCATACTACTGTTTTGATCCAGAAAATCCCCCAAAGAGAAATTAAAATAATTCCTGTCTGAATATATCCACTTCAAGTCAAATGTCAAAGAGTATCAACACAAAAGGTCTTCATGAACATAGCTTAAGGATGTGAAAACACACAATGATGAGACAGAATGAAAACAAACAGGAAAAACAGGACTCTAAAGATATCAGATATGACCATTGATGTATACAGGATATACTAATAAATATATTTAATAGACTTAGAGGAAAAAAAGAAGTAAAAACCCAAACCAAAATATGATATATATTCGTAAATAAAGCAAATAGAATATCCAAAATAAAAATATATGATAATTAAAATTTTTTAATTGATGGATATGCCAAACAAGTTAATTTGACTTAGCTGAAGAATAAACTGGTACCATTTTGAAACATAGTTTTGCTCCATCCATTGCATTTGAAAATGTGCATATACTTTAAGTTATTCTAAGTGTTTCTTAAATTCATATCAGGATTATATACATATATATTCACACATTATATAAATGTAGGTATGAAAGATACACAAGGCAATGAACAGAAATGCAGTATAAGTATGCACAACAACGTGGGATATCTCATCAACATTAAATTGAGTTAAAGAAGTAAGTCTTGAAGGATACATGCAGCATGATTCTATTTATAGAATCGATAACAGAGAACTGTACACCAATTAAATTGAGGATAAAAAATTTAGGATAACACTGAAAACAGACATAAAGGAACAATTAATGTAATGACAGTAAAAGAGTGATTTATAAACTCATCTCTGAAAACAAGGAAAATACAATTGTGGTAAAAGGGGAATATTTATGGTTCAAAGTATTGTGCTTCTGAAAGTCAGTAATAAGTACATGGGATTTTGTTTTATTATTTCCTTTAAACTGTATATATGTGAGTTATATACCTTGATAAAAATGACATTTTAAAATAAAAAGTAGTACATTGTAAATTACATCTCAAGAAATTACATTAACCAAAGTATAAACAGTCAAAGAAAAAGTAAGAAAGAGTAGGAGACATACTCGATATAGGAAATATCTACTGTAGGACAAGTTGGAATTCCAGGAAAAATAAACAGAATAAAATGGTGGAATAGAAACAACATTCAAAGAAATAACGGTGTAGAGTTTCTCAAATAGAGACTTGACACTTCAGATTCAGAAATTGTAATGATGCTCGAATAGGAAAAATGAAAAGAAATCCATCCCTACCCACATTTCAGGGAACATAGGACAACCCAAAAGATAACCAGATCATCAAAGCAATTAGAAAACAACTCCTGTCTGTAGTTCTGTCAGTTTTCACTTTGTACATTTTGAAACTGTGTGACCAGATACATAAAAGTTTGGAATTGGAGGTCTTCTAGGATAATTAATATTTTTAACATTATGTAATGAATTTTTATGAGTGATAAAGATTTTTGCCTTAAAATCTAGTCTTATTTTCAATATAAATATCATGTTTTAATTTGGGTTAGTATATTCCGAATCTCTATGTGCTAAATGCCAAATATGCTATAACTTTTCCCATTTTAAAATTTTCAATAGCAATATTTCTTCATATTTTAAGCATTTCCCTTGTGCACAAGAAATAGCTGTCATTGATGTTGTTCTTATTGCATCAATCTTTTTCATTTTATTTACATTTACCATAGCAAAGCATATATTTTGTTTTATTTCTATCTTCTTTATGCTTTGTATTTTCCCACATTTTAATACTTTCTTCTCCTTTCCTTGCTTAACTGTTACTTAAGGCAATGAATAAAAACATTATTATATTTAATATTAAATGTTATCAAAATATAAAAAAGCTTTCCAAACAAGAGCAACAAACGAGAAAACAATCTTTCAATGATGTGACTTGTAGTAGTATCAAACAATACATTATAATGTATCTAAGAAAATTTGTACATAGTCTATACATAGAAATTATAAAACTATAACAATATTAAAGACTTACTAAATAAATAGATATATATATGCAAATAGCAATGGTTTGATGTTAAAGGTGTCATATTATGTAAATTAATCTATAAACACAACAGAATTGAAATCAAATCCTTCTGGAACTTGACAAGCAGATTCTACAATTTAGGGAAAAATGTAAGTGACCAGGGAGAGAAAGTTTACTTTTGAAGAACAGGCAGGTAGAAGGAATATCTTTACCAGTTGACAACTTTTGACAACTATATATAGTAATTAGAAAAATATAATCTAGGATTATTGATTGATAAATAGTGCAAAAGAACGTAATACCATTTGGTAAGCGCTTCTGTTACATACAGAAACTTTATGTATGGCAGTGGTGTTGAAACTCAGGATGGGAAAGGATGGCCTATTTAAGTAACAAATGTACTAAAATTATCGTTCATTTGCACAAATCAATAAAATTTTATCAGACACAAAATCAAAACCTATTGGATTCAAAAACTCAAACGTAAATAACAAACTCCAAAATGGGTAAAGTTTCCTATCAAGATATAGAAGAACTCCTATGTATCTAAAAGGATAACAAGAATAATTAGAAAGTAGAGTAGTATACTCCAGATTTAGGGAAAGTAGATGCTAAGTGTTTTTAACTACAAACATGGGTAAGTATGTGAGGCAATGCATACATGAATTAGGTTGGTTTGGCCATTTCACAAGACATGTATATCAAATACCACATATATATTATATTATATATATGGTTTTTTATTCTTCCATTAAGAATAAATAAATATTTTTAAATGTAAAGAATTTGAATGTATAAGAAAAGCAGACCCAAGTTATAAGCAATAACTTCATAGGAAAATAAACACAACAATGAGTAAGCATAAAGCATAAAAGTCATCTCTGAGTATCCTCCACTCTGGACATATACTGTATATTTTCTGGGTAAAGAACTGTGGAATTTCAGACTCAAAGACTGTGATCTTTTAAAACTGCAATTTAAAGTTTATTGGTAATTTTCAGCCTGGTCTCGAAGTTTTGAAGACGCTGCAGATATTAAATGTAAACTAGACTCCATAGAAGGTAAACAGGGGCACAGCATTTATTGCTTGTCTTTTCTTAATTCAAATATTCTTTCAAGCATGACTTTCACTATTAAAATACATCCTGGATGCACATAACATTGGGATAAAATGGCTGGTGAATTATAGGGCAAGACTTCATTTCAAAGACAATTTCACAAATATTTATCATCAAAACGAATCTTGCAAACTGGGAAAAAAAGCATCTTCAGCATTACTTTTCCCTTTTGAAGGAGCCTGGAAAAAGAGATTTGCCCATCCCTCTTTTGAAAGCATAGTTCTCATTTCTGTGACTCCATCTAACATCTTAAAATGACACACCGAGGGGATATGCTTGGTAGCTGGTAAGAAAGCTTCATATCGTAGGGAGGAAATCGATTACCATTTGGGGACTTCCATGCAGCTGCCGTCCAAACCACAGTGAGCAGGCTACACCGTAAGTTAAACTGACCTCCTGCTGATTGCCTGGAACACCATCCGAGTCTATTTCCAAATATCTCGGAAAGGACCATGTAGAATCCTCTGCCTTCTGGGGTATTGGAGTGAATGGAGAACCTGTTTTTTATTATGGCTGGAAATTAAAAAAAAAAAATGTTTATTCTGTGACTTTAATGGAACCCAGATTTGGTTTGCCTTGGGAATGACTGTTCAGCATTATAATTACAACTTGCTCACAGCCTCAGTGAAGGCACACAGTGGGGTTGGCTTCCAAACCACAGAGACAGAGAAGAAGAGAGGCAGCACTGAAATACATGCGTGCCCCCATGTACACAGACGCACGTATACATTACCTATTGGTTCCTTTGCAATTCATGACACTTTGGAACTAGGAGTGGTTTTTTTCCCCCTAAAAGGCAGCATCCATTCCCTGACAAACTCATAAAACATTTTATCTCTCTTCTATAACGCAAAAATCATTTTTTAAACCAGTGCAATCTTTGAGTCTCTGGTCATTTGGCAAATGCGTCTCCTGCTGAAATAAATCTGCTGTCAAGTTCGACCAAAAGTCTGCATGCGCTAAGAGCACCAGCTCCGCGATGCTCATCCAGGGGCACGCCATTTGGGATAATTCCTCACCCAGCTGCTTTCGCTCGAGTGGTGTACTCAGCATTTACATCCTGTGGGTCCCTGCCGCTGTCGCCCTTTCACCGCTTCTGAGGGCTTTAAAGTTTCACCTAAGGCTTAAATGTGATAGTTGAGTCTGGAAAGAATCCAAATGGAGCGGGAGAAATGAAGCACATCTCAGCTAATAAGGTTCTGCCAAGCACCATGTGTTAACTCTGAGGCTCTCACTCTTTTCTCTTAGAGAATACAATCCTAGGCTGAGTGAATATTGCAGGAGGGACGGGGCCATTGGCTGTAAATTATTCAGTGCCCCGTGTTTCATCAGCTGGGCCTTGGTATTCACTGTTCTTTCTTCCTGAAAAACGCATCCTCTAAGGTTTTGCACAGCTGACTCCTTCTCATCCTTTCGGTTTCAGTTCATTTAATTCTGATGATTATCTATTAAGTCCAGCATTGTTTAAGAAACTCTGGCTCAGCAAGTCTAGATAGCCTGTCAGCTGGCTAGTAATCAGTGGAGACAAGATTAAATCCATGGGTCTGAATTCAAAGCCCATACTGTGAAAAGGTCTCATTTCATGTGTCTCTACTCTACAAAGGATCTCTGACTGGTGCAGAAGGAAAGTTAGTTCTCACTAGTGCCTGGCAGAGATGCTCCCGTGCTCTTGCAGGAGGCTGGTGGGCACCAAAGGTTCCTGAAGGAAGTAAACCTGAGTGGAGTCTTGGAGGGATTTTGGAGGAAGAGGAGGAGGAGGAGGTGGAGGGGGGAAGGAGAGAGGGAAGAGATATTCTAGCAAAGGAACAGAACACCAAGTAAAACAGTACATGTCTAGGGATCATCAAACATTGCACAGAAAGCTACTCTAAGGGTTTATCATTGGGAATTATTGTAATGAGGAAACCAGTACAAGCTAAGGATGGAGAATGTGGTAGGAATACACATAAGATGCAAAATTCCAAGTAATGCTGCTTCTAACCCAGAAGGCATTTGAAGCAAATTTAGGCAATAGGATGATGTAGTCAAATTTGCCTTGGAGGAATTTCACTATGGCTACCCCATGGACAGTGGACTGGAGTCAGGAAAGGTTAGAGCAGGGGTCCTCAACCCTAAGGCACAGCTGGTACTTGTCTCCGGCCTGTTAGGAACTGGGTCACCCACTGAGTGAAGTCCCATCAGTATTCGTATTACTGCTTGAGCTCTGCCTCCTGTCAGATCAGCTTGGCTTTAGATTCTCATAGGAGTGAGAAACCTACTGTGAACAGGTATACGTGGGATCTAGGTTGCACATTCATTATGATAAGCTAAGTAATAATAGTGAACATAAAAAGTGCACAACAAACCATACTCTCCCTGTCCCCTTCCCCCATTCATGGAAATATTGGCATCCACCGCATCTGTGGCACAAATGTGTACAAGAACACCAGAGCTGGAGAAACTCACTGGAGAAACTTGAACTCTGATGGAGGCCTGGCACCACGAAGCACTGGGTACCTCCATAGCCTGCAGCTTCCTTGGCTTCCATAAAACATAGGTAGCTTCTCTTTGAGAATGAAGAACTACGGTCCAGAAAAATCTGTGGAAAATTCTTGTAAAGCTATCATTACCTTGTGTCCATTTTTCTGGTTTTTTGGACACTCTGTTGGGATCCATAAAGAGAGGGCAGAAAAGATATTGTGAAAGTTAAAAGTCCTTTTGAAGAATTGGAATTTTTAATTTACTTTTCTTATCAAAACCCACAGGTCTGGGGTTTAGTTTAAACGACATGAACATTTTGACTATAGTAACTTTTATTTTATTATTTTATAAATCCACCTCTAAGTTTCTATGACAGTAACCTTCACAGAGTTCTGGCCCATAATTGTGACAATATGTCCAATGTTAAATAGAAAAAGAAAAAGGAAAGAATCACTAACTATTGAAAGGTTCAGTTTCTGGAATTATTTTCTAATTAGACTTCATTTGCAACTGACGACCATAGAGATTTAATAAATGTTGTATCCGTGCCAGCCATCTGCCTGGAGCTACGCTAGCCACTTTGCCAGAAAACCTGTCTGTAAGCCTCACTACAGGACCATAGTGAGTTCACAAGTCTTTCAGCCATTTCAGATACACAGGTGTTTAGAAGCAAAGTGATCAAGTTTACTCAGTTAATTAGAGGGCTAGTATGTGAACACACGTATGCACACATATATGACAACACATTCTAAATTCCAAGTTTATTGAACTTTTTTCCCTTTAATAAAATATGCTCTGTTTCTAATACTAAAATATGGCTCACATCTTGCTGACTTTTCTAAAATAAGTATTTTTCTCTTTAACTCCTGAGTACCCCAGTCCTTCTGAACAAATGCATCAAAAAGATGAATAACGGAAATTATGACATTTATAAAATAACCATTTCTAAGTCATGTGTACAGATTGTTTTAGTCTACATATTTAAATCTTACAGCAGATAGTTGTTGCTTCTTCTAATCTAAAGGTCGTCTGTGGTAGTATGCAAAACTCAGTATCCATGATTTTCCTCAACATCTTTTAACTATGTCCAGATTAGCTTTGAGGCTGAAAACCTAGGCACAGAGGCCCAAGCACACCGCAGGGAGATGCTCTGTTGTGGCTGCAGAAACAACTTCCGCTAACACAGGTTTGAATGCCTCCAACATCTACATAGATCCCCCACTTAGCTCAGAAAAGTATACCTAATTATTGTTTACATTTTCATCTTCTACTTTATTTTCCTGAGAAATGGAGTGCACACTAAGTCTGTATATAGGAGGGATGTTTTTATGGTTTTTAATCAGATATGCCCAGATATAAGAACAGATAATAGGGGGAAAAACCACCAGAAGTGAAATTGCCAACTGTATTTTGATATCCCAAGACATTCTAAAGGACAAACTTTATGATGAATGCAGGGAGCTTTAGAAAATCAGACGGTAAGTCTATAACCATATTACCCTGCACATACCCAATCTTTTCTGATCTTATAGCTGAATAGCATCAGACTGGGATAGTAACTGGATGGGAGAAAATCAAACTGGCTGTCTTTGTTAATTCTTGAAATGTTGAGTGATTATCTATTCTAATCTGGGTTCTCTGTCAGACAGTAGAGGCATGCAAATAACCAAAATTGCTATGATTTGTCCAGTCACTGTGAAGACCTGGTATGCATCACATGCACTCCGAGAAACATCAATAATGACCATAGACTTTCGCCTCCATGACTGATGCTCAATCCCTCAGCAGAATCCCTGAGTAGGAAATCAAACACTTAAGTTTTTAAGTTGTTCTTTTAGGGCATAATTAGTGGTGAGGAAGCCTTGCTATAGTAAGACCTGATAGTAGAGAAAGGAAAATAGACTGAAGTGGGAGACTCAAAGGATGCATCTCTAGACTTATCTGATGCATTCCAAGAGTGGAGAAGAAAATGTAAAATATGATGAGGGTTACTGAAAAGGCCTCACTTCAGAAATTCTTCTTTATTCACCTGTGGCAGGTCCATGAAATGCCATCAGTATTAATAAAAATAACACCAGGAAAATATTGTAAAAATGCAGTAATCTGTAGAGTGTCTATTATACATATACGGTGTTGCAACAATTATATATTCACATCACCTCTGCTCAGAATGCTATTATCGCTGTACGAAGGAGAAGCAGAATCATAGCTATGAAATGGATGTATTTATAGAAAATCATGGAACGATTGTACTTCCCAGAATTCTACTTCCCAGAATGCTGTCTTTCAAAGCTCACTATTGTATACAGCTTGGTATTATTAAGGCGTTCTCCCATGGTAACCTTTTGCTATTTTCTTCTCTTTCCTACTTCAGCAGTCAGATGGGCCAAAGGCATAATGTATCTTATCTCATGTAAGCTGCTTTGTAACTCTGTAATATAAGCATTATCCTTGTTTTATTCGTGTTGATAAGGAGTTTCAGGGTTGTAGTAATTTGTCAACAGTCACATGAGCTGTAAAGAATCAGTGCAATAAAATAAGTTTGTGTCATGGAGTTGGAAAATTGGATGCAAACCTCATTTCTTTTTCCTGTTTTATTTATCTATTACGGTGTAACAAAGAACTCCAAATTCATCAGCTTAAAACAACACAAATGTATTAGCTCATAGTTTCTGTGGGTCAGGAATCTGGGAAATGTTTAGTTCAGTCATATGGTTTTGCCTTTGCTATTTCTGTGATGTACACAAGCCCTCTGCATCCTTCTCAGTGCCCTTAGTTTTTTTACAAAGCTGTAATCAAGGTGTCAGCCACAGACCAGTCATACCAGGGTGCAAATGATGCAAGATACACTTTGGATCTCACTCAGTGGTTGTTGGCAAGATTCAGCTTCTTATGGACTGCTGCACTGGGGATTGCTAGGTCCAGTTCACACACATGGGGAGGAGATTACATAAAGGTGTAAATGCAGTATCTCCCCTTTATCTGTAAAGGTATGTTCTAAGGCCCCCAGTGGATGCTTGAAACCATGGACAGTGCCCAGTCTTTTTATGCTATGTATTTTTCCTGTCTACATAAAACTATGACAAAATTGAATTTATAGCTTAGGCACCATATGAGATTAATAAGTACTTACCATAGTTTTTGGCAGCCTCGACATCATTTTCTTCCCTCAAGTGTAGCACTTTCAAATTTTCACTTAAGGAAAGTGCTGTAGGTCTTTTCTTTGTCAGAACCAAATTTCTAGCATCTTGTGCCTTCAAGTGTAATATGTAAGGGTGTTTGCACATCAACATTGCTATACCATGGCAGTGGATTTGATAACTGAGACAGTAACTGAGAGACTGGGGAGCGGGTGGTACATACAACATGGATACATTAGGAAAAAGGGATGATTTACTTTTTTGTCAGCATGGAGTGGGTCTTGGCATGCAAGTGAATCAATTATCAATATTTATATTTAGCAATGATTTATTTCTGGATTTTCCATTTAATATACAGTAAGCCCCCAACTTACAAACACTTGAGTTGCAAACCTTTGAAGATATGGATGGACCTTGGTTTACAAATATTCGTAGAGCCAAACAAACAGCAGAAGTAGCTCGTGTGCCTGCCAGACGTTGTCACAGTTGCGGTGCTGTGTGTTTACAGTTTATGACAGCTGTACTGCAGTGCACCACCATTGTAAGGTAACTGCAAAAGTAAAACTAATTTATTTACAGTATTTGTGTGTACATGTTTGGGTTCTGTATGCTTTACATTGTGTATTTGTGGCAAAGGTGTAGAAGACTCACTTTGTAGAGCTTAGAAATACATCTGACTTACGGACATTCTCGAAGAACAAAACTGGTTGGTAAATTGGGGACTTACTGTATTTAGACTCTGGTTGGCTGTGGGTAACTGGAAGAGCAGAAAGTGAAACTGTGAATAAGGGGAAAGTGACTGGACCAGGAAGCAGGGACTATTAGCAGTCATTTCAGAAGCTGTCTACCATAGTACTAGCTAAATTAGCTCAGCTTATTTGGCCTCTTTGTTTATTTTCCATGGAGTTTATTGGTACATTTTAGGCACATAGTATAGTTACATTCATCATTGATCTTGTACATATTTGGCCTCTTTGTTTATTTTCCATGGAGTTTATTGGTACATTTTAGGCACATAGTATAGTTACATTCATCATTGGGATCTTGTACCTTTACATGACAGGTCTTGGTTCTCATTTTCTGCATTCCCCTGCCCTCCCTTCACCCTCTCCACCCTTCCCTATTTACAAAGACTTTGTTGCCATTTTTTTCATTTTCTTATATTTTTTCTTTTCCCTTCTTTCCTTTGCCCTACCATTCCCACTTCCCCTACACCTTTAGCCCTTTTCTTCCTATTTTACATTATTAATTATACAATATGGATCTTATTTACATTTTTAATTTTTCATACCGGAGAAACTATTCGATATTTACACACGTGTTCTATTTATTATTTGGCCTCTTTGACTTTGGCTTCCCCATATTTAAAGTAGTAATAATGCATGTTACACTTGCTGTGTGGGAATTAAACAAAACAGACTGCATTATATTCCTGACCCCCCAATAATTGCTCATTTAATAATGGTTTACATTGATATCATAAGTAGAGAGCCAGAATCTGCACCCAGGTACCTGTGACTTTCATCTGTTTATTCTCCACATCATCTCTTACACAGTGTTGGTTCTGATCTGAGTTAATTCCTTCTGAGTAGGTCCTTCATTTCCTAAGATAATTTTCTTAAAATATTCCAATAAGAACCATCTATTCTTATATCATGTGCAAAGGGAAAATCAAAGTAGATTTCTTTTTGTTAACAACTATAAAGTTAAGGAAGCCGGCATATGAGACTTTTTCTTTGTTGAAGTCTTTAGCTAGTCTCAGGAGACTTTTGAGTGTTAATATTATTATCACTCCCAGAGGGATACAATACTCTCCCCAAGCTGTCCTAAACACTGCAGTCACAGAGTAGAGTAGTATATTTTCTCACTGTCAGAATTCTCGGGGCGGTTTCTGGACTGAGACTTGCTTGACTCTTGGATGATTTCTTTGAAGAAGGATCAGCTAACTTTCCAGCCCTAGGAGCAATCCTGGAGAATGTACTGGAAGTGATGCAGCGGCCTTTAAAAGGCCTGAGTGTCACTGGGAGAAATAAAAATGCTAAAGAGAATTAATGTGATAAGCAAGAGCTATAGGTGAGCCATCCCAGAATCATGGACTTTGGATTGCAGCAAAACTATCTAATGCAGTGGAAAGACCACGGGCCTCAGTGTTAGCCAGACAAAGCTGGATGTGAGTCTAGGTTCTGCCTTTCTCTAGCTGGGTGAGAACTGAAGCTAATAATTCAAATTCTTTAAGATGGCTAGTGACTTGCTTTATAAAGTTAGTGATAAATACACTACAGGTTGAATAGGTGTCAGGGATACACTAAAATGCTCAACAGTTTTTTAGATGTCAGCTGTTTCTTACAGCTTGCTTTTAACCCAGAGGTAGTAAATATTTAACTACTGGCTCTCCAAGTGGAGGTAAAGAAGCTTTGATATACAGCCTTTGTCTATTTCTGTGGAATATACGCTTCCACCATGTTGATTTCAAGCCACAACTCTGAAATCACTGAACAGAGTTGGGAAGAGATGTGAACAGTCAACTCTCCGGAGGTTATCTCTATCTTTCTCTGCCTCTATTCAGCCTCCTCTCTCCTTCATGACTAATTGATGCCTTTTGTCAGAGCCATCACTTAATTAATTTTACAAAATAAAAAGAAAATGAATGTTCCTGTCTCTCTCTCTCTCTCTCTCTCCCTCCCCGCCCTCTCACCACTGAGTGGACAGCACTCCTCAAGGTAGGGCTTGGCTAGCAGGTAACACTTGTGCCCCAAGGAAAAGGAAATCCCTTTCCCTTCCTCTAGAAGGATGTGACCTTGAGACAGAGCATGTGGCTTGGTAAGAGGATCCTTCTCTGGACTTCAGGGCCCTATCTCTACTTTGCCCAAGTGGCCTTGTATGGGACATAGCCTTTTAACTTGATCTGGTGGCCTTGCCCTCTGTTGTCTCCCTTTCCACTGTGCATGCTCCCTCCTTACACTGACAAAGTAACAGCTCACTTAAAGGCCATGCTACTGAAAAAGCCAAAAAAAAAAAATCTATGATCCCCAATGTTGATGTTTTTCTGGACAAGAAAGATGATAAAGCTTTCATGGCACTCACTACTTGATTTTAGGTAGCCATATGGCTACAGATGTGAGCAGAAACAGGACATCTAAGGTTGGAGGTGAAAAGTCAGAAAGGATGTGTGAATTTTCTTGATCATTAGAATGTTTGCCCTGGAGTCATCTGTGGCTTGATCACGGAGATGACTTCTAGTTTATAGAAAATGCTCACATCTGTACCATATGGCCCAGATTGCAAACCACTTTCAAAAATGTTATCTCATTTGAATCACATCTTGTAAAGTCAAAAGTATAATGATCAGATTTAACAGACAAAGACAGCGAAGCTTGGAGAAGTTAATGTTATACGTTGCTGAAACTATGCCCCATTCCTGGCTCTTTTGGCTGTAGATTTCTGGCTTTTTGATTGTGTTATCTCTATTATTAACCCATCTTCTAGACCAGGGGTTCCCAACCTCAACACCTTGTTCCCTTTCAGGCCATCCCCTATCATGTTTGGCCTTTTAAGAACCAGACCTTATAGCAGGAGGTGAGCAACCAGCGGGCTGGTGTGTGAAGCTTCATCTGTATTTACGGCCTCTCCCCATTGCTGGCACTACCACCTGAGTTCCACCTCCTGTCAAACTAGCAGTAGTATTAGATTCTCATAGAAGTGTGAACAATACTGTGAGCTGCACATGTGAGGGATCTAGGTTGCACATTCTTGATGAGAATCTATCTTGAAACCACTCCCAAACCTTCCCACCCTCTGTCCGTGGAAAAATTGTCTTCTATGAAACCAGTCCCTGATCCCAACAAGGTAGGGAACCCTGCTTTAGATAGTCTTCCCTGACTGATGTTTCTTATGTGAACCATAGAACATAGGAAATAATTTGAATGGCCATCAATTCTCTCAAGGATGCATCTGGTACATTCTACCTGCATCAGGAAGTTCATTTATTACAAACAATGAATACCTTTGAGCAATGGGGCTTAATTCCATTGCTAAAGCTTGATTAAGAAAAATTATATAATCCATAATCTGATGCTTTACTATCTATGCTAACAAAATAAAGTGATTTACTCAGGCCTGTTCTCAAAGATGTTTTCCTCCTAACTCCTCCACTGCTCCATCTTCTTGCTAGCCAACATCCAACTCTCTTTCAGCACAAATGGGATAAGCAAAGTTGTGCTTTAGGGAGATGTCTTGGGTGGGTTATACATCCAAAACCAATGATCTGGATTCTATGTTTCTTGGAGCAAGTCTCAACATCTCTAGGACTCAAATTCTTCATCTGTCTAACAAATTCTACTCATATTCACACTCGCAATGTGCAGTGAACATTCATGAACAACAACCCAAATTAAGGCATGATGGTGTCCATTTGTAGGGCAACTAACTGAAGATTAAGAGAAAAAGCATGGCCACAGCCTAGTACAGACACTAGCATGTGAACAACTAAAGATGACTGTAGTGAAAGGAGGAACCCAAAGATCAAGCCTGTGGAAAAGGGTGCATGTAAGACCCGGTAAGGCTTAATAAGGAGAGTGATTTTTGAGTTGAATGATGAAGGAAGAGTAGACATTTACCAGGGAAAGATAAGGGACTGGGGCAGAAGATGAATAGACCCAAAGAGTGGGTGATAGCCCAAGGTGAATGCTGTGACATGGAGAACAGAGGCTGAGGGTGTCAACTGTGGAATAAGAAAGTATGAATATATTGAAAGGCAGAAATGGGTGCCCTGTTGCTGTAGTTTGGGTATGATTTGTACCTCAAAGTTTTATGTGCTGAGAACTTGGTCCTAGTATGATGGCATTGAGAGGTAGTGGAACACTTAAGAGGTGGGGCCAAATGGGAAGTAATAAGCTCATGGGAGCAGTAGCCTCAGGTGGGACTAATGCCCATTCCTCAAGAGTATGTAGGTGTCTTGTTATTGGATTGGTTGCTATGACAGTAGGTGATAATAAACTGAGGATACTGCATGCGTATGATCTCCTGCACATTGTTGAGTGCCACTCTCACACAGGTTCTTGCCGTGACATCATCCACCATGAAATGGCACAGTCAGAGGTTCACCAGAGACTAAAAAGATAGGGCCACTTTATAATGGACTTTCCCCCTCTAAAACTGTGAGCTAAATAAACCATCTTTTTCTTTCTTAGGTACTTAGTCTCAGGATGTTTTGTTATAGCAACACACAATACACCAAGACACTTATTGATACAACCAGCAACCTGTCGAAAGCATTAAGCAAGCAAAAAATAAAAAATAAGTCAGACATAAAACACTACATATCATGTGAGTCCATTTATCTTAAATCTAGAAAAGGAAAAACTGGCAAGAAAAAGAACAATAACTTACAGTTGCTGAAGTAGGGAGAGTAAGTTGCCAGTACAGGAGAACGCGGGAGTTTTGGAGCTAATTGAAATGTGCTCTGTTTTGATTTTCTTAGCAGCAACATGACCGTGGGTATTTCTCAAAACTCACCAGCTTGTATATTTAGAAACAGTGAATTTTGCAATGTATAAATACCCTTTAATACAGCTAATTAAAAAGCCCCATTTCAATAATACCTCTATCCAGAGAAAAGAATGGGACTTGGGTAGGAATAAAAGGGAACAAATAAATGAAATGAAAAAGATTAAATAAAGTTTATAACATATTTTTATCTTTGTCTTGTTTTTTATTTTAATAGAAGTGTCTGTGGTGTTTCCATATTAAACATGCTATTATCTGTAATGTTTTTGTTATAATTTCCATATTTGTCTCTTGATTGCTCTGGTTTTCATTCACAAACACCAACCATCACTGTTTTCTGTCCTATGTACATACCATCTTATTTTCCTTACTCTTTTCTCATTCTTTATTTTTTCCTTCTGCATTTTTGATATTTTTCTCTGCCTTCCACATTATAGCCTGGAATTTTAACAGCGTTGATTTTTTCCTTTACTGCTTCCAAAGAAAGTTTTAAATCTTCTATTGCATTTTAATTTCTCTCTAGGATCTCTTATTTTATTCAGCTACCATTTATTAATTAATGCCTGACTCTAAACCAACATATGAGAAAGCAGTTAAGGGAATGGGCAAGGGAATCCTTGTACATGACCAATTTTTCTGAATTTGGAATAGTATATATAATTTGACTGCTTTGTTATTATCTTATCTTTTATCTTACGCTTAGTTTTCCCTGAATTTTATTGATAGGACCAAGTGTATATGCTTCCTTTTTTCTATATAAACACGCTTATTTTCAAATATATGCTCTGTCTTTACCTCACAGTGCTATATTATCCATGGCTATCTCTATGGCTTTTATTTCACAGGAAATGTTCTCGATTTCTCTTTGTTCGCCCTTGAAGAGAGGTGACTAGATGACCTTTGCTTTCCCTCACTGTTCACCTGGTTTCTCGAGGTATAGGTTGGAGAGTGAGTTGATGTAAGTGCGCATTTCCCGTTGACTGACACAGCAGCCTGAAGGAGAAGGAAGAGAGCTAAAGCCAAGAACCATCTTACTGTTGCTTTTTCTGTCTTTGCTTAAATTATTGTCCCAAGATTTATCCCGTTTGCATCTGGTTTACCGTTTGACTTCTGGTTCAGGTGCAAAGAAGTGGTGGTGGTAGCCAAGTACTGAACCTTTGTGAGTAGAGAATTCTATTCCTTTACCAACTTTTGGGTAAAATTGCTGTGTTAAACCTATGATAATTACTGTAAAGATATCTGAATGCAAAGCCTCCTGCAACCTTTCTTACTTTTCTGAATTTAAAAATTTGGAAATTAGGGGACACTGCATGGATCTCTCACACTTCTCTGAGATGACCAGTTAGTTCTTATCAACAGCCTATTCAAATTTTGGCCCCACTTTTGACCAATTTCTAAATAACTGATGTTGTAATAATTGCAATAGAGATGTAGGAAAAGAAAAGTTAAGTCTTTTTCTTTAGCCACCATCTTATTTGGATTTTTTTGGCTAATATTTGCATTTAATAAGTGCTATAAGGAAATAAAGACAAAGGAGAATGCAGGTCAACCTATCACCGAAAAACATTTATTGGGGATCAGAGAGGACTTTGGAACCTTTTAAATTCTTCTCTCTGGCTCTGAAAAGTGCAGTCCAATGCAAATACCTTTTTTTTTTTCCTGGAAAAAAGGCCTTCAAAAGAGATCTCCATACCATCCATACCATCTTCTCAAAGGCTTTGTTGTTATAGAAAAAATACAAATTAGGATCGAGCAGTACACAATCTAGGCAAATGTTCCCTTGGACTTGTCTGATAGAATTACTTCTGATAGGATACTGAGAGCTGCCCCTTATTCAGATGAACACAGTTTGGAAAGTTGGATGGGTTTTCTACTGACAGTGTTAACTTGGCGCTAGATGCCTAATTACACATCCAAGGACTGGAAGATCATTTTATGACTAACATATGGGTTAATTCTATAAACATTGTTTATCTTTGACATTATTTCCCTGGAAAAGAAGCCGTAACAGCCACATTTTCTTCCCTGTCATTCTGGCCTGCTCCAAGGGGTAGGATATTTGTGGAGAGGAAGGTAATGATGACGGGATGCTGAGATGATCTTATTCCTTTATCTCAAAATTGCACTGGAAGAAGGGGAGAAGTGCTGACATGACACAGAAGGTCTTGCCTCAGGGCGTCCAGCGAGTGAAAATTGATGGAAGTTCACCACCAAATCCCTTTCTTTGAGGGATGTTATCATGTCACATTTCTGAAAATATAGAACGCACTCTGGATAATATTTTCACATATGCTGGTAAAAGCTGCTGCCAAGAAAAGCATGCCTTAGAACGGAATCCAAGAAAGGTTGAGGACTGAGGCTCTTCGAACAGAGTTTGTATGTTCACAGTTCTTCTGGGTTTTCTCGATAATGTTATAAGGTTTACCTGTTTTCCTCACTGCTTCCTCCTACCTTCACCTTGTCTAGAAGAGATAACTGCAAATAATTAAAGCTTGATTCTTAATTTTCTAATGACAGACAATTATAGAAATAACGAACTTGCCCCATTTTCCCCAGCCAAACCAAACAAACTGAAAGACAATTTTAAAAATGTGAAACAAAAGCATACATAATCTACTTATGACAAAACATCATTTTATCTTTATTTTATATTCTTTAATTTATAGATGTTACATATATTTTATAAATTTAGTCCTTTGAATTCTACCTTTCAAGTTTCATTGAAAAAACTAAGCTAATTTAACAAAGTCATGAATACCGTGCTTTAGGTATCCAATGGAAAGGGTGTTTATACTTTACCCCGTTAATCTCCCATTTTTCCCTATCTTGTTTGCATCATCAGTTATAGATAAAACTGTAGTGACCATCTGTATCCTTGGCTTTTTTTTTTGTTAAATGAATCACTTTCTTAGGGGGAAAAAAGCAAGGATGTTGCACATTAGTTGTTAAGATTTTTACACTTTTGCCAAATTATTTTCCAAAAGGGTTTTTCTAAGAGGTCCTATGGATACCACTACCTATATCTTAATTTTGAATAATAACACATTGCTGCACAAATATTAAGGATTTTGAAAATTTTTTCTAGACACACTGAGCATGAAATTCAGGTGTTTGGGTTAAGTGGGAAAAGGAAATAATCACTTTGGTCATTCTGAAGCAGGGCCAATAGAAGAAGCTTTGAAAAAAACACCTAATAACCAATTGTTCTTATTTTTACACTATCTTCAAAGTGTAAAACATTGGAGTATAGAGGTATATTTTTATCCTCCTGGTTTATTGTATGTCTGACCTGATTTAATTTTTCTGCCTTTGTTTTTGTTCAACCACAATTTCTTCTCCTATTATTTTTAAATCCATTTTCTTCAAATATTGAGGCCATCTTTTAAACCAGATGAGAGTAATTCTATAAAAAATGTTACAAGAAAAATATTTGGATGTATTATATACATTCACTGAATACTTGTTGAGTAGGTAAATAAGTGAATACCCTGTACAAAAGGTTCTTGAATGTTATAAGAGCATTTTTTTATTCCTAATCATTTTTGTGATAAAGGTGGGGATTATAAATCCTGGATCTCATTATGTTGACATTTTTGCCATGCCACTTTATATTTAAAATTGATTTTTACTCTTATTACCTTTTTAGATCCTCAAAACAACACTATGAGTTTGAAGACTGATATTATTGTTTTTAATTTCCCAGAAAAGAACAAAAGCCAAGAAAGTAAAGAAGGACTTTAAGACTTTATTACAGATTATACCCCGTGCAAGTAGTTTTAACTGTGTTAATTTTGAGCAGTTATTATTATTCTGATTTTACCAAAAGGAAATAAAATTTCAGAGGACAAGCGGCTTGGCTTGGAGCAAGGAGGGCAATGGACTATTTGGATGCCAAGGTTCACATAGTCCTTACCACTGGACCCTCCTGCTACCATGTGGAGAGCTGTGACTACTCCTTTCTTACAGATGAGGATACTGAGGTTCAAAACCCATTGCAAGTTGCCCTCAACTCATGCAGTTCATAAACATAGCAGCCAGAATGCAGATCAAAGTCTTTCTCAAAGATATGTGTGTTTTGCTCACCTCCTAGTTAAAATATAGAATAGACTCATTTGGAGTCACTTTTGAGCTCATCTGGTACAGAAAAAACAAACAAACAGCCAGCATATTGAGTGTGTGTGTATCGAGCATCAGGATAAACCCTGTTTGTGCACAGGTGTACACGCGTATATACAAATACAACACACAAAGAGTTTTTACACAGCCCTATGAGATTGTAGTTAATAACTACAATCTTTCACATTTTGTAGAGGAATAAAACTGAGATACAGAGATGTTACATAACTTGCCTGTGACCACGAAGTTAGTAAAGGCAGAGCCAATCATGTGCCTTCGTGTGACTCACCTTCACAACCTTCTCTGAGTCCCTGCATCTTGGAGGCAGAGGATCTATGTCTTCTACAGCAGCCTGTGCTGCTTACTGGAGAGCTCAGGACTTCTGCCTCCTTAGAAGAATACCTGTCACATAATAAACACTAAAGAAAAACACATACTTCGTTCAAGTCTTGTTGCATGGGCCTATTGTTTTCTTTCTTGTTGAGGCCTCTCTGAGACTGGAATGATAGAGTCATATTTCTCAAAGTTGTTTCTTCTCTGGAGTACATGTGCTCAGCTCAGCTTTTTCCAGATATTCCCACCTGTCATGGTTTTCAATGCCTGCAATATTCATCTAGAACTTACAACACAAGATAAATTAAAGAAGGCCAATATCATAGTCTACTGATTTCCATAGAACCATCCTAAATGGGAAAACTCATTTTCTCAGTTCATAGACATGGGTACCCATCTTGTCTCATGGATAATATCAGGCAACAGAGTCATCATAATACAGTAAATCCACTGGCTTCATCTTAAAACAGACACTGTGATATGATGACTTCTTGTTTGTGACACATCTCCAAATAAAGTTAGTGTCATCTTTCCATAAAAAACTTTGTATATTTTTAATAGGTTTTAAGTAACCTGCCTTTTATCACTGAATATATTATAATAAATATAGTAAAGCATTTTCATATGAATCAAGGTGAAAATGTGCATAACTACCTGGCAACCTCATGCGTGCACAGCTGGGTACTGCTAGGCAATGCCAATTCAAATATTATATCAGCATTGATCCAAATAGCCAAATTTTGGAAATAATGCAAATGTTCATCAATAATAGAGTGGACTGATGTGCTGTGGAGTATTCACAATGGGGATATTTCCTTACAATAAAAGCAAATTAACTACAAATATAAACAGCATCAAAAATCTTACAACAACTATGCATGAAAGAAATCATTCAAAACAACATAAACAACTTTTGACTCCATTTGTATAAAGCTTTAGAACAAATAGCATACTGTTCTAAAAGATACAGAAAAGTATTAAAATAATGAAGATAAACAGAAGAGTTGCCATATGTATGCAGAGGGTGGGTCTTTCAGGAGTGGGCATCATGATTAGGAAGGGTAGCTTCTGAGCTGGTATTGACTGTCTTCATGTGGGTAGCAGTTATTCATTCAACAACACTGTACAAACTCTATCTGCAGGTTTTAATGCTTTTATTTATATACATATGTCATTTCATAATAAAAATGTGTAGAAAAGGAATGGTGGTTAGGAGAATAATTGAATTGCCATATGTCGACTGCTCAACTCAGTGTATTTCTTTGCATTCAAGAAAATACATCTAGCCCCTTCACTGCTCTGTTCATGAGTTCTGTGAAAGCACAACAGGTGGGTTAGGATGGGGCCTTGTTCAGTTGCCTTTCCATAATTTTCTCCTGTATTTGAATGAGCCCCACTGAATAAACAACAAATTGGTGAAGCAAGAAGAGTCAAATCAAGCTTTTGTGTCTCTGATGCCTTCAAGTCCCTAAAACTTACCCAGCTAAAGCTCAGGGCAGGTTAGATTGGCCATGTACTGCTTGGCCCCATCAGTCCACTTTTGCAAGGTAGCAAACACACTACCAGGCTGAGGGTTTTATCAGAAGTAGGAAGTAGTGGCAGAATGCTCTGCAGTAGCAGCGGGATCCCTACAGGTGCCTTTCAGCCTTGCTGTTCTCTAGGGGAAGGCGAAGGCTTTGTCCCACCGTGTTGTATAAGCTGAGCTGCGGAACCAGGATGCATGGAGGGCTGCACACAGCTGTCAGATGCCTTGGGGCTGAGCATTTCAACCCATCTAGCTGCTCCCTGCACAATCCTCGAGGCAGGCGTATGTTCTCTGGTATGTTCTCTGTATGTTCCCTCACTGACCCCCACGTACATCACAAAGCATTTCTGTTTTATTTGGATTGCAACATGGCCTAAATATTTGTCCTTATTTTTCTAAGATGCATGGAAACTGGTTCAGGCTGAATATGAAGCAAACCAGGCCTGTCTAATTCATCCAGGCCACTTATTAACATCCTCCCATTCTGGGCTCAGCTTTGGGCCCCATCATGACTAACACAGGCTCAAAACATCAATAGCTGCTAGGTCCTACATCTCTGCAAGATCCTTGTGCCAAGGCGAGGGACTTTCCCACACTCTGAGGTGATCACAAACTCATATGATGTGTCTGTCTGCCTGACTACTGGATGGCACTTTTATGCTAGACAATGGCTTCAATACAGCCAGCATATTTGTGCCTGATTAAATTAATTCAAGACCACATTTATTCAACACCCTCCATGCACCAGACCCTGGAGTAGGTGCTGAAGCTCAGAGGGAAGTTAAATTTCACAGTTAATGTGGAAACAAAGACATCTCAAGTAAGAAAAACATGACATCAGGGCATTGAGGAAGATAATATTAATGATTAATACCTAGAAGAGGAAAGGCAAAGAGAGTGCCATAAAAGACTGTTACTTCCATGAAGGAAAAGGAAGATCGATTATATGACTGACAAAACAATTGGAAAAAAAGCAAAACTAAAACATTTCTGGGCAAAGTGAGCGATCCAACTTTGAAATTATGAAATGTGAGAAAGGATGTACTAAGTGTTGTGGTCTGGGTGTGGAATGTGCCCCCAAAATCTCATGGGCTCAGAGGCAGGGCTTTTGCTGGGTGATTGGATCATGTGGTGGATTCACTTACCGCCGAGTTCAGTGCTGAGTGTGCTGTTGGCAGGTGGGGCCTGGGGAATAATGGGTCAGTACAGGGTGACAGTTCCTTCCACCGTGGCATTTCTGTGTTTGAGTCTGCCAACGTGGACTGAAACTGTGAAGCAAAACAAACCTCCCCTCTTCTAAGTCAGGTATTTTGTTCCAGCAAAGAGAAGGTGACTAAGACATCGAAGTAGAAGATAAAGACTAGTAGGAGACTGGGAGCTCAATGCAATCATCCCATCAAGGTGATGTAAAACATAAAACAGAACGAAGCAACAAACAACAGCAAAACCCTCTAAGTTTCCTCAAAATGTAAACACAGCCCTGTGAACATTTCACCATGATGTCTTTGCATTTCGAGCACACACTATAACTCACTAAATGCCTGCTGATGGAGTAAATGAATTAATGATTTATTATTCAACTGAAAGTACCCCGATGGCCCTATATACAAATGTGGTCGTACGTTGTGTGTAGAATGTGTGGAAATGAATACACTTGCCAAGGGGGCCAGTTCTAATTGGCTCCATAGGTGGAAGCATAGTGCTAATAAGGACTTGGCTTCAGCACTGGTTTTATTTAACCTGGAAGGTACACTCAATCTGTCCTGACCACCTGCACTGACTTTATTTTATCATTGCTTGAGAAAGAGATTGGGTGAGAGAAAAAGACACATTGATGGATCTCTGTTCACTTTCTGCCATGATAGTTCACTGTGTAAGAACAGCCCTAGGGCCCATAAGAGAGAAACTGTCAGGAAGAAAATCAAAGCCAGCACTCAGTTTCAAGACCATCCTACAATCGCCTATTCCTCTATCTTTCTTTGGCTCTTACCCAGCCTGCACTGTGTTTCTCTAAAGTGGTCTTAATGTGCTCTATGGCCTTTGTAGCCACCTTGGAGGAAACTCCAGGAGGTTTGCCTGTCCTGATGCTTTTGTGTAAGATCTTCTATTTCCCTCCTTAGACTGAAATTTAATCATAGGGCTTGAAACTTGCCTCTCATGATTTCATACGGGCTTTCATAAGCTGTGATGATTTATATCATCCCAGACTCTCCCACTGAGCAGGTCTCTCTGGGCTGGAGAAGGCACAGCCATTCATTTTCTTGGACAACCCAGAGCCTTCTGCATCCATCCTCAGTGGCACTGGGTGAGCACTCAGGACTCAGTACCATGTGTGTTGAATATCTACACCCTCATCACAGCAGAGTGGGGCAGAATGAACTGCTGACAATGATGTATCTCTCCCTGGTGGGAGATGAAAATGCTCTGGGATTTTCCCAGTGTCCCCTCTAGAGCATCATCATCGCTATCAGGTGGATGTTCTGGATATGGAAGAGGTGAGCATCTGGACAAGGAGCTGCTGTTCAGAAGAAGGCCACCATCTGGCTGAAAGGAATGGATGAGAAGTTTGGTCATGTGAGTTGCCAGAGGAAGCTAGAAGATACAGGGAGAAGGATAGAAACACTTGACCATTTATGACCATTTGCTTCTCTCTGTTCAGGCATGTACCATTCTCTCTAGCATGCAGCAGATTGTAGAGTAGGGACCACAGTCTTATCCTGACTAACGGTGGGATGATAGGCAGGTTATTCCCCATCTCGGCTGTGAATCTCTATCTATAAAATAGCTGGGGCTTAATATGTAATGGGTCTGGCAGTTGTGACTGACTTAAATTTCAATGTGTTCTCAAAGATGTAGCTTGGAAGAAACATTTCTAAAAATTAATAGAGGAAAATACAGCTTATAACAAAAACAAATCCTCAGTGATTTCATTGAGGAGAAATATCCAGATATAAATTCCAACAGTGTCTTTACTATCTATTGACTTCCTGTAATATCTTTTTGTAATAAAATATAAATATCTTGGCAATAGGTTTTCTGCATGAAGGGCTTGCTCAGCTTCTTAATAACACCGCCTCTGAAAGATTTCACACTTATAGCTATTGCTTCCTTACCTCTTTCTCAAAAGGAGGCACAACTTCCTAAACTTTGTAGGCACAACTGTCATGGTTCATGTAAATGAAACAGAGAACACTGTTCCCTTTTGATGGCTAGGGCAGGCATTTGTATAACTAATCACAGCTACTTTAAGGCATAGTGATTCACGGATTCTTGGGCCTTTATATTCACAGCGCTTCACAGACAGTTGCCAATTTCTCTCTCTCCACTGCTCATTTAAAGAACTGCATTTGCACCTGGTCATGGGTCCTTGCTTCTTAGCATGGGAAACACCCAGCTCCACACCCTGCCCCACTTCTCCGTTCTTCAGTTCTCACCATCAATGGATAATTTTATCTACATCTAAAAGAACTTTGCACTATAGAAAACATGTTCACCTGCATTCATCGTTTGATTTTTATTTGAGTTATCCCTACTTTTCAGAAGAGACAACTGAGGCTCAGACTATGCAGTTAAATGTCACATAACTGAGAAGATGAGGCCAAGCTTCTTTCAGAACATCACACCTGGTTCGCCTGTCCTTGCTTGTCAGTGGAAAATCTTTTGCTGGATTCCTGTCATTTATAAAATTTAGTCTTCTTGGTACTTGATGACCTTATCAGGCCCCAAACGTCTTTCTAGCATTATCGTCCTATAAATTCAAACATTTGGCTTTGGGATGACTTCAGGCAAATGACCATTCCTAAGCATGCTGGCTGCTTCTCCCTTGCACGTTCTGTTTCTTCCTGAATAGTTCTGCCCTCTGGTTTCTTGTTCATCCTCTAAGACAGCTCAAATTCTGGTTATAATCTTTGATCTAAAGCCCGAGGGCCAGATCCTTTTTGGATTGAAAAAAGGGTAAAATAATTCATGTACTGTATATTATAAATATCTCCAGTGTAGTCAAGGGCAGCACCTTGTAATCAAGTGCAGTAAAATTGTGCAACAGAACATGAATTCTGACACCAAGTTGAATAAAGAAAGACACTAAATAGTGCAAGGGAGGCTTTGCCACCTAATGAGTGCAAAAAGACTTCAGCTTTCAGAGCTTTTGGATGTGGAAGGGGCTATCCACTGGAAGCCACCTACCTACCCTGTTGATTTGGCCTCCTCTCTGCTCCTTGTCCTCTCCCCTTCCTTGCCCCTGAGAATTTTATTCTCTACAGCATTTCAAATATTTATTCTGTAGCTGCTTATTGTACATATATCAGATGCTGAGGATACTGACGTAGATCAGAAAAACCAGATTGCCTCTTGCATTTTCTGATCTGCTGATAAAAACAAAGCCACCACAAGGCAAAAAACAGTCAGGGATTCAATCCTAGGATGGATCTATAAGCGAACACCAAGACTTCTCAGAGCAAAGAGGAGGCAACAGCACACCCTTGGTTAGAAGGAGAGGTGAGAAAATGCTAAATAATACTAGAGGTAAAATTATCTGGGTTGAGCCTTAAACAACCGCTGGGGTTAGCTAGACTAAGAAATGGAGAATGGAATGGAAGGTAGGGATAATTTCATGCCTGTAACACAAAGGAAAACCTAAGACAGGGTGACCAGCGTCTGCTATTGTCAGGCTTTCAGAGGAGTGAAGTACACAAGCCAAGAGAGGATGAGAAATAAAACTGAGGAGCTCTGCTGGAACTAGAACTTGAAATATTTTGTATGAGGCCTGAGTATGTTAAATTTCTTCACCTTAAAGACTGTGAATGTAGGACTGAGTACTTGCTGCACTGTGGAGAATGAAGTAGAGGAGGTCAGTCAAAAGCATCCCGGGATAATCAAAGCGGAAGGAAGCAACGATAAGAGGATGTAGTGCTCTTTTACCCTCCTGAAAGCACTTGTTCCATATTGCCTTGTTTTCAATTCAATTTTTAAAATTAATCATCTTTATGGCATCTATCACATCTTAATTTATTCATTCAATATGTATTCGACAACGATGACATTCCAGAGCAACTCAGTCCTGGGGCTACTGCTGTGACCAGCAAGTCAGATCCTTCTCATGGAAA
Source organism: Fukomys damarensis (assembly GCF_012274545.1). Lineage (NCBI taxonomy): Eukaryota > Metazoa > Chordata > Mammalia > Rodentia > Bathyergidae > Fukomys > Fukomys damarensis. The sequence continues at coordinate 25,258,884 of NW_022900948.1, read as the reverse complement.
TATTTATCTGCAGGGGTCGAAGGAAGGAGTGAAATAATGTAATTAACAAAGAGGCAAGTTAATCTTAACCAATGAGAGGTAAGTATCCAAAAGCAAATAAAATGGGTCTATGTGAAAGAGTATGTAGAGGGCACTTCCTCTCGGAAGTGAAGCTGAGGAGGTCTGTGAACAGTGACAGCCACCATGAAAAGAACTGGGCAAGAGCATGCCTGGGACAAGGAGGAGCAACGGCAGAGTTCCTGGAGTGAGAGCTTTGGTGGCAAGGGCAGAAGGATGTGAATTTCACAGGTGATAGAGCAGAGGAAGATTCAGGGGACAGTGGCGCATGAGAAGTGGGAAGGGTAGGCAGCAACTAAGGCCCAGGCACTTTCTTGCCCCCGGTTAGGAGCTTGGACTTTATTCTAAAGTCTCCTAAGCAGTCACTGGAAGGCATTAAGCAAGTGAGTATCATAACGTGATTTAATCTTTACCCAATTCATTTGACTGTTGTGCAGAAATTGGATTTAAAGATGACAAAAGTGGTATCAGTTGTTCAAGTCCAATGCAAAAAAAAAAAAAAAAAAATCTAAGGGGTAAGTGACCAGATTTGAAGTGGCAAAATGGGAGAAGATAAGAAATAGTGGTTGTATTTTGAACTTGTTATTGGTGTGTGTGTGTGTGTGTGTGTGTGTGTGTGTGTGTAATAAAGATTAGTGCCAGAAGTCAAGGGAACTGTGGTCATCTCACGTCCTGGCATGTAAGTAGCTCTAAATAAGTGTTGGATGCATTGAAAGCATGTGTTTCTCTTTATTTAAAAGTGATCATCCCTTGAATAATGACTTAACTACAGAGCCCATGTATCATGCAAACTTAATGAAAGTGTTCTGAGAGGTTTTTCAACAAAATTGCATTGAGAAGTAAATATTTACTTGGGTACAACTCATTTGTGAAATTAAGTCATCTTGATGAAATATATTTGATTATTTTTGTAACTAGCAAGCAATGTAATATCTGTGGAATTATACCATGTGAAGCCTTTCTAACTAATTATTTTACTTAGAAAATATAAACGCAGATTTTTTTTCTTAAAAAGGCAGTTACAGGTGAAACAAGCTTCTCAGCACCTCAGCAATATCTAGCAAGGATACTTGCAGCGCCTCACGGGGTACAATTAGGAACCTCTGAAGAGTAAGAAGCCATGGCTTCTTTGGTGCCTTCTCCTAGTTGCAAAGCAAATGTTGGGTCTTGGAATAAAAACCAAGTTCACAGTGTTTTAGAAAGTTTCCTGTTTGCCAAAGACAGAACATTCATAATGAAAGCAACGGCATGGGAGGTGTATGTAGTATGAAAGTCTCAGAGCTGGGCCAGGTGAGCTCGACCTCAGGCTTGCTTCGGTGCTGCCTGTCTCTTAAGGTACTGAAGGTTTCTGCGGGATGAGTCACTGCCAACTCAGCCCGGGGGCTGCCCTGGGAGCTGCCCTGGAAGCCAGCAATTCCTGTCACTATCTCTCCCACCCTAATCGGCCTCCACAGCTCTCACCCGGGCTAAATCTGCTCATTTCCCTCCCCACTTTGATCTCTTTTCAGCATCTTAACTAATGCTTGAAAATGTAAATCTAATGTTGCCTGGCCTCTTCTTTTAAAATGTTCACTGTCTTTCCATTTAGAAGAAAATTAAAACCTCTTATCCTGTTCTAAAAAGTCTCACCCAGTGCCTCTCAGCCCTGGTTTCATATTAGAATTATGAGGGGGGTAAACAATTCCTTTGTCCAAATTCCACTTCAGATCAACTGTCCTGATCCCTACCTGTGGGACCCGGGCACCAGTATCTTTAAACACCAACCTGCTGGTGATTCTTAGGTAAAGAGAAGGCTTGAGAACCACTGAGCTACCTTCTGTATAACCCTCCACCTAATCTCACATTACTGCCTGCTTGAAGGAGATATGCTCTGCCTGTGCTGAACTCTGTGGTCACACATGTTAGGGGTTTCAGATATGTTCTTCTCTCTGGCTGGAAAGCCTCATATTGGTCTGGGTACTTGAGACTCACGTAGTGAGTCTTGACCTATGTGCTCCTTCGGCTGGGAGGCTTCCTGGTTTGCTGTTTCCCAACTCCCTTGGTTTTTACCCTTTTAGGGACTTGGTTATTTATTGCACAGTATCATTTAACATTATGTGTAATTCCCTATTTCATTGTAAGGCTATTGTTTTAATGTTTGCCTTCCCCAATAGCCTGTGGCAGGAGCCTTATCTGGTTGGCAGACTTCACTTTTGGCGCTTATCATGAGGGCAAGACCACCATCAGTGCTCCATGAATGCTGGAGTCCAGGAGGGCAGCAGGTAGCCCAAGAGCAATGAGCTATGCCACCTACAAGCCAGCTGATAAGTCATTTTCTGTGTTAGTGGGGGGTTATTTCTAGGATCTATGGGTGCTTTGGTCCCTTCTACTTATGCATAACCTACATATATCCTCCCATATACTTTTAATCATCTCTAGATTACCTACGGAAATGTTCTGTAAATAGTTATAGCATGGCATCATCTAGGGAATAATGACATGAAAATACTACATGCAACTTTTAAAAACATTTTTTGGTCTGTGTTTGTTTGAATTTGTGGATACAGAACCCTTGAATACAGAGGACCAGAGGTTTTGGAAAAATCACTGGTCCCCGATTCTCAGTTTGAAATATGTTTGCTTCCTTCAGAATCATTGGAGATTCAAATAAGATGACAGATCAAAATCCACCATGCATACCGTAAGTATATTAAAATGCCCAATGTTTTCCTGACAGTCTGCTCAACTTAGTTGTAAATAGGGTCTTTCTTTGATAGATAAGGAAAATAATTCAGGGAATTGAAATCATTGCCTTACAAATTGTAAGCAGAGAATTGCCAAGTCATTAAACAGCCTGTCTCTTTTCTCTTCTACCCACTTCCCAACTTCACAGCCCAGTATGTCTATCCTCTCTTCTGTCTCCCCACATGGTATCAGCACCAATAACCTTTACTTGGTCTCACCCCCAGAACTACTACCATCTCACACATGCCCCTGCTATTGGAAATTACTTGACAGTGTTGGGTGTGCCAATGTGAGCAGACTCACTCCCTCAGACAGTGAGGGAAAGCAGACACCACACAGATCTGGCCCCTGCACAGCCTCAAATCATTCAGTTATCTCCTTCTCTAACTAAAAGAATACAGGATGGTAAAATGACAGGCGATTTGGTTCACAAGTGGGATTTAAGATCCTGACCCGTTTTTGATGAGGAGACAGGAAATACAAAATTCACGTTCATTTGATAGACACTCCTGAGCATTTACTGCAGTGAAAGCTGGCCTTTCCACCAGTGTTT
>NW_022900948.1:25245814-25254804 GCF_012274545.1 Fukomys damarensis | reverse complement strand
ATATATATATATAATGAATATTTTTGGTATAAATATGTCCTAAATAGTGATTGAGATATACGTAAACAAAATTTTATTTGTCATTTAACTAAAATTCAAATTGATCTGGGTACCCTGTTTCGCTTTTTGTTAAATCTAACAGTCCAAATCCTAACTCACCCCCTTCCTGGGACCCAGGTAGTAGAAAAGGGGAAGGGGGAAGGGCTGTATAGGTGGTGGGGTAGGAGGACGCTGAGCTCTGGTCCTAGATCTTTTATGTACTCATTGTGAGGCCTTTATCCCTTTTAGTGACAATTACGGTTTAAATATGAAGTATTGCCCCAAAGACTCATGTATTGAGAGCTTGATCCTTAGTGCAGCAATGATCAGATGTGGTGCCTAGAGAGATGGATGGATCATGAAGACACTGATGTCATGAATGGGCTGACCCATTGGTGAATTCATAGCTGAATGTGCTGATTGGTGGGTGCGTGTTGAAGGAAGTAGGTCACAGGGCTAGAATCCAGAAAGGTATATTCTTGTCCTTGGCTGCTTCCTCCTCTGGTTCTTTCTTTCCTTGCTCTGCTTCCTGACCACATGAAGTGGGCCCTTCCGCTACGATAGTCTGCCTCATCATAAGCCTAAAACAATGGCTGACTATGGACTGAAACTTATGAAATCGTGAGCCAAAGAAAATCTTTCCTCCTTTAAGTTGTATGTGTTCCCTATTTTGTGTCAGCTACAAGAAAGTAACTAATACAATGACTCTGTTTTCCCATGTGCACAGTAAAATGTTGAAGCAGTAGTCTCCAGGAATTTTACTGACTCTTACCCTCTGGCACGGGAGAGATTTTCTATTTTCCACACTCTTACTGCCTCATTCAGAGGGCACAGTTATTTCATTATGGAGCCTCTCCCACAGGATTGAATCTTCTGAGCACATGGTTTTTCATTCACAGGAACTATGACATGGGTGTGGGGGCTGACAGTAAGACATCTCTAGCTGATGTATTGGAAGAACCATTTATAAGTTACTTAACCTGCATTAGCCTTAGTTTTTGTACCTTATTACAATTGAAGGGTTGATGTAAGCTCTCTTGCTAGCATATAATAAGTATGTAATAAATAGTTGCTTTTGAATTTAGATTTCCAGAGTCTGGCAAAGTTTCTGACCCAGGATTGGCATTCTGAAATATTAGATGAAAAAAAAATTGAAGTGGTGATAAAAAGAGCTAAAACTGAAAAAGTAATTTGTCAGTAACACTGAGGGAACCTTGGGAACCTCCTCCTTGTACAAAGGATTCGCTAGGCCTGCATCTACTTGGGTTTGTGAGAAGGCTGTGGCGAGAGTGTAAGTACACATTCAGCTCACAAAAACGGGTATTGCCTGGGGCCCTCATCCAAGCTCTGCCAATCAGTGCAAAGTAATGGATTCTCCAGCAGACAACTTCTTGCAGCTGCCAGAGCCTGGCTGTACTGCACATACTCCAGACTCAGGATTCTTGGCTACCTCCCAGGCCCTTGGAAGCATCCAGTGCATTCTTGGCCACAGCACACCCTATGTAGGGGAAGGGGGGGTACTCTTTGGGCCAACTGGGGACTGCTGTATGGGTGAGTTGAACCAACTTTCTGGTTGGGGTGCCACGTGAGGAAGATAGATTAAATCCTAAATCTGGGGAAGCCACAAGTGAGAGCATATCTAAGCAGAGCTTTGCCTAAAGAATGGAGTTGGGATGTGGAACACAGGTATATCTCATTTGGATGCATTTAGTAATAATAAACCCTCCTGCCTTTGGCCAAGGTTAAACTTACTGCTGAGACTTGGAGGCTTTGTGGGTATCTAGAATTCACCGCAGGTCACCCGGTGTTGATCTCCAAAAGGGCATCAAGGCAGCCTCAAACACTATCTAGCAGCAGAGGCAAGGCTGGAGGCATTCATCTTAGCCCAGCAGTGTGGCTTAGGAATGTAGGTGGAGAAATAGCCTGGGCAGGCCAAATGGACTGCTGCACAGAACCATGGATACCAGGGTGTGACAAGGAAGTGAGCCTCACTCAGCCAAACCACACACACACATCATTCTTCAGAAGCCTGCTTTCAGATTCAGCAAGATCCTGAGAAATAATTTGGAAAACCCTCTTTGCCTGGCAGGCAGACAGAGGCACATGCCACAGAGGGGTCCCAGGCTACCCATGATCCAGGACTTTCTTGGCCAGCTGTCGTGAGTTTGTGCCAGCATCTCCATTCAATCCTACACACTGCAAGAGGCTTCCTAGGGCCAGATAACAGTGCAGATGGAAGGATAAATACAGAGAAGCTGCAGTCTAAGGCAAGTTGGGCGAACCATGGACCCAAATTAACATTTTTCTTCTCCATGAACCACCCATTTTTCTTGGTCATTTTTTCCCAATTATCACATCTATGAAGCACAATAAGACACCGTGGAGACTGATTCCTGGGAGAGTGGAGGAAGGGTGGCTCTATCTGCTGGGGACTTCAAGAATCACATCCAGGGATATGATTCTGAGCCTTGAAAGTGAATAGGACTGTTATGGATTGAATCCATTCTTCCAAAATGGTATACTAACCCTTTGCACCTGTGAATTTGACCCGATTTGGAAACAAGATCTTTGCAGATGGAATCACATTGAGATGAGTTCATTAGGGTGGATTCTTAATGCAGTTAACCCTATAATAAGAGAAGAATGGCACGAAGACCCAGAGAACACAGGCATGCAAAGGAAGAACTCCATGAACAACAGAGGCAGAGACAGAAGCAGTGCCACCACCAGCCCAGGAACACTGAGGCTGCAACCACTACCAGAAGCTCTGAAGAGGCAAAGAAAGGGCCTACCTCTCAGTGGCAAAGCCTGGTCCTGCTGACACTTTGATTTCAGAAATCTGGCTCCCAGAACTGTAAAAGGATAAAGCATTTCTTTGTACTTTTAACCACTGAGTTTTTGCTGCATTGTTCTGGAAGCTCTAGAAAATTAATACAGGACCAGAGAGCTTGTATCCTGAGGTTGCCCATTGTTCTTCATGTCCCCTTTAGACCTAGGTCATGACCAGTCCTATCCAGGTTCAAAATAAAATGAAAAGTGGAAACATAGGGAGACCAGGGTGAAAAAAGACCCAGGGCTAGAAGGTTTGGATGATACTTGAAGGAGAATGAATTTGGCTGCAGAGCAGCAGCCACAGTGAATGGGGCTGGAACAAGGGCCAACACCAGATTATGTCACCTCATTCCTCAGCCAAATACAACTTTGGACTCCCTCTCCCCTCAACACTGGCCTTCCTCTTCCTCAGCAGGGTAAGGCATGTGAATGTCACATAAATTACCACAAAGACAACCTCCCTCCTCTCCACACCTTATGTAGATACACTGCATGCTTGCGTTTTGGAGTGTTCTTCTTCCCTGTTTATTCTGAAAAATCCATAACCTCTCTGATCTCCACCTACACTTGGGATAAATAGCAAGGCAGATGAAGGCATCAGCAAGATGATATCAAAATATGACAGTCACTATGATAGATATTTTCTAGAGTTTGCACAGCAGAACTACAAAGGTAAAATCATTGTTTCGTGCCAGATCAAGGTCAGAAGAGAGAAGTGCTGCAGATCCCCAGACTCAGAATCTTTGATGAAGATACCCACAGGGAACCACGGAACAACAGATGACCTTACAAGTCAAAGAAAGAACTCACTGTACCTTGGACTGGGGAGCCACGTCAAGCAACAAGCCAGAGTGCTCAAAGACATCTGAAGGTATGGAGAATAAGCTTTCCACCCTTTCTACCCTTGCAACCTTAATATTATGCCTGCACCTGTGTCTACGTGATATCACCCTGGGCGAGGGAGGGCTTGAGTGCAAGATGTGAAACGAAGAAGTACAGCCCTCCAAAGCCACATCAAGATAGCAGAGGCTGGTGGTAGAAAAATTATCACTTCAATCATTCACTTATTTATTCAGGCATTTATTTAGCCACCTAGTGAGCAACTACTAAATGCCAGAAGGAGCTCATAGGCAGCATGGTGAGGTGGGACACAGGACGTGGGGATGAGGTGGCCTGGATCTCACATGGATAGATTGGTTAACAAATGTGCTCCATGTGAAGTTATCTACAGCATGGAGAGAAATAACTTTCCGTGCAATTTTAAGTTTATATCCCATTATTGGAACATCCTAATTTGCACATGCAAAGGTTTGAAACACTGCATAATTTTCATAATCTCTTTCTGGTATTGCTTTATTTTTAAATTATATTAGAAGTTTAAAATAAATGAATATGAGCCCCCTTGGACTTCTATGGGATAGTAGTGTCCCCCAAGGGCAGCCTGGAGGAAGGTGTTTTGAGCTGTTCTTTCCTAATTTTTCATGCTCTCCAGCAAAGCAAGGCCAAGCAAACTCACTGTCATTAAAAGAAGCACAGGTCTTGCCATGACACTGAGTTTCATTCCTTCCTCTCACTCCATGAGATTGCTGCTTCTGAGCAGCTCCTGGGTAGAAATTCTGGAGATGCCACCACCCAGAGCTAAGCTTTGTGTTGGATGCTATACATACAGTGGTGAGAGAGAGGGAGTCAAGAGGTATCCTTACCCCCAGGGCTTTATTACAGCATAAGAAGTATTCACAAGGTGACATGAAGAGTGGGATTTACCAAGGCAGGACAGTATACCAGGTGACCTGACATAAAGGGGGCAGATTGAGTGAAAGAGAAAGCTAGGACCTGGATATTGTGCTTCTCCACTGCATATAGAGGGACCACAGGGGATTTTCCTGAGCTATTCAATCTCTGGCTGTGGTCTCATGACACCTATCTAACTTTCTAATTAAGTCTGTCACAGACCATTTATTTACTTGTTCACTCATCTGCCTTTCCCAGTGGACTGTGAACTCTTCATCAGCAGAAGCCCTTGCTGTATCTCCTTGGGCCTGGAACAAAATGGCTTCCTTATTGGAATTTGCTGAATGAGTACATCCAGTATCATTCTCCACACACTGTGTTTTGACCACCAACCAGCTACAGTTGATTTAGGGAGACCAAGGCAGTGGTAGGGAACCTTCACACTCAGCTCAGCAGCAAGCCCACTTCAAAGGAAGATGATGGAGAAGAGACAGTTAATACATGTGCATTAAATTTACCTTAGAAATCTTCTAGTTAAGCACCACTGGGGTTTCCCCAATCAACTAAACATTTGAAAAAATAGCCCATAAGATACAGAACATGCACATGGTGTGGCTGAGTCTAGCTGGTTGTGGTGATGTCTTAGATAAAAATAGCCCCGCTATGGCCTGATTCTGTAGGGAAGACAAAGTCTTCTCAGTTTTGACGAGAGGGAGGGGGATCACTCTCTAAATCCTACTTTTCAACAAAAATTTTTAAAATATATTCTTTATTTTCCAATCATGAAAGGAATACTGGCTTACTAGAGACCATTTGGAAACTACAGAAAATCACAAAGAACCTCACCAAATGCTTTGGCATGCTTCCTTCTAGTCTTTCAATGCAACTCAGAATGACAGCAGAATGAGGAATAAGTAGGAGAGCAGGGAAATGTGGTCATTTTGGTGTTATTTCATATACAGTGAGTTATCAAAGTAGGGCTTTGCCTTTTTGCATACACTTTTACTTTTATCTGATTATGAGAGCAATATATTCTAATTTTGGAATTGATAAGAATGAAGTTCCTGTCACCTGTGTGTCACCACCAGGAGATAAAGACTTAATATTCAGAGCCACTTTTTCCAAAGCCTGTTTTCTGGGTAAATCAGTATAGGTGAGATATCACTGGGCAGGAAATACTGCATCCTGAGAAATTATTTTCACTTAATTTCAGATAAAGAAAGATTTTCCCCCACACCTAAAAATCTTTTGGAAGTGGAGAATAACAATACAACCACATTTTCTAGATGGTTAATAATTTATTTAATAATTTTAATGGCTTGGGGATTTCTAAAATTTACAACTCTGTATATAAATGTTGTGACCAATATTTTAGCTGCACATTTTTTGTGTGTAAAAATCTCATTCAGGAGCTAAAGCATGTACAGTTGCTTTAGAAAACTTTTGGTCATATCTGCTTACTCAAACATATGCTTACCCTTTGACTCAGCAATCTCACTCAGAGATCTATACTTAAAGGAATGTAGTTTGTATGTCCACAAAAAGATAGGTAAAAAAACAATACATAACCTTATACATAGTTACTTCAAATTTGCATTATCCAAATTTTCATTGATAGAAAATTAATAAATAAATTATAGTATAGTCATAAGTGGAATACCATCAGATATGATCTGGACATTTGTCTCCCTGCCTTCAAATTCATACTTTGAAACCTAATCACCAATATGATGGCTCTGGGGAGTAGGGTCTTTGGGATTAGCCCACTTAGAAGCCCCAGCGACCTCTGTTGTCCCTTCCATCATACGAAAACACAGCGAAAAGGTACCATCTATGACAGGAAGCAGTTTCTCAACAGACTCCAAGTCTTCTGGTGCTTTGATCTTAAATTAAATTTCCAGCCTCTAGAACTGTGAGAAAGAAAGTCCTCTTGTTTTTAATTAGAAATGATGAAATATTGATACATGCAATAAACAGATCTCTCACAAATTGTTAAGAAAAAAAAAGCAAAACACAAAAAGGAAGTTTGTGTAATCCTACTTCTATGAAGTTCAAGAACAGATAAAGTTAGTCTGGGTAGAAATCAGAATGTTGGTTCCCCATGGATGGGAGAAGGCTGTTTTCTGACTAAGAAAGGTTGTGATGGTTAATCTTCATTGTCATCTTGATTGGCTGGACACACGTAGGAAATTAGTAAAGCACACTTCTGGGTGTGTCTGGCTGCATCATTGGGTGTGACCTTATATCTGGTCTCTGGGTCCTTCCTCTCAGACTCTTCTTTGGCTCTCTGCTTCTTGGGTGCCATAAGTCAAGCAGCTTTCTGGCATCATAATGATTCTGCTAAGGAGCCAGCTAACCAGAGACTGGAACCTGAGGCAAAATAAACCTCTCCACCTTTAAGTTACTCGTGTCAAGTATTTTGTCCCAACACAGAAACTTGACCAATGCAAAGGACATGAGGAGATCTTTTGGGTTACTAGAAGTAATTCTGTATTTTGATCTGGGTAGTGATTATATCTGTGTCGGCAAATGTGAAAGTCTGTGAAGCTATACCTTTAAAATTAATAGAGTTAATACAATTTACTATATATAGGTTTTGCCTAAAATAAAATTCCTCCCAGTGCCAGTACATTAGCTCACCAAAGGAGAATTTCAGTTACTTCTGCACATGGTGGCCATTTTCTATGAAAACTTTTGTGGCAGAGCTTCATGAACTAGAAAGCAACATGTTGTAAAGATTATCCTTTTTCTTGCAGTGTCTCACCTCTGAGAAAGCCTATGGCGTGGCAGAGAGTTTCCTTTTGGGGCATCATCATATTCTTTTCCTTGAGTTCTTAAAAATATTGACCTTTTGAGGTCAAGCACAATTGTCAGCAATGGCTCGACGTACTTCTTCACTTGATAAATGGGATTGCCAAGATGGTGGTCAGAGAAATGATTTGTCCACAGCCAGAGTCAGGCACATTGGGTTGAGCTCTTCATTCACTGGATGATCCCGTGCTGAGTATCTAGCCCGTGCTAGGCCTGGGCCAGGTACAGCGCTCAAGGAGCTTTTCATTAACAGTACAAAAGAATGGGGGCCTCACACCTCTTAGGATGCCCACTATCCAAACACCAGAAAATAACAAGTGTGGGAAATGCTGCCGAGAAATTAAGGATGCAGGGAAATTGATGGTGTAGCCAATTCAGAAAACAGTATAGTGGTTCTTCAAAAATTAAAAATAGATGTGGATACAAAACAATTGAAAGCAGGGACACGAAGAGATATTTGTGAATCAGTGTTAGTACTCCCACTTTACAATAGAAAGTAGAAGCTATCTATATGTCCATTGATCAGTGAATGGATGAAGAAAATGTGTTATTCTAAAAGGTAAGAAATTCTGTTGCATGAAACATGGATAAAATTTAAGAACATTTTGGTAAGGGAAATAAGCCAGTCATACAAAAAAAATATACAGTATGATCCTCTTTTTCTGAAGTATATAGGGTAGGCAAATTCGTAGAGATGGGAAGTAGAAGAGTCCTTGCCAGGGACTTGAGGAACAGTGTTAGTTCTGGAGGATGGGGAATAAAGAAGTGAAGTATGACACTAAAGGGGTTTAAGGACCCTGCACTTCAATCCCAAGTGTCCCCTATATTGCTATGTCCATTTCTATTGTGGGTGTCAGTCTTCTAATCTATAAATGGGAAAGAGTGAACTAAAAGTACCAGAAAGATCCTTCTCTGGTGGCCTCTGATTCAACACGACTACTCTTCTTTTGAAAGACTAAAAACTAGAGCCAGTTCCCACAGTATCCTCTTCCATCAGCCTGGTCCTGAGAATCATTTGCCTTTATCACTTTAATCGTGACATTGACATTCTAGTGTCCATTTTTAGTATATTACTGGGCTCCTTAGGAATCCTTGGTTTTCCACAGGTTTCAAGAGGCTGCCAGCATTTCAGGGGCCCAAAAAGTCCATTTTAGAGACATTTTTCAGGGCTTAGGCTCAGATCCTGGCTCTGGGGTGCATCCAAACACCACAAGCAAATTGGCCTTTGGTACTTTAGTACTTTCTAGATCACTCATGATGAAAGAAACAGAACCAAGAAGTATATCTTGAAAACTGCAGACCAGCACTGGATGGCTTTGGTGTCAGGTTTGTGCCGAGGCGTATTAATGTTCCCACAGTGTGAGTCACTGTCAATTCTCCCAGAATCCCATGCTCAGCCTGGGGGCTGCTTTGAGATCCAGCACTTACACTTCGTATCTAGGTGGAAGATTAGAACATATGTACAGTGACCATGGTCCACTGACTCAATAAATAGCCAGATCCTGGCAATACACTACAAATTCCCCTTGGTTTCTTTTAACACATGAATTATGAAATTTTAGAGCTTTGTATCCTTT